>NC_041380.1:602257355-602269190 GCF_002162155.2 Triticum dicoccoides | reverse complement strand
TCGGGCCCCCCACCACAACTGATGTCATGGATTAGTAGAGGGCTGAGCTGGGGTCCGGCCAAGGACGTGCCTATACAGCAAAGCCACATTCAAGATCTCTTCGAGGGAGATTTTAATTTGGTTATGGTAATGCAAGTCATGCTGGTTCGTCGAGTCCAGCCTTGCAAACACCGTCCCCTTCGCTTATGGGAGTTCAACCCAAAAGGACCACGCGCTATTCAAAGTTTCCTCGGCCTGACGCACGAGGAGATGTACAAGTCGTTCTTAGG
The DNA here is from genome assembly GCF_002162155.2 of Triticum dicoccoides. Taxonomy (NCBI): domain Eukaryota; kingdom Viridiplantae; phylum Streptophyta; class Magnoliopsida; order Poales; family Poaceae; genus Triticum; species Triticum dicoccoides. Next base: position 602,268,921 of record NC_041380.1, on the reverse strand, counting down.
ACCTCAAATAGAGTGTCCGGATACTACTGAGGACGTGGGCCTGAGCAGCAACCGCGCCGCCGACCAAGTAAGTAATCCTCTAGCTGAACACACCATCTTTCATTTATCATGACGTCATTCTGAGACATCGCCCTTTGACCAGGACTGGCTAACAAAGGCGAAGATGATTCGCTGTTCGGCCCCCCCTCCCTAAGGGTTTGGAAAATCCGGTACTAGAAAAGATGCTCGAGCTCGCACCTTGCCCGGAGCCCTCGAAGGAAGATAAAGGGGGGAAATAATGCGGGCGAAAGCGGGCCCACATCGCTGCCAATTCCAACCGAGGGAATGAGCGCCTCAATGAGGGAGGATAACCAAGGGGAAGATTCTAACCTTCTCTCGCTACGGGGGAGGAAGAGGACTGCCTCTGAAGATCCGGAAACCGAAGCTTCCAAACGGGAGAAGAAGTCTCCAACAGTGGGTCCTGCCTTGGGGGTGCTCTTACCGCACAAAATCCGTGTGGGGATCAGCCCTCTGATGAGCCATAAGTGATCAAAAATACTTTAATAGTGAAGATACACTACCTTACCTCTGAGGAAAATAACCGAAGCATATATCTTGCAGTTCGGATCTTAGCCCTTCTCAGTAGAGCTCGTCTTCGGGGGATCTTCTTCCGGAGTTGATGGAGAGCGAAAGGCCTCCTCCGGACTCCCCCGCTCAAGAAGCGGGCGACCTCGAAGTGTCGTCACGGAGGGCCTCTCCGGATCCGGTGAGGCCAGAAGATAATCCTATAGTCACCCGAAGTCCCCTGCATCCGGCTCTCGAAGAGAGCAAACAAAAGAGTCCGGCACCATCTGGTATGCGGTCGGACGTACTGAGGGAGCTATAGGAGCGAGCGGCCATCTCATAAGAACACCGTACGTTGATGGGTACGGCGATGGAAAGAATTTCGTCCGCCGAAAGCGGATTACATGAAGCCTTTATGAGTCTACTGACGGGCTTTGAGGTAAGTGAAATAACATACCACACATGTTTAGGTGTGCCCTGTGTAGATAGTAGCCCCTGAGACTCTGGTTGTCGTCGAGAACGGTGGCGAACAGAGGATCATAGTCCCAGGTAATAACCAGACTGCCTTTATGTGCATGTGGTGGAAGCTCCGGTGGCTAGCCGGACTAATGAGTTTGCTGAACTAAAGCGGCAATTGGATGCGGAAAATGCCGACATCGAGCTTGTTAACAAGCGGCTTGACAAGTCACAGGGTAAGTAATGTTTTCTGGTGAATGTCACATAGTAAGAGCAGCATGATGCCAGTATCTTTAATATGTTGTGACTGCAGACGGAGCTGCCACCATGGAGACCCTTCGGGCGGAACTTTCCCGAGCCAAGGAACAAGCAAGAATTAGCAATGCGGCTGCTTTGAAGGCGACCGAAGAGTTAAGAGCCGAGAAGGCCGCACATTGCGAAAGCAAAGAGAATATGGCCAAGATGGCCATAAACTTAAAAGACACTGCCGACCGTTGCCAGTTCCTTGAAGAAGAGAACCGAGTGAAGGCAGTGGACCTTGGAAAGGCCACGATGGCAACCAAAGACACCCCCTCTGCTATGAGGGCGAAGAAGGAGGAGCTGCGTGAAGCCGGGGATATTGTGGCTGGGAAGCCCTTTCTGCTACAGAGGAAGTTCGGAGATCCGCGGTATGCCCCTCTGGATCGGCTGTGGAGTTCGGCAGACGCATATATGGACTTGGCAGCGAGCGCTGTCGATGCAATCGAATACTTCCGAGATCAGACAGATCGTGAAGTGGACAAGCTGTTCTGGTCGCAATTTAACGTTCCAGAGTGTCCGCTTCCCTTGACTGGTCAGCTAGCCGAATGGGCCGAACTTAATAGATTGTTCGGACTTGCCATGAGGTCCGTCGTAGATCATCTATGGCCGGAGAAGCCGAAGTCGAACAACTATTTCAGCTTAGTGCATCAGTTCCTTGGTGCGGTGTCGTGCACCAATGCGATGAAGAGGTCGGCGTGCATAGAAGGCTTGCGGATGGCCTTTGCCCGTGTCAAGGCATACTGGGCGGAGATGGATGCTACCACTGTTGCGGCGCAGGGTTCGGCCATAGGCCGAGTGGCTGCCGAGCACTATTTTGAAGAAGTTCTTGAGGGTGCTCGTTTGATAGAGGCCCAGTACTCGAAGAATATTATGTTTGAGTGACATGTATTCCCATTGTAAACACAATGTTTTTATGAAATGTATTAAGGTTGTATTTATACTTTTGCCTGAAAGTAATATGATGCCTCATGTGCGGCCATTTATGTATATATGTATATAACCTGAAAGATTGCAGTCGTCGGCTTCAACCCCCACGCATATAATGCGGAGGTGCTCGCAGAAAACGCGTGTTCACACTTAACCCAACATCTTGGTCCTATTAAGGAGGTGATAGCGCAGCGAATGAGGCAACCGGACTATAATGCTTTAACACTTTCACTTAGCCATAGGAGTTTGACGGTGGGGCTACTATATAGCCCCTGGTGGCTCCGCACTCTCCCGAACTCGGGGTGCGTATATGCCTAGCCGGGAAACGGCCCTTCGTTAAAGCGGAGGAATTCTAACATTCCGATAGGTCATCGAGTGGTTGACCAGTCTCGCGCTATATCATGGCAGTCAGTTTTCGGCTTTCTCTACTGAGGTGCTCGTCCAGATGAACCAGGGCACAATCGCAGTAGTTCTCCTGGTGCTGCCTTAGTCGATAGAGCGGAACGTAAGGCACCAAAACACAGGAGCCGGGCAAACCCAACATTTGACCAAAGAGATGATTCGGAGCTGATGCATATAAGGCCAAACTCGCGACGCCGAACACTCCCTAAGGTATTCGGTCTTTATGGTATAAACCGGGCCTAAATAGTGCCCTTTGTAAGAAGCCCCTTCTGTCCAGGTACGTGCATTATTCTGACGTGGCCACATTCCAAGACGTCAGCATTCTTCTCAATTGTACTGAGAATCCGGGGGATGTGTAACAACAAGAGACAGTAAAAAAGGTTTGCGCAGGGTCTTAATCTAAAAAGAATCCTTGGAATGGGTCCCTGTTGCACGTCCGCGCCTGTGTCTCCGTTGTGCCGTATCCTGGACGGGTGTAGCACGATGGTCATCTGTAAAAGAGAGAAACTTAGGTGAAAAGTTGTCATGCAAAAAGGTAGTTTTAAAGAAATCATGTATAATTCAAGATGAGTAAAAATTGCCACTTGTCTGCGCGTGTTGAGCCCCTTGTATTTGTAATAGGGGTGTGGCCATCAATCCTGTATGAATTACATATAGCTGCGCCGGACTCGTCTAACCGTGCCCGTGGTCCTGACGACCTATCAGATGCTTTAGTTGGTGAGGCCGTTTTTTGTGTGCGGCTACCAAGGCAATCGCACTCTCTTCGGCGCGCAAAGATCGCTCAATATTTCCATTCACTGTAATGATGCCACGTGGACCGGGCATCTTGAGCGTGAGGGTAGCGTAATGCGGTATTGCATTAAAGCGAGCGAAAGCTTCGCGTCCAAGTAGTGCTTGATAGCCACTTTGGAACGGATCAATGTGGAAGGTTAAATGTTCACTACGGAAGTTATCGGGGAAGACGAATATAACCTCTAGTAGCAGGGAGCCCGTGCAATGAGCCCCTAGGCCTGGCGTTACTCCTTTAAAGGTAGTATTGTTGTGGCAATTTTTTGTTGGGTCTATCCCCATTTTGCGGATTGTGTCCTGGTATATCAGGTTTAGACGACTGCCACCGTCCATCAGGACTCGTGTGAAGTGGTAACCGTCAATTATTGGGTCTAATACCAAGGTAGCCCATCCTGCACTCCAGATACTTGCTGAGTAATCCCGATGGTTGAAAGTGATCGGTTGAGATGACCAGTGGCAGGACTCCGCGGTGATAGGCCCTTGGGCATATTTCTCTGGGAGTGCCGCTTTGTTTCTCCCCTTGATCACATGTAACACGTTTACTGTTTTTACTTCTGGTGGAAATTTCTTTTGTTCCCCAGTGTTTTGCTTAAGAGGCTCATCCTCGTCTTTGCTTGGCGTATCCTCCCCCTTGTTTACGGCGTTGAGCTTGCCGGACTGCTTGAAGACCCAACATTCTCTGTGGGTATGATTAGCGGGTTTACCAGGGGTGCTATGGATCTGACATATTTGGTCCAGAATTTTGTTTAGGATGGACAGTTCATCTCTGGCGCCTTTAGAGGGCGGCTTTTGCTGACCTGGCCAAGAGCTTCTGAATCCAGCGTTTACTGTCGTGCTCTTCGGGCTGTCTTCTTTATTCCGGTGTTTATTATTGTTGTTGCGCCGTGATTTCGTGTTTCCATCTCTAACTTCGGATGTACTGGGGTCGCTGGTGCTGCATCTGGCTAGCCAGCTATCCTCACCCGCGCAAAAGCGGGTCATGAGGCTTGTTAATGCTGCCATTGTTCTCGGCCTTTCTTGGCCGAGGTGTCTGGCAAGCCATTCATCACGGATGCTATGCTTAAAAGCTGCCAAGGCTTCGGCGTCCGGACAGTCGACTATTTGGTTCTTTTTAGTAAGAAACTTGTTCCAAAGCTTTCGGGATGACTATCCGGGCTGTTGAGTTATATGACTCAGATCGTCCGCGTCCAGAGGTCGGACATAAGTCCCTTGAAAATTTGCCCGAAAAGCGTCTTCGAGCTCTTCCCAGCTTCCAATGGAGCTTTCGGGGAGGCTTTTAAGACAGTGCCGAGCTGGCCCTTTGAGTTTGAGGGGTAAATACTTAATGGTGTGGAGATCATCTCCTTGAACCATATGGATATGGAGGATATAGTCCTCAACCCAGACCCCAGGGTCTGTTGTTCTGTCGTATGCCTCTATGTTTACGGGTTTGAATCCCTCTAGAAATTCATGGTCCAGCACCTCATCGGTGAAGCATAGGGGGGGTGTGGCACCCCTGTATCTGGGTGTACCGCGTTGTTCGGATGTTTGTTGTGTTGCATCGTATGCTGGAGCACGCTTGCGTGGTCCATAGATGGATCTGGCTTCGCCGTCCTTTTGATGCGAGCCCTCGCATGGATCGCATATTGGCTTATGTGCGGTGTTGTTTGCCGCTCTATGTTGGCCGTGAGGTCGTCTATCTGGCCAGATGGCTGTTTTAATTTTTGGTTGTGGGGGATCTAAGGCCTCCTCGTCGAATTCAGGTAGCAACTTCCGCTTCGGGTAGCACTTGGTGGGGCGATTACCGCCGTACTTTGCTGCTGTGTTGAGTACTTTACTCCATCTGATTTGGAGTGTGTCTTGCATAGCCTTGAGCCTTTTCTTCTACTTTTTTAGACTCCTCGCGGTGGCAACGAGCCTTTGATGGGAATTCTGTTGCTCCGGGTGTCTGTCCGGTGTGATGTCGTCTCGACTATTATCTATGACAGAGTCGGTTTGTTCGGTTTGATTCTTTGTGTTGTCGTGGTCCGGCAATGGTTCACCCTGCTCTAACGCTGGGTCTGTATGATCGTTGTTTCTACCAAGGTGGGATTTGGGGCGGCGCTTACGCCGCCGCTTTGACTGCTTCTTGAGGGGACAACCCTTTGTTGCGTCCTTCCATTCCTCGTCGTCATTTTCTTTTGGTGTGTCCACCATGTATACGTCATGTGGTGAAGTGGGCGTCCAGTGCCCTGTGGGCAGTGGTTCCAGTTTGTCTCCTGCATCGTCGTCCATACCGTTGATGTTTTTGGAGTCGGAGTCGAGCATGTCGGTTAAGTCATTGATAGTGGCTACTAAGTGGGTGGTGGGTGGGCGGCGAATTTCTTCGTCATCCGCATCCCAATCCTGCCGGGCATAGTTCGGCGAGGACTCTCCTGACAAGGAGAGAGACTTTCATGAATTCAGTATGTCGCCGAAGGGCGAGTGCTGAAAGATATCCACGGAGGTAAACTCCATGATCGGCGCCCAGCCGGATTCGATAGGAACGGGCGCAGGTGGTTCGGAGTCTGTGGCCGGAGAAGTATCCGGCAGTTTAACAACACGGCTCTTGTGAAGGGTAAGGTCGATATTCGGCTCGATCACCACTGAGGATTCGCCGCTGAGGATAGGCCACCCGTCCATGGATGGCGCAACTGGCTCCGAATTGAGGCTCGGAGCGGCTGCCAGTGCGATCTCCTGAATTTGGTCCGATGGTAGAGCTAAATCATACTCATCGTGACCGTGTGGCGCACAAGGCAGGGGCTCGAATCCGTCGAAGATCAAGTCTCCCCGGATATCGGCCGTGTAATTTAAGCTTCCAAACCTGACCTGACGGCCAGGGGAGTAACTTTCGATCTGCTCCAGATGGCCAAGCGAGTTGGCCTGCAGTGCGAAGCCGTCGAACACAAAGATCTGTCCGGGGAGAAAAGTCTCACTCTGGACTGCATCGCTATTGATGATAGAAGGAGCCATCAGGCCTAACAGTGACGACACAGAGAACTCTCAATGAAAGCACCAATGTCGGTGTCAAAACCGGCGGATCTCGGGTAGGGGGTCCTGAACTGTGCGTCTAAGGCGGATGGTAACAGGAGGCAGGGGACACGATGTTTTACCCAGGTTTGGGCCCTCTTGATGGAGGTAAAACCGTACATCCTGCTTGATTAATATTGATGATATGGGTAGTACAAGAGTAGATCTACCACGAGATCAGAGAGGCTAAACCCTAGAAGCTAGCCTATGGTATGATTGTATGTTGTCCTACAGACTAAAACCCTCTAGTTTATATAGACACTGGAGAGGGTTAGGGTTACATAAGGTCGGTTACAAAGGAGGAGATACACATATCCGTATTTCCTAGCTTGCCTTCTATGCCAAGTAGAGTCCCATCCAGACATGAGACGAAGTCTTCAATCTTGTATCTTCATATTCTAACAGTCCGGCCAAAGGATATAGTCCGGCTGTCTAGAGACCCCCTAATCCAGGACTCCCTCAGGGGCGATGTGGGGAAGAGTGGGGAATGCAAGAGGGCGAGTTAGGGTTTCGCGTGTATTCATAGGGCTAGGGAGGGCACGTGGTGGCCATCCATAGCCATGGCGGCTGGATGCACACCACGGCTCTCCTCTGCCTCTCCCTAGCGAGAGATGGAAGAAAGGTCGTGGCCTAGTGCGTTGGGTTGTACTGTGGCCACTAGGGCCCAGTGCAGCAGTAGCAGTTTTTCTTCTTTTCTTTTTATTGACTACTTTGCATTTTCTTTTTATAGCAATTGAATTTTGTTCACATTGTAACTTGGTACATAAATCAAAAGCCACATTTTGAAATAGCACCCAACGTTTGGGGTCGTTTGGAAATATATAACCATTTGTTTATTTTGAAAAGGATATTTTAGATGCAGTTGGGCCACTTTATATTTTCCTAGGAATTAAGTGGTGAGTCAAGTGCTGTTGCGTTCTACATGATAATTAGTTAGTGAAGAATTGCAACCCAACGAACATTTTTGTATTTTTAATTTTGAAGAAAATAATTTGACAAGCAATTGGAATTGAGTTTGAGTTTGATTTGGAACAAAGTGATGATTAGCAAAATAATCTTGATGACTTGGCAGTCATTAGCAGGAGTTTACTGTAGCATGATTACCGGGGGTGTTACACACACCGGCAAGGTTTCTACCTGGCAAGCTTTCACATCGGCAAGGTTTTACCCCGGCAAGGTTTCTACCCCGGCAAGGGTTCCTCCCCGGCAAGGTTTCTACCCCGGCAAGCTTCACACGGGCAAGCTTCCACGCCGGCAAGGTCTCTACCCCGCAAGCTTTCACACCGGCAAGGTCCCGGCAAGCTTCCCACGTTGGCAAGGTCTTCATCCCGGCAAGCTTCATTCAGCCGGCAAAGGCCGAATAACTCGCACGACACATTAGACATGTGTCTGGTACCTCGCGCCATATCATTGCAATCTGTATCTTGCAAAAATCAGGTGTAAACACATGCCCCCGTGTTTTTCGGCAAAACTTGGATGCTGAAAAATAATTTGCACATAGCTTGTTCTAAGGACGATGTCAACACTCCATCGGCCATTTTGCCTGTTCTTATGACAATAAGTATATATTGGACATTGCTTGTTTGAACCTCTTGATGCAAACATGGGTGAAAACTTCTCAACTTCAATAACAATACGGTGATAAGGTTCCATAGCGCAACCCCCCTCCGAACCATATTGTTCACCCTTTCGCTAGCATTTTGCAGATAATCAACAATGAACTTTCTCCAACCCTTACTTCGCCTGCATAAAATTTCATTAGTGGCCGAGGTGGTGAGCTCCAATTCGGCCTTACCTTTGTTGGCAAGAATAAGCATCGGCTATTGATAGATGTGCACCATGACAGACATGGTAGCCGGATGTTTGCTATGCCAACTCTCAACAATTGTCATGTCTAGATATATGAACAATTTTAAAGCAGCTCAAGCTAAATTTTGCATCTAGACATACTCCAAGATAAACTATAAGTGATTCGTCAAAACATTGATAACCCTTGGATATTTGTTGCACTACTCATAACGAATCACCGGAAGCCTCAATATTTATAGTACCTATAGCAAGTCAAAGATCCAATCCGGATAACAATGCATATTCGGCTTTGATCATTTTGTGCATATATATTTTAAGAGGCACACGAGGCTTCAGAGAAGAAGACTACATGGAGATATATAAATAACACCAACATCGCGGCCATTGTTATGAATTCAACTATCAAAACATAATCTCCATAGTAGTTGTCTCATTCTTCAATCAAACTAAGGATGATGTTAGAATTCCACACCGGCCATGATTAAATAATTTCTTAGGGCGATAGTTAAGTGTCAGCCATTAACATAAGGTCCACGTAAACCTCATCCACCAAAGCATGTATAGCCGAAAAATAAACAAGTGAAATAACAAATCAAGTATTTCAGCCCTTTAGATCAGCAACAAACTTGTAGCTAGTCATATGTATAATGATTTGGTTATACCCTTTCATGACATAAAAAATTATATTGCATCCATGGATCAAAATAGGCCCATGGAGGGTAACCAATCATACCTGGGAATGAATTCCATGGCAAATACATCAATGCCTTGTTTGACGAATAAGGATGATGTGCTAACCGAAGATTTTGATGTTGTGATACACACCTTCGGCTTAATTGTTTGTTGCTTCCATTCTTCTCTTTCTTTAATTCATTGTACTTGTTGCAATAGAAGCATGCACATCATTTTTGTTATGAATGATCCTCTTGGGAACCCATGCCATGTTCTTCTATCTCAGCTCTTGTGCACTAAGATTTTGTAATTCCTTCTTTTGCCAATATGTTAAGCCAAGTGGGCATCTCTGCAATGATTTTGTTTTGAACAATGGCAATTCCTTTTTGGCCTTATGCACTCTCAACTTGTCTTCTTCAGATTTGGCACTTTGACTCTCAATAATTGCTTGCTTTGCCTCATTGCCTTTGCTAGCCAATGTCAACACTTTAATTGGCTCTTTTTCATTTGAGATCAAATCTGAAGTTGCACTCTTACAACCATCTCTTTTAACACGGTAAACTTGCTTGACCACTAGTCGATGTCGACAGCTCCAAGCACAGCAGATACCCGACAAAATCATGTTATGCCTTTATAAGATACCATAGTATAAAGCACAATAGAACAAAATGCTAGTACATGTAAATGTGTCACAGCCCTAGCTCAGCCCCTGTTGTCCTTGCTTGATCTTGTTGCATCATGTTTAAATTTTATTGAAAGTTGAATTGGGGAAACCGGAAAGCCTCGGAAGTCTTTTACAAAAATGATGAACATTAAAAATTGTCTCAAATAAACCCAAGAAAATGTTCCTGTCAAGCTATAAAAATATTGGCAAGAGGTAAAACTCAAACCAATATTTTTGGAGTCTCAGAAATATTTATTTTGGGCATTTGGAAATAATTCAATAACTATTTGAATTGGATTTATATTTATTATATATATAAATATATGTTCAATAATTCTGAAAATTGTTGTGTGGCTTTGTATAAGTCCCCTTAGTTGACACAATTATTTTCATGAAGTTTAAAATTGATTTAGTATTTTACTAAATCAGAAACAAATGTCAGAAAATAGAAAATAGAAATAAAAGGCAGAAAGTAGAGACTTACTTGAGGCCCACTTACCTGGTGGCCCAGCAGTTTCGGCCCAGCCCACCAGGGGCATACCTGTCTTCAACCTCTGCCTACGGGCAGAGGTGAGGCCGAGCACGGCGCCTGTGCGGGCCGGCACCCAGCTGCCTGCCTGGCCCTCCCTGGCCAGCGCGATGCTGGGGATCGCCACCCCGTGGTCGCCTGGAACCCGCTGACCCCCCTCGCCCTCTCTCTCCCTCTCTCCCCCGAACGCCCTCCCCCTCCTCTATTCTCCTCACTGAACGCGCCTGCCGCCACCGATGAGCATCACCGCGGCCATCGCCTCTCCCTCGTCCCCTCGAGTAGCTCAGAAGCACCGCCGCGTCCTCCTCGTCCTCCCAATCGAGCTACGGGACGCCGGGAGGCCCTGCTTCATCGTCATCACGGTCATCTTCAACCTCGGGCACCCGAGCCCCTCGCCGTCGATTTGCGCCGTCAAGGACGTCCCGAGCCCACTGACCTATTGTGCCGCCTCCCTGTGACCTCCTGCTCCCAACCCCTCTCTCCCCGCTGTTGAATCCCTCCTCTAGCCCCCTGGCCACCGCGGCCGAAGCTCGCCGCCGCCGCGCCTGTGGACGTCGTCGTTGCAGGTCACCGAACTCGCATCCTAGCATAAACACGAGCTCGTGGATCTCCCAGGAGCCCGCCCGGCCTATCAGCTCGCTCGCTCGCCCAGCGTAGCCCCGCGCTCATGCTAGCCCGAACTCCGGCCACCGCTGCGAGCTTGCCTCCGACGAGCTCGGGCCACCTCAGCCCCTGCCGTTTGCACAGATGGATGCGGGCGAGTCACAGCTCCGCGTAGATGCCCTCCGCCTGCCATTTGGTCGCCGGAGGAGATATCCCGAGCCCCTCCGCCGTCTCTGGCCTTGCCGGCGACGAGCGCCGGGTCAACTCCGGCGAGTTTGACCCGGGTTGACCTTGGTTGACTTCCTCCTGAGTCACTAACAGGTGGGCCCAGGCCCCTAATTAACCTGGGTTTAGGATTAGTTTAGTGTTAACTAACTTTGTTGATTAGCCTAGATAGTGACACGCAGGACCCACTGGTCAGATTTGACCAGGAACGGTCATGTTGACTTGCTGACGTCACACCGATGTCATGCTGACGTAGTAAATGATTTTCTGGTTTTTCTTATTCAGAAATGATTTAGAAATTCCAGAAAATAGTTAAAACTTCTAAAAATAATAAAAAATCAACCGTAACTCCAAATGAAATAATTTATATAAGAAAAATTATCAGAAAAATTCAATATATCCATTTATGCTACTTTCATGCATGTTCAACCAACTTATACCCCTTGTATAAGTGAAAACATGATAATGGCATTTTAAATACCCCTTATGGAGTTTGCATATGAACCCTTGGTTCATATGGACTTCATTTAAATTGTTGCTAGATGCATTAGTACAAATCACAGCATATTGACATGTCATGATCATGCATCATATTGTGCATTGCATTGATTATATTCTAT
>NC_041380.1:602249009-602257134 GCF_002162155.2 Triticum dicoccoides | reverse complement strand
CCCCCGATAGACGTGGTTCCGACGATGTGATCGATGACATCGATGAAGAACTATATTATCTTCAGAAGTGCCAGGCAAGCAAAACCCCCTTGTTCATTCCGATACAAACCCACTCTCTTGCTCCTCCAATCTTTTACTGCATTAGGACAACAATGTTTCAACTGTTACATGATGCGGTAGCTGAACCCGTTTCCTCTGCATGACCTGTCATTGCCACAGTAAATAGATGAAACCCACTAGCATGAGTAGGAGTTGTTTGAGCCCTGATGTGCCTACTCATTCATGTTTGTCTATCATGCCTGCTACTGCTTAGAGTTGATTCAGGTCTGATTCATCAGGGATGAATTGGAATGTGGTGAACATGTCCTACTGTTGAGAGCTAAGTGTGTGAACACGATTTGGTAAAGGTAGCGGTGAGAGGCCATGTAGGAGTACATGGTGGGTTGTCTCATTGTAGCCTTCCTTAGGAACTGAGTTCTGTGTTTGTGATCCATGAACAGTTACTACCACACATTGGGTTCTGGTAACTCGACCCCTCTCGGCTTATTAATAAACTAGATCTATGTCTAGGAGTTGCAACTAGTTTCTAGTGTTTGTAGGTAGTGTTAGTAGTCTACCAAGTGGCACCCGGTATAGGTGGGCTTGGGACAGACTAGGCACAGTGGCACGGTGTACCAAGTGGCACCCGGATGGTGGGCTTGGGAACCCTACACACATCGTTTGGGGCCGTGAGCGACACCCCGGCCGGATCTACTTGCGGATGGAACCTGAATAGGCGATAAACCTGGACTAGAGACTTGTTGGTTAGTCAGGTCGTGGCCGAATCCCTCGCCCGGCTTCCGCTTGAAGGTTGCCGAGGTAGATGACGTGTACGGGGCGATAAGTGGTGAGAGCGTGTGTGAAGAAGTACACCCCTGCAGGGTTATCATTATCTATTCGAATAGCCGGACTCCTCGGATATGGAAACTTGGACCCCTTGCATAGTTCATAGACAAGTGAAAGTGGATACTCTAAAATGCGCAAGATAAGCGTGAGTGCTATGGATGGCGTTCTCGTATGGAGACGGGAGCGGATCCAAAGTGGAGTATTGATATGGTGAATATGTGGACTCGTGTGCGCCACCTCAAAAGAGTTACTTGTAGTCGTAATTCAGGTTAGCCACTGAGTCAAAGTTGTCTTGCTGCATTTAAACTGCACCACCCCCTTTATGAATACCGATGCATATGTAGATAGTTCCGATGTAAGTCTTGCTGGGTACATTTGTACTCACGTTTGCCTATTTTATGTTTTGCAGAGAGACGTCAGTCTCGCTAGTAGTTCCGTGTGGACTTCGACGTTTAGCTTGTTACCTCAGCTACGGTCTTGTGCCCTCGGCAGGATCTGGTAGATAGTCAGGCTTCTCAGCCTTTTTCATTTATAGATGTTTGTACTCAGACATGTTAAGCTTCCGCATGTGCTTGTTGCTTGTATGCTCTGAATGTTGGGTCTTGAGACTCATGTTTGTAATATCTCGCTCCTTGGAGCCTAATGAATAAATACTTGAGTCGTAGAGTTATGTTGGGATGCCATGTTGTATTTACACATATCGAGCATATCGTGTGTATGATTGAAATGCTTGGTCTGTGTGGGATCCGACAACCTAGTTGTTTATCTTTGGTAGCCTCTCTTATGGGGAAATCTAGTCTTGTGATTCCATGAGCCATAGTAGTCCGCTACAGCCCGGTTCACCGGAGTCCTGCTAGCCCAGCACTACTGCTCCGGAACACTTGACTGGCCGGCATGTGATTCACTTCGTTCCTGTGTCTATCCCTTCGGGGAATTGTCACGCAGTGACATCCGGAGTCCTGCCTAGCCTGCTACAGCCCGGTTCACCGGAGTCCTATTAGCCCAGTGCTACAGCCCAGATTCGCACGCTGCTGACTGACATGCTCGATGTTGATTCATGTATGCCTGTCCCCGTAAGTTAGTGCCACTTTGGCATCACGACTAGTCATGTCGGCCCGGGTTCCATGTCATATGGATGCTAGTGACACTATCATATACATGAGCCAAAAGGCGCAAACGGTCCCGGGCCATGGTAAGGCGACACCCATGGGAATACCGTGCGTGAGGCTGCAAAGTGACATGAGGTGTTACAGGCTAGATCGGTGTGACTTAGAATCGGGGTCCTGACAGCTTTGGTATCAGAGCCTGACTCCATGTAGGATTACCAAGACAAACTGGTCGAAGTCGTGTCTAGAAATGCTTTAGTTATATAAGGGAATTGATTTTGGATGGGAACGTAAGGCTCTTTTTACTCCTTATCCTCATGACCTTCTATTCTGAGTCATCTTATCTTTTCTACGGGGTTAAGAACTAGGCTTCTCTTCTATCTCCTAGGATGACGTGTTACTAAACCGTAGTTGCCTAGGATTTTTGAGTTCAAGCCTCAGTTCAGTTCCTACTACTTCCATATGTTCATAGCTGGCCTCAGAACCTTGATATTGTGATGTTGAGTGGTTATGCCACCATTTTTGCAGGATGTCTCAAATCATTTTGAGCATTTACAGCCGTTATGCTGTCCGAGTCATCCCAGGTTTCTAAATAGTCTGATGCACTTGCAAATTTTTCCTCCATGTTCCGTTGTATTTTGGGCCAGATTAAGCACACTAATCGGTGTGTGGAGGTACTCCGTTGCCTTGACGTGTGTGTTGGAGTTAGTATTATGACCCTAGGTGTCCTCGAGAATTTAGCAATGTTTTCATATCCCCAGTGTGATGATTCTGGCCATCATTCTTGAAAGCATCCCGTGATGCCATTTAGTAGTAGGTATTCTACTCATGTGTTCTTGACCCAAGTATCACTCTGTTCACTTCCAGTTGATATTGTTCCTAGTTCCTTTAGGATATTAGTAACCTTTGTGATAGTCCTCGAGGTCTGTGGTATTTCCTTCTTCCAAATACCATGAATCATTAAGGCAAAAGTTCTTTGAACCAAAATATCATCATTAGAGTACTCCTGAGGAGTTCTCCATTCATAATTGTGATTCTGCCAGCTCTACCTTTCTGCATGGGTTATCCGGAAGAAATATGTTGAACTCGTTCGACATACTAATCTATGCATCCACAACTCAGAAAGATATATGTTACTTTGAGTTGTCCCCCTTCAGGTATATTTCGACCTTCATCTATCAATTGATAGTCAAGAGTATGTGAGCATTCGTTCATCGGTGCCTATTATTCTTGTGGTCCGTCGAGCCGTTCTATTTCAGAATGACTAGGAGAAACAAACTCCAGTACCTCATCCATATCTACGATTGGGTCAAAGCAGTTGTATTCTGCAGATCAAAATGCCAATCCAGCTTTTGATTCTATTTTACCCTGAAGTATTGCCCTCTTGATGCCAAGAATGTCATGATAATTGCACCAACTCTTATAAATTCTTGTTGCGGTGATACTTCTTGCCATCATTGTTCATTCCTTGGTTTCCGTGTTATTGTAATCGGAATGCTGACAAGTGAATTGTGATGTGTGAAATCAATACTCCTAGCAACCCTTTGCTTGGTAGTTAATGGACATTAATATCATTCTTAGTGTGCTGATTATTGAATCATCACCCTAAGGTTGATCGTGCTACCTAGTCCTTATTTCCTGGTGCACTCTTCGATCAACGGGTTAGGGTTTTGCCAAACCCTTGCTCTTTTGATCATATCATCTTGCCTTGAAAAGCAAGATTGATCTCGAGCTTAGTATCACATCGGTGGTTCGTGATTTTTCGAATATCTTCTCGGAAGTATTACCAGGTTGTCACCTGACCGCTATGTGGAGTTCGTGATCAAGTTGGTTTCTTGGAAACCAGCCATTCTCCAAGAATCTGTGTCGGTTACCCCCCTGAGCTAGTTGGTTAAGCTAAACAATAACTTGGAGAGTTGGAAGATAAAAGCTTGCCAGCTTAGTTCATCTCAAGGGATATATTTGCGTGTGTTGAAGATAGATGATATCTTCATCGATTGGCCCCTGTGATCAGTTGTTGGACCTATTGTCGTATCAAAACTTTGGTTGGAGTATGGGCTATCATCAAATCAAATCAGAACCAACGATGTTCATAATGTTGACTTACTCATGGTTGATCCCTCAAGCATACACCATTATATCTTTTGGGTCTGACCAATGCTATCATCTTGTTCACATAGTTGTGGGATTCCATATATATGGAAACATGGATGAATTGTTGTTCAGCCCATCGACAACATCCTTATCCTTTCCATGAATTATGTTGAACATTAAGCTAGTGTTGGAAACTTTGGAAGCGTTGCCCTCATGTCCCGTTCATGAGGTATATGTTTGGATGAAAGAAGGTACTTCCCCTAATTCACGTGCACTTGATGCAAGTTGCCACCGTGAATTTGAGAAAGGTTTGTTTTGCTTCCTCTGGAACCATCCCAAGTGAGTCATGCATATGTGCGAAGTATTTTGTGGTCTGGAGACTTGCAACCCTCATTCTATATGTATTCCTAGCACACCAAGCCACTGATTGAATTGTTCAAGGAGAAGGAGTTCCTTCTTAAGAGCATGCCTTATGCAAGGAATTTGATATCCTCGATGACGGTTCCCCACCTGAACTCGATAGTGTTTTATTATAAGACTACTGTGTAGCCATTCTTGTCTTGGAAAACGTGTTCACATGTGTGTAGCAGAACCAGCTCATGTTTTGCAGCTTACTATCGTAGTTCATTTCCCAAGAATCTCGCAACATCGTCTTGTCGATTTGTGTTGCAAACTTTCATTTTCTTCTAGTCTCGGTGAATCTGGAATATCCTGTTGCCAACCAGATCTGAATCTCAGGCAGATATGATGGTTGGAACGTCTTCCAAGAGCTATAATATTGGTCCCTATGTAACCCGGTAAAGTGGATGTTGTGGCTGACACACCCAGCCGGAAGACCTATTATTGCAGTATCTTGATTGAAGTAGTTGGCCAGCTCCCCATAAGGATTTCGTAGGGATTACTCCAATAGTTGTTCCTTATGGATTTTTGTGCTTCCAAAGTCCGACCTTTTACTTGATTTCTTAGGTACCAAACGATTTTAATAAATGGGTTGCGCTAGCACATCAAGGAGAACATTAGAAGCGGAGTGCTAAATGTCTCTTCGTCGATTATCCAGTTTTTGTCCCCTTGGCCTCGTTAAGGTGAAATCTGAGAAAGTGTTATCTTCCTTTGCATCTGCATCATCCATCACCATTCATCATGGTGGTATGTTGTGTTGCCAGGATCCTTGACACGGATATTGGTAAAACCTTGATGAATATGGAGATGCTCAAGTTCTTGAGAGCACGCACAAGCACTAGGTTTTATCATTGGCGTTAACTAGGATTTGCTTCCAGTTTCCTCGGTTATTTATAACCTTTTCAAACAGTGGACTCACTCTTGACTGTTGAGTTCTTCCCCAGTTACCAGAATCATTCCCAACATTTGCATTTTGTTCCCAGCTTGCACCTCAGTAGTTGTTGTTCAGGATCATCTTCAAAAGTGGACTTACCATGGGTCCTATCCATTTCCGATGATAAGCAAAATCATCCATTGCGTTGTCTTCAACAAGGGAGTCCACATCATCCATTCTAGTCCAAGTATGTCATTCTTTTGAACTCCTTCAAATGATCGATTGTGATTACCTTAGGCTGGTATAAAGAGTTTCAATGATCTTTGTATCAAAAGTAATTCTTTTTGCCACTTAAGGGAATAATTCTACGAGTCACCTTCCCCGAGGTATCACATTACAAAATCGTGGCAAATATCTCCTTGCTACTTTGAAATTCATGCTCCATCTTATTCGAGTGGGGAATTGTAGCCTGCCAAATTGAAACCTCGTCATTTGTTTGTTTCCTCCCCTCTCGATATGTGTTTTGTGTCTCAGCTCGAGAGATGTTCCCACATCTCACCCCATAAGTTGATCGTGAGTTGTTCGATCTTCGACAAGATCGATTCCTATAGAGTTTCTTCTGTCGTCATCGTGTTGGATGAAGATCTAGAAGGCAGACAAGATCAATTTGAAGCAATGAATCAACATCTTCGATGAGGGCAATCGGCTCATGATGATCGTGTTAGCTTTATGACCCCTCTGTCTTCTTACCTCACGTCTTGAATCTCGAGACGAGATTCTTGTTTAGCGGGGGTGAGTTGTCACAGCCCTAGCTCAGCCCCTATTGTCCTTGCTTGATCTTGTTGCATCATGTTTAAATTTTATTGACAGTTGAATTGGGGAAACTGGAAAGCCTCAGAAGTCTTTTACAAAAATGATCAACATTAAAAATTGTCTCAAATAAACCCAAGAAAATGTTCCTGTCAAGCTATAAAAATATTGACAAGAGGTAAAACTCAAACCAATATTTTTGGAGTCTCAGAAATATTTATTTTGGGCATTTGGAATTAATTCAATAACTATTTGAATTGGATTTATATTTATTATATACATAAATATATGTTCAATAATTCTGAAAAAAATTGTGTGGCTTTGTATAAGTCCACTTAGTTGACACAATTATTTTCATGAAGTTTCAAATTGATTTAGTATTTTACTAAATCAGAAACAAATGTCAGAAAATAGAAAATATAAATAAAAGGAAGAAAGCAGAGACTTACCTGAGGCCCACTTACCTGGTGGCCCAGCAGTTTCGGCCCAGCCCACCAGGGGCATACCTGTCTTCAACGTCTGCCTACTGGCAGAGGCGAGGCCGAGCACGGCGCCCGCGCGGGCCGGCCCGCGGCTGCCTGTCTGGCCCTCCCTGGCCAGCGCGATGCTGGGGATCGCCACCCCGTGGCCGTCTGGAACCCGCTGACCCCCCTCGCCTTCTCTCTCCCTCTCTACCCCGAACGCCCTCCCCCTCCTCTGTTCTCCTCACCGAACACGCCCGCCGCCGCCGATGAGCATCACCGCGGCCATCGCCTCTCCCTCGTCCCCTCGAGCAGCCCAGAAGCACCGTCGTGTCCTCCTCGTCCTCCCAATCAAGCTACGGGACGCCAGGAGGCCCTGCTTCATCGTCATCATGGTCATCTTCAACCTCGGGCACCCGAGACCCTCGCCGTCGATTGGCGCCATCAAGGACGTCCCCGAGCCCACTGACCTACTGCGCCGCCTCCCTGTGAGCTCCTGCTCCCAACCCCTCTCTCCCCACCGTCGAATCCCTCCTCTAGCCCCCCTGGCCACCGCGGCCGAAGCTCGTCGCCGCCGCGCCAGTCGCCGCCGTCGTTGCAGGTCACCGAACTCGCGTCCGAGCATAAACACGAGCTCGCGGATCTCCCAGGAGCCCGCACGACCTATCGGCTCGCTCGCTCGCCCAGCGTAGCCTCGCGCCCGTGCTGGCCCGAACTCTGACCACCGCTGCGAGCTTGCCTCCGCAAGCTCGGGCCACCTCAGCCCCTGCCGTTTGCGCAGATGGATGCGAGCGAGTCCTAGCTCCACGTAGATGCCCTCTGCCGGCCATTTGGTCGCCGGAGGAGGAATCCCGAGCCCCTCCGCCGTCTCTGGCCTTGCCGGCGACGAGCGCCGAGTCAACTCCGGCGAGTTTGACCCGGTTGACCCTGGTTGACTTCCTCCTGAGTCACTAACAGGTGGGCCCAGGCCCCTAACTAACCTGGGTTTAGGATTAGTTTAGTGTTAACTAACTTTGTTAATTAGCCTAGAGAGTGACACGCGGGACCCACTGGTCAGATTTGACCAGGAATGGTCATGTTGAATTGCTGACGTCACACCGATGTCATGCTGACGTAGTAAATGATTTTCTGGTTTTTCTTATTCAGAAATGATTTAGAAATTCCAGAAAATATTTAAAACTTCTAAAAATCATAGAAAATCAACCATAACTCCAAATGAAATGATTTATATATGAAAAATTATCAGAAAAATTCAATCTATCCATTTATGATACTTTCATGCATGTTCAACCAACCTATACCCCCTGTATAAGTGAAAATATGATAATGGCATTTGAAATACCCCTTATGGAGTTTGCATATGAACCCTTGGTTCATATGGACTTCATTTAAATTGTTGCTAGATGCATTAGTACAAATCATAGCATATTGACATGTCATGACCATGAATCATATCATGCATTGCATTGATTATATTCTTTCTGTGTTGCCGGTGA
>NC_041380.1:602171925-602248592 GCF_002162155.2 Triticum dicoccoides | reverse complement strand
GTTCCGATGATGTGATTGATGACACCGATGAAGAACTATATTATCTTCAGAAGTGCCAAGCAAGCAAAACCCCCTTGTTCATTCCGATACAAACCCACTCTCTCGCTCATGCTCTCTTTTACTGCATTAGGACAACAATGTTTCAACTGTTACATGTTGCGGTAGCTGAACACCTTTCCTCTGCATGACCTGTCATGGCCACAGTAAATAGATGAAACCCACTAGCATGAGTAGGAGTTGTTTGAGCCCTGATGTGCCTACTCATTCATGTTTGTTTGTCATGCCTCCTACTGCTTATAGTTGAGTCAGGTCTGATTCATCGGGGATGAATTGGAATGTGGTGAACATGTCCTACTGTTGAGAGCTAAGTGTGTGAACATGATTTGGTAAAGGTAGCGGTGAGAGGCTATGTAGGAGTACATGGTGGGTTGTCTCATTGCAGCCGTCCTTAGGAACTGAGTTCTGTGTTTGTGATCCATGAAGAGTTACTACCACACATTGGGTTCCGGTAACTCGCTCTCGGCTTATTAATCAACTCGATCTCTATCCAGGAGTTGCAACTAGTTTCTGGTGTTTGTAGGTAGTGTTAGTAGTCTACCAAGTGGCACCCGGTACAGGTGGGCTTGGGACAGACTAGGCACAGTGGCACGGTGTACCAAGTGGCACCCGGATGGTGGGCTTGGGAACCCTGCACACATCGTTTGGGGCCGTGAGCGACACCCCGGCTGGATCTCCTTGCGGATGGAACCTGAATAGGCGATAAACCTGGACTAGAGACTTGTTGGTTAGTCAGGTCGTGGCCAACTCCCTCGCCCGGCTTCCGCTTGAAGGTTGCCGAGGTACATGACGTGTACAGGGCGATAAGTGGCGAGAGCGTGTGTGAAGAAGTACACCCCTGCAGGGTTATCATTATCTATTCGAATAGCCGGATTCATCGGATATGGAAACTTGGACCCCTTGCATAGTTCATAGACAAGTGAAAGTGGATACTCTAAAATGCGCAAGATAAGCGTGAGTGCTATGGATGGCGTTCTCGTATGGAGACGGGAGCGGATCCATAGTGGAGTATTGATATGGTGAATATGTGGACTCGTGTGCGCCACCTCAAAAGAGTTACTTGCAGTCGTAGCTCAGGTTAGCCACTGAGTCAAAGCTGGCTTGCTGCAGTTAAACTCCACCACCCCCTTTATTGATACCGATGCATATGTAGATAGTTCTGATGTACGTCTTGCTGGGTACATTTGTACTCACGTTTGCCTATTTTATGTTTTGCAGAGAGAATTCAGTCTCGCTAGTAGTTCCGTGTGGACTTCGACGTTTAGCTTGTTACCTCAGCTATGGTCTTGTGCCCTCGGCAGGATCTGGTAGATAGTCAGGCTTCTCAGCGTTTTTTCATTTATAGATGTCTGTACTCAAACATGTTAAGCTTCCGCATGTGCTTGTTGCTTGTATGCTCTGAATGTTGGGTCATGAGACCCATGTTTCTAATATCTCACTCCTTGGAGCCTAATGAATAAATACTTGAGTCATAGAGTTATGTTGTGATGCCATGTTGTATTTACACATATCGAGCATATTGTGTGTATGATTGAAATGCTTGGTATGTGTGGGATCCGACAACCTAGTTGTTTATCCTTGGTAGCCTCTCTTATGGTGAAATGTAGTCTTGTGATTCCATGAGCCATAGTAGTCCGCTACAGCCCGGTTCACCAGAGTCCTGCTAGCCTAGCACTACTGCTCCGGAACACTTGACTGGCCGGCATGTGATTCACTTTGTTCCTGTGTCTGTCCCTTCAGGGAAATATCACGTGGTGACATCCGGAGTCCTGTCTAGCCTCCTACAGCCCGGTTCACCGTAGTCCTGTTAGCCCAGTGCTACAGCCCGGATTCGCCCGCTGCTGACCGACATGCTTGATGTTGATTCATGTATGTGTGTCCCCGTAAGTTAGTGCCACTTTGGGTTCACGACTAGTCATGTCGGCCCGGGTTCCATGTCATATGGATGCTAACGACACTACCATATACATGAGCCAAAAGGCGCAAACGACCCAGGCCATGGTAAGGCGACACCCGTGGGAATACCGTGCGTGAGGCCGCAAAGTGACATGAGGTGTTACAGGCTAGATCGGTGTGACTTAGAATCGGGGTCCTGACAGTTTTGGTATCAGAGCCTGACTACCTGTAGGATTACCAAGACAAACTGGTCGAAGTCGTGTCTAGAAATGCTTTAGTTATATAAGGGAATTGATTTTGGATGGGAACGTAAGGCTCTTTTTACTCCTTATCCTCATGACCTTCTATTCTGTGTCATCTTATCTTTTCTACGGGGTTAAGAACTAGGCTTCTCTTCTATCTCCCAGGATGACGTGTTACTAAACCATAGTTGCCTAGGATTTTTGAGTTCAAGCCTCAGTTCAGTTCCTACTACTTCCATATGTTCACAGCTGGCCTCGGAACCTTGATATTGTGATGTTGAGTGGTTATGCCACCATTTTTGCAGGATGTCTCAAATCATTTTGAGCATTTACAGCCGTTATGCTGTCCGAGTCATCCCAGGTTTCTAAATAGTCTGATGCACATGCAAATTTTTCCTCCATGTTCCGTTGTATTTTGGGCCAGATTAAGCACACTAATCGGTGTGTTGAGGTACTCCGTTGCCTTGGCGTGTGTGTTGGAGTTAGTATTATGTCCCTAGGTGTCCTCGAGAATTTAGCAATGTTTTCGTATCCCCAGTGTGATGATTCTGGCCATCATTCTTGAAAGCATCCCGTGATGCCATTTAGTAGTAGGTATTCTACTCCTGTGTTCTTGACCCAAGTATCACTCTGTTCACTTCGAGTTGATATTGTTGCTAGTTCCTTTAGGATATTAGTAACCTTTGTGATAGTCCTCGAGGTCTGTGGTATTTCCTTCTTCCAAATACCATGAATCATTAAGGAAAAAGTTCTTTGAACCAAAAGATCACCATTAGAGTACTCCTGAGGAGTTCTCCATTCATAATTGTGATTCTGCCAACTCTACCTTTCTGCATGGGTTATCCGGAAGAAATATGTTGAACTCGTTCGACATACTAATCTATGCATCCACAACTCAGAAAGTTATATGTTACTTTGAGTTGTCCCCCTTCAGTTATATTCCGACCTTCATCTATCAATTGATAGTCAAGAGTATGTGAGCATTCGTTCATCGGTGCCTGTTATTCTTGTGGTCTGTCGAGCCGTTCTATTTCAGAATGACTAGGAGAAACAAACTCCAGTACCTCATCCATATCTAGGATTGGGTCAAAGCAGTTGTATTCCGCAGATCAAAATGCCAATCCAGCTTTTGATTCTGTTCTACCCTGAAGTATTGCCCTCTTGATGCCAGGAATGTCATGATAATTGCACCAACTCTTATAAATTCTTGTTGCAGTGATAATTCTTGCCATCATTGTTCATTCCTCGGTTTCCGTGTGATTGTAACCAGAATGCCGACAAGTGAATTGTGATGTGTGAAATCAATACTCCTAGCAACCCTGTGCTTGGTAGTTAATGGACATTAATATCATTCTTAGTGTGCTGATTATTGAATCATCACCATAAGATTGATCGTGCTACCTAGTCCTTATTTCCTGGTGCACTCTTCGATCAATGGGTTAGGATTTTGCCAAACCCTTGCTCTTTTGATCATATCGTCTTGCCTTGAAAAGCAAGATTGATCTCGAGCTTAGTACCACGTCGGTGGTTCATGATTTTTCAAATATCTTCTCGGAAGTATTACCAGGTTGTCACCTGACCGCTATGTGGAGTTCGTGATCAAGTTGGTTTCTTGCAAACCAGCCATTCTCCAAGAATCTGTGTCGGTTACCCCCCTGAGCTAGTTGGTTAAGCTAAACAATAACTTGGAGAGTTGGAAGATAAAAGCTTGCCAGCTTAGTTCATCTCAAGGGATATATTTGCGTGTGTTGAAGATAGATGATATCTTCATCAATTGGTCCCTTTGATTAGTTGTTGGACCTATTGTCGTATCAAAACTTTGGTTGGAGTATGGGCTATCATCAAATCAAATCAGAACCAATGATGTTCATAATGTTGTCTTACTCGTGGTTGTTCCCTCGAGCATACGCCATTATATCTTTTGGGTCTGACCAATGCTATCATCTTGTTCACATAGTTGTGGGATTCCATATATATGGAAACATGGATGAATTGTTGTTGAGCCCATCGACAACATCCTTATCCTTTCCATGAATTATGTTGAACAATAAGCTAGTGTTGGAAACTTTGGAAGCGTTGCCCTCGTGTCCCGTTCATGAGGTATATGTTTGGATGAAATAAGATACTTCCCCTAATTCACGTGCACTTGATGCAAGTTGCCGCCGTGAATTTGAGAAAGGTTTGTTTTTCTTCCTCTGGAACCATCCCAAGTCAGTCATGCATATGTGCGAAGTATTTTGTGGTCTGGAGACTTGCAACCCTCATTCTATATGTATTCCTAGCACACCAAGCCACTGATTGAATTGTTCAAGGAGAAGGAGTTCCTTCTTAAGAGCATGCCTTATGCAAGGACTTTGATATCCTCGATGATGGTTCCCCACCTGAACTTGATAGTGTTTTATTATAAGACTACTATGTAGCCATTCTTGTCTTGGACAACGTGTTCACATGTGTGTAGCAGAACCAGCTCATGTTTTGGATCTTACTATCGTAGTTCATTTCCCAAGAATCTCGCAACATCGTCTTGTCGATTTGTGTTGCAAACTTTCATTTTCTTCTAGTCTCGATGAATCTGGAATATCCTGTTACCAACCAGATCTGAATCTCAGGCAGATATGATGGTTGGAACGTCTTCCAAGAGCTATAATATTGGTCCCTCTGTAACCTGGTATAGTGGATGTTGTGGCTAACACACCCAGCCGGAAGACCTATTATTATAGTATCTTGATTGAAGAAGTTGGCCACCTCCCCATAAGGATTTCGTAGGGATTACTCCAATAGTTGTTCCTTATGGATTTTTGTGCTTCCGAAGTTCGACCTTTTACTTGATGTCTTGGGTACCAAACCATTTTAATAAATGGGTTGCGCTAGCACATCAAGGAGAACATTAGAAGCGAAGTGCTAAATGTCTCTCGGTCGATTATCCAGTTTTTGTCCCCTTGGCCTCGCTAAGGTGAAACCTGAGAAAGTGTTATCTTCCTTTGCATCTGCATCATCCATCACCATTGATCATGGTGGTATGTTGTGTTCCCAGGATCCTTGACATGGATATTGGTAAAACCTTGATGAATATGGAGATGCTCAAGTTCTTGAGAGCACGCGCAAGCACTAGGTTTTACCATTGGCGTTAACTGGGATTTGCTTCCAGTTTCCTCGGTTATGTTATAACCTTTTCAAACAGTGGACTCACTCTTCACTGTTGAATTCTTTCCTAGTTACCAGAATCATTCCCAACATTTGCATTTTGTTCCCAGCTTGCACCATAGTAGTTGTTGTTCAGGATCATCTTCAAAAGTGGACTTACCATGGGTCCCATCCGTTTCCGATGATAAGCAAAATCATCCATTGCGTTGTCTTCAACAAGGGAGTCCACATCATCCATTCTAGTTCGATTATGTCTTTCTTTTGAACTCCTTCAAATGATCGATTGTTATTACCTTAGGCTGGTATAAAGAGTTTCAATGATCTTTGTATCAAAAGTAATTCTTTTTGCCACTTAAGGTAATAATTCTACGAGTCACCTTCCCCAAGGTATCACATTACGAAATCATGGCAAATATCTCCTTGCTAGTTTGAAATTCATGCTCCATCTTATTCGAGTGGGGAATTGTAGCCTGCCAAATTGAAACCTCGTCATTTGTTTCTTTCCTCCCCTCTCGATATGTGTTTTGTGTCTCAGCTTGAGAGATGTTCCCACACCTCACACCATAAGTTGACCGTGAGTTGTTCGATCTTCGAGAAGATCGGTTCCTATAGAGTTTCTTCTGTCATCATCGTGTTGGATGAAGATCCAGAAGGCAGACAAGATCAATTTGATGCAATGAATCAACATCTTCGATGAGGGCAATCGGATCATGGAGATCGTGTTAGCTTTATGACCCCTCTGTCTTCTTACCTCATGTCTTGAATCTCGAGACGAGATTCTTGTTGAGCGGGGGTGAGTTGTCACAGCCCTAGCTCAGCCCCTGTTGTCCTTGCTTGATCTTGTTGCATCATGTTTAAATTTTATTGAAAGTTGAATTGAGGAAACTAGAAAGCCTCAGAAGTCTTTTACAAAAATGATCAACATTAAAAATTGTCTCAAATAAACCCAAGAAAATGTTCCTGTCAAGCTATAAAAATATTGGCAAGAGGTAAAACTCAAACCAATATTTTTGGAGTCTCAGAAATATTTATTTTGGGCATTTGGAATTAATTCAATAACTATTTGAATTGGATTTATATTTATTATATACATAAATATATGTTCAATAATTCTGAAAATTGTTGTGTGTCTTTGTATAAGTCCACTTAGTTGACACAATTATTTTCATGAAGTTTAAAATTGATTTAGTATTTTACTAAATCAGAAACAAATGTCAGAAAATAGAAAATAGAAATAAAAGGCAGAAAGCAGAGACTTACCTGAGGCCCACTTACCTGGTGGCCCAGCAGTTTCGGCCCAGCCCACCAGGGGCATACATGTCTTCAACGTCTGCCTACTGGCAGAGGCGAGGCCGAGCACGGCGCCCGCGCGGGCCGGCCCGCGACTGCCTGTCTGGCCCTCCCTGGCCAGCGCGATGCTGGGGATCACCACCCCGTGGCCGTCTGGAACCCGCTGACCCCCCTCGCCTTCTCTCTCCCTCTCTCCCGTGAACGCCCTCCTCCTCCTCTGTTCTCCTCACCGAACACGCCCGCCGCCGCCGATGAGCATCACCACGGCCATCGCCTCTCCCTCGTCCCCTCGAGCAGCCCAGAAGCACCGCCATGTCCTCCTCGTCCTCCCAATCAAGCTACGGGATGCCAGGAGGCCCTGCTTCATCGTCATCACGGTCATCTTCAACCTCGGGCACCCGAGCCCCTCGCCGTCGATTGGCGCCGTCAAGGACGTCCCCGAGCCCACTGACCTACTGTGCCGCCTCCCTGTGAGCTCCTGCTCCCAACCCCTCTCTCCCCGCTGTCGAATCCCTCCTCTAGCCCCCCTGGCCACCGCGGCCGAAGCTCGCCGCCGCCGCGCCTGTGGACGTCGTCGTTGCAGGTCACCGAACTCGCATCCTAGCATAAACACGAGCTCGTGGATCTCCCAGGAGCCCGCCCGGCCTATCAGCTCGCTTGCTCGCCCAGCGTAGCCCTGCGCTCATGCTAGCCCGAACTCCGGCCACCGCTGCGAGCTTGCCTCCGGCGAGCTCGGGCCACCTCAGCCCTGCCGTTTGCACAGATGGATGCGGGCGAGTCACAGCTCCGCGTAGATGCCCTCCGCCTGCCATTTGGTCGCCGGAGGAGATATCCCGAGCCCCTCCGCCGTCTCTGGCCTTGCCGGCGACGAGCGCCGGGTCAACTCCGGCGAGTTTGACCCGGGTTGACCTTGGTTGACTTCCTCCTGAGTCACTAAGAGGTGGGCCCAGGCCCCTAATTAACCTGGGTTTAGGATTAGTTTAGTGTTAACTAACTTTGTTGATTAGCCTAGATAGTGACACGCAGGACCCACTGGTCAGATTTGACCAGGAACGGTCATGTTGACTTGCTGACGTCACACCGACGTCATGCTGACGTAGTAAATGATTTTTTGGTTTGTCTTATTCAGAAATGATTTAGAAATTCCAGAAAATAGTTAAAACTTCTAAAAATAATAAAAAATCAACCGTAACTCCAAATGAAATAATTTATATAAGAAAAATTATCAGAAAAATTCAATATATCCATTTATGCTACTTTCATGCATGTTCAACCAACTTATACCCCTTGTATAAGTGAAAACATGATAATGGCATTTTAAATACCCCTTATGGAGTTTGCATATGAACCCTTGGTTCATATGGACTTCATTTAAATTGTTGCTAGATGCATTAGTACAAATCACAGCATATTGACATGTCATGATCATGCATAATATCATGCATTGCATTGATTATATTCTTTCTGTGTTGCCGGTGATTGTTCCTCCCCCCCCCCCGATAGACATGGTTCCGACGATGTGATCGATGACACCGATGAAGAACTATATTATCTTCAGAAGCGCCAGGCAAGCAAAACCCCCTTGTTCATTCTGATACAAACCCACTCTCTCGCTCCTGCTCTCTTTTATTGCATTAGGACAACAACGTTTCAACTGTTACATGATGCGTAGGAGTTGTTTGAGCCCCGATGTGCCTACTCATTCATGTCTGTCTGTCATGCCTGCTACTGCTTAGAGTTGATTCAAGTCTCATTCATCGGGGATGAATTGGAATGTGGTGAACATGTCCTACTGTTGAGAGCTAAGTGTGTGAACACAATTTGGTAAAGGTAGCGGTGAGAGGCCATGTAGGAGTACATGGTGGGTTGTCTCATTGTAGACGTCCGTAGGAACTGAGTTCTGTGTTTGTGATCCATGAACAGTTACTACCACACATTGGGTTCCGGTAACTCGACCCCTCTCGGCTTATTAATCAATTCGATCTCTGTCTAGGAGTTGCAACTAGTTTCTGGTGTTTGTAGGTAGTGTTAGTAGTCTACCAAGTGGCACCCGGTACAGGTGGGCTTGGGACAGACTAGGCACAGTGGTACGGTGTACCAAGTGGCACCCGGATGGTGGGCTTGGGAACCCTGCACACATTGTTTGGGGCCGTGAGACCCCGGCCGGATCTCCTTGCGGATGGAACCCGAATAGGCGATAAACCTGGACTAGAGACTTGTTGGTTAGTCAGGTCGTGGCTGACTCCCGAACCCGGCTTCC
Source organism: Triticum dicoccoides (assembly GCF_002162155.2). Taxonomy (NCBI): domain Eukaryota; kingdom Viridiplantae; phylum Streptophyta; class Magnoliopsida; order Poales; family Poaceae; genus Triticum; species Triticum dicoccoides. The sequence continues at coordinate 602,239,703 of NC_041380.1, read as the reverse complement.
GCTTGAAGGTTGCCGAGGTACATGACGTGTATAGGGCGATAAGTGGCGAGAGCGTGTGTGAAGAAGTACACCCCTGCAGGGTTATCATTATCTATTCGAATAGCCGGATTCCTCAGATATGGAAACTTGGACCCCTTGCATAGTTCATAGACAAGTGAAAGTGGATACTCTAAAATGCGCAAGATAAGCGTGAGTGCTATGGATGGCGTTCTCGTATGAAGACGGGAGCGGATCCATAGTGGAGTATTGATATGGTGAATATGTGGACTCGTGTGCGCCACCTCAAAAGAGTTACTTGCAGTCGTAGTTCAGGTTAGCCACTGAGTCAAAGCTGGCTTGCTGCAGTTAAAATCCGCCACCCCCTTTATTGATACCGATGCATATGTAGATAGTTCTGATGTAAGTCTTGCTGGGTACATTTGTACTCACGTTTGCCTATTTTATGTTTTGCAGAGAGACGTCAGTCTCGCTAGTAGTTCTGTGTGTACTTCGACGTTTAGCTTGTTACCTCAGCTACGGTCTTGTGCCCTAGGAAGGATCTGGTAGATAGTCAGGCTTCTCAACCTTTTTCATTTATAGATGTCTGTACTCAGACATGTTAAGCTTCCGCATGTTCTTGTTGCTTGTATGCTCTGAATGTTGGGTCATGAGACCCATGTTTGTAATATCTCACTCCTTGGAGCCTAATGAATAAATACTTGAGTCGTAGAGTTATGTTGTGATGCCATGTTGTATTTACACATATCGAGCATATTGTGTGTATGATTGAAATGCTTGGTATGTGTGGGATCCGACAACCTAGTTGTTTATCCTTGGTAGCCTCTCTTATGGGGAAATGTAGTCTTGTGATTCCATGAGCCATAGTAGTCCGCTACAGCACTACTGCTCCGGAACACTTGACTGGCCGGCATGTGATTCACTTTGTTCATGTGTCTGTCCCTTCGGGGAAATGTCACGCGGTGACATCCGGAGTCCTGCCTAGCCTACTATAGCCCGGTTCACCGAAGTCCTGTTATCCCACTGCTACAGCCCGGATTCGCACGCTGCTGACCGACATGCTTGATGTTGATTCATGAATGCCTGTCCCTGTAAGTTAGTGCCACTTTTGGTTCACGACTAGTCATGTCGGCCCAGGTTCCCTGTCATATGGATGCTAGCGACACTATCATATACGTGAGCCAAAAGGTGCAAACGGTCCCGGGCCATGGTAAGGCGACACCCGTGGGAATACCATGCGTGAGGCCGCAAAGTGATATGAGGTGTTACAGGCTAGATTGGTGTGACTTAGAATCGGGGTCCTGACAAAATGATAGAATATATTTTCTAAAGTGAACTGGCATAACATTCACAACTTAGTGCACATAGAATTATCGTACTAAAATGGTAAGTGTGTTATGCATAGTATAATAGCTTCAAATTGCTTAGATAGCAAATTGATCAAAACACATTTGTGATGAACATGAAATAGAAACAGGTTAATCATTGAGGTTGAACTAGAATACAATAACTACATACTTAGTTTGCATTTAGCACATGTTATTGTAGAGTAATTCCATCCGAATATGATAGAAAATAATGTAAAAAAATGTCCCTGATTTTCATGTGTAAAAAGCATTTACATGTTTCCCATTAGATATGTTTAGTAGCAGGAGATGCAATGTTTGTTTCAAACTAAAAATTACAACGCAACACAAGAAGATTATGATAGACCACATGAGACAGTTTCAACCGCACCAACTAATGCTGAAAAGAAGAGTTTGCTAGCCTGCTGAGAGCTAGGTTGGACTAACTGCCTGCCTGCCTTTTGGAGGTTTCAACTGTTGTTGGATCATGCATGCAGGTTCTAGATGACAAACTGCCACGAGATCGGCATACCCTTCATCTGGAAGTAGTTCGAGATCTCCTTGAGCCATGAATACCGTGCGACAACTACACCTAATTACTAGAGTATATTTGAATCAGTGCACAGAAGTAAGCATCCAGATGTTCTTCACACACCGAATTAAAGATTTGGAGCGGATTGCATCGGTGGAAGAAAAAACTCACCCATTGAATATTGGAATGGGGACTCGCTTAGTGAAGGGTCAGTTCAGGGTCTATTGGAGCTGAACCATGGGTTACCGAAGCGGCAATCCTCGAGTTAGTGCAGGGTCTATCGCTCCTCCAGTCGATGTTGACTGCTCCACGCATAGCAGATACCCAACAAAAATCATGTTAGCATTTATAGGATACCATAATATAAAGCACAATAGAACGAAATGCTAGTACTAATAAAAGATAGAAAATATCTTCTAAAGTGAAGTGGCATAACATTGTCAACTTAATGGACGTAGAATTATCATCCTAAATGGTAAGTGTTTTATACATAGTATAATAGCTCCAAATTGCTTCCATTGCAGATTGAGCATAGCACGTTTGTGCTGAACATGAAATAGAAACGGGTAAATCATATCGGTTGATCTAGAATACAATAACTACATACTTAGTTTCCGTTGAGCGCATCTTATTGTAGAGTAATTCCGGCCGAATATGATGCAAAAGAATGTACAAAACTAGTGCCTTATTTTCATGTGTGAAAAACATTTATATGATGCAAAAGATGCAATGATTGTTTCGCACTAAAAATTGCAACGCAAGACAAGAAGATTATGACCGACCACATGAGATAGTTTCAACCGCAACAAATAATGGTGAAAAGAACAGATTGCTAGCCAGCTGAGAGCTAGCTTGGACTAATTGACTTCATGCCATCCTTTCAGAGGTTACAACTGTTGTTATCTACAGCAATAAGCTAGATGGAGCGGAAAGCCAATCAGATGGGTAACAACAGTTCTTGGATCATGGAAGCAGGTTCTAGACAACGAACCGCCGCGACATCGGCATGCCCTTCATTTGCAAGTTGTTCGTGATCTTCTTGAGCCATGAATATCACGCGAGAACTACACCGGAAACAAGACGAAATTTCGATCAGTGAGCAGAAGTAAGCATCCAGATGTTCTTCACGAACTGATTTCAAGATTGGGAGCGGATTGTGTCGATGGAAGAAAAACTCACCAGTTGTATTTTGGAATGGGGACTCCCTCAGTCATGGCGGCCGCTGAACCATCGGTTATCGGAGAGGCAATCCTCAAGTCAGTGCATGGTTTATCATTCTTCCAGTCGATGTCGACAGCTCCAGGCAGAGCGGATACCCGATAAAATCATGTTATGAATTTATAAGATACCATAATATAAATCACAATAGAAAAAATGCTACCACTTATAAACGATAGCAAATATCTTCTAAACTGAACTGGCATAACATTTTCAAGTTAATGCACATAGAATTATCGTACTAAATTGGTACGTGTGTTGTACCTAGTATAATAGCTCCAAATTGCTTCTATTTCAGATTGAGCACAACACATTTGTGATGGAAACAAAATAGAAACGGGTTAATCATAACAGTTGATCTAGAATATGGTAACTACGTATTTAGTTTGCGTTCAACGCATCTTATTGGAAAGTAATTCTGGCCGAATATGATACAATAGAATGTACGAAAACTATGCCTTATTTCATATGTGAAAAACATTTACGTGTTTCCTATTAGATATGTTTAGTGGCAGGAGATGCAATGATTGTTTCACACTAAAAAACTGCAACGCAAGACAAGAGAATAATGACCGACCACATGAGATAGTTTCAACTGCAACAACTAATGGTGAAAAGAAGAGTTTGCCAGCCTGCCAAGATCTGGGTTGAACTAACTGACTGCCTGCCTGCCTTCCGGAGGTTACAACTTTTGTTATCTACAGCGACAAGCTAGATGGAGCGGAACGCCATTCAATTGGGTAACAACTGTTGTTGGATCATGCATGCAGGTTCTAGACGACGAACCGTCGTGACATCAGCATGCCATTCTTCTGGAAGTTGTCTGAGATCTCCTTGAGCCATGAATACCACGCAAGAAGTCCACTTGAAACAATAGGACATTTTGATTAGTGAGCAGGCATCTAGATGTTCTTCACAAACGTAATTCAAGATTGGGAGCGGATTGCGCCGGTGGAAGAAAAAAAACTCAACAACTTTATTTTGGAATGGGGACTCCCTCAGTCATGGCGGACGCTGAACCATTGGTTGCTTGAGCAGCAATACTCGAGTCGGTGCATGGTTTATCGCTCCTCCAGTCGATGTGTCGACAGCTCCAGGCTGAGCAGATACCCGATAAAAATCAGGTTATGCCTTTATAAGATACCATAATATGAAGCATAATAGAACAAAATGCTAGTACTTATAAACGATAGAAAAATATGTTCTAGACTGAACTGGCATAACATTCTCAACTTAATGCACATAGAATTATCATACTAAAATGGTAAGTGTGTTATACATAGTATAATAGCTCCAAATTGCTTAGAAAGCAGATGGAGCACAACACATTTGTGATGAACATGAAATAGAAACGGGTTAATCATATTGGTTGATCTAGAATACAATAACTGCATAGTTAGTTTGCATTGAGCGTATCTTATTGCAAAGTAATTCCCGCCGAATATGATACAAAAGAATGTACAAAAATCTTCCTATTTTTCATGTGTGAAAAACATTTACATGTTGGAACACCCACAATGCGGCTATATCTCCCACGTGTCGGGGCACGACTTAGAGGCATAGCCACATGATAGGCATGTCGCAAGAGGGGTAATCTTTACACATCCCATGTACTGAATAAGAAAGGGATAAGAGTCGGCTTACAAATATGGCAAATTACATCCGGGGTGTTACACATGTTTCCTACTAGATATGTTTACTGGTAGGAGATGCAATGATTGTTTCACACAAAAATTGCAACGCAAGGCAAGAAGATTATGACCGACTACATGAGATAATATCAACCGCAACAACTAATGGTGAAGAGAAGAGTTTGCTAGCCTGCTGAGAACTAGGTTGGACTAAATTACTACCTGCTTGCCTTTCGGATGTTACAAATGTTGTTATCTACAGCAACAAGCTAGAAGGAGCGGAACGCCATACAGATGGGTAACAATTGTTGCTGGATTATGCATGTAGGTTCTAGATGACGAACCGCCGCGACATCGGCATGCCCTTCATCTGGAAGTTGTTCGAGATCTCCTTGATCCATGAATACCACACGACAACTACACCTGAAACAAGGGGACATATTGATCAGTGAGCAGAAGTAAGCATCCAGATGGTCTTCACAAACTGAGTTCAAGATTTGGAACGGATTGCGTCGGCGGAAGATAAAACACACCAACTGTATTTTGCAATGGGGACTCCCTCAGTCATGGTGGCCGCTGAACAATCGGTTACCGGAGCGACAATCCTCTAATCAGTGCACGGTCTATCGCTCCTCCAGTTGATGTCGACAGCTCAAGGCAGAGAAGATACCCGATAAAAATCATGTTATGCATTTATAAGATACCATAATATAAAGCACAATAGAACGAAATGCTAGTACTTATAAATGATAGAAAATATCTTCTAAACTGAAATGGCATAACGTTCTCAAAATAATGCACATAGAATTATCGTGAGAAATTGGTAAGTGTGTTATACATAGTATAATAGCTCCAAATTACTTAGATTGCAGATTGAGAACAACTCATTTGTGATGAACATGAAAAAGAAATGGGTTAATCATATCGGTTGATCAAGAATACAATCACTACGTAATTGGTTTGTGTTGAGCAGGTCTTATTGTATAGTAATTCCGGTCGAGTATGATACAAAAGAATGTACAAAAACTATGCCTTATTTTCATGTGTGAAAAACATTTACATTTCCTATTAGATATGTTTAATGGCAGGAGATGCAATGATTGTTTCACACTAAAAATTGCAACACAAGACAAGAAGATTATGACCGACCACATGATATAGTTTCAATCGCAACAACTAATGGTCAAAAGAAGAGTTTGCCAGCCTGCTGAGAACTAGGTTGGAATAACTGACTGCCTTCCTGCCTTTCGGAGGTCACAACTGTTCTTATCTACAACAACAAGCTAGACAGAGTAGAACACATTTCAGATGGGTGAAAACTGTTGTTGGATCATGCATGCAGGTTCTAAATGACAAACCGCCGCGCCATCGTCAAGCCCTTCATCTGGAAGTTGTTTGAGATCTCCTTGAGCCATGAATACCGCACGACATCTACACCTGAAACAAGAGGACATTTTGATGAGTGAGCAGAAGTAAGCATCCAGATGTTCTTCACAAACGTAATTCAAGATTGGGAGCGGATTACGCCGGTGGAAGAAAAACTAAACAACTGTATTTTGCAATGGGGACTCCCTCAGTCATGTCGGCCGCTGAACAATCCGTTACCGGAGCGGCAATCCTCGAATCAGTGCACGGTCTATCGCTCCTCCAGTCGATGTCGGCAGCTCTAGGCAGAGAAGATACCCGATAAAAATTATGTTATGCATTCATAAGATACCATAATATAAAGCACAATAGAAAAAAATGCTAGTACATATAAATGATAGAAAATATCTTCTAAACTGAAATGGCATAACATTCTCAAAATAATGCACATAGAATTATCGTGATAAAATGGTAAGTGTGTTATACATAGTATAATAGCTCCAAATTACTTAGATTGCAGATTGAGCACATCTCATTTGTGATGAACATGAAAAAGAAATGGGTTAATCATATCAGTTGATCTAGAATACAATCACTACGTACTTGGTCTTTCTTGAGCAGGTCTTATTGTATAGTAATTCCGGCCGAATATGATACAAAAGAATGTACAAAAACTATGCCTTATTTTCATGTGTGAAAAACATTTACATTTCCTATTAGATATGTTTAGTGGCAGGAGATGCAATGATTGTTTCACACTAAAAATTGCAACACAAGACAAGAAGATTATGACCGACTGTCGTGGAATTGTCACGGCAGATGTCCGTAGTGTGAGGACTTAGTCGCGAGGCCAACGCATTTATGTGCTAGCTTGAGAGGGGTTGAACGGAATCGAGAGACGCAACATAAGACAAGGATTTAGACAGATTGGAGCCCCGGGAAACATCATCCGGTAATAGCCCTACATGTTGTTTGTGGCTAGATCCCATTATGATCATCAGGAAGTCGTCGGTAAACCGGCTCTTTATGTCTAGCCTTGGAGATTGTTTCTTCTTCCTTTTCCCTCTTTGGGGAGCCCTGCCCCTCCTTATATATGTTGAAGGGGCGGGTTACATGACTAGTCCTAGTAGGATTAGGATTGCTCTATTACAAGTGGAGTCCAAGTCTTGCTTCCTTGGTAGGAGAATATTCCTTATGCCTCTCCTCGTAAACCGGCCCACCATAACATGAGTCGGCCTTCTGGGCCTTGGGCCTAGTCTTCTATCTGACCCGCCGTTAGGACCATCCGTGAGTCGCCACTCCGGCGGGTTATCAATGAAAACGCTAAGTCCGGCCGGGTTATACTACCGATCGGTTTACGCCGCGGGGTATATCCCCTACATTAGCCCCCAAGTTTAGCTTGGATTTATCCATGGTAAACTTATGCTACAAAATAAATACAAGAACAAATTTGACAGGTTGTGCTCCGGATTAAGAATTCTCGTAAACCGGCACCTGATCATCCTTAAGTCCTTGTCATTTCCTCCTTCTAGAAAATTCGAGTCAATAGACCAGCTTCATAATCAATTTGCTTGTAAAATAAATATTATAAATAAAGAATCCATTTGAGTCGGCCTTCAATGCTCTGACTTGACAAAAATATTGGTCTTCAAATATTCAACTGATATTCAGCTGGCTTGAAAATGTAGCACTTGCCAAGCTGTAATTTCCCAAATCGGTGGGTTATAAAAACTGATAATTCTGGGTCATGATTGTTGCCAACGCCGGTTCATGATTGTTGCCAACGCCGGTTCATGATTATTGATGACACCGGATTATGATTGTTGCAGACACCGGGTCAATCTGGTTTATTCAAAACTAAGAATTTGAAGATTTTTCTCCCTTATATCCATATTACCTGTAGCCCCCAAGTCTTGAGCAGAACAAAGTGATGGCTTACGACTTGCTTCAATATAAATATTGCCACTTAAGAAGAAATCCATGTTGTTCATCCCAGCCACTTAGTAAAAACTGAATACTCCATATTATGTAGCACCCAAGTGTCGGGTTGTCATGCTTGCAGCAACCTGGGACTTGTAATTGTCTGATGCTCACAAAACTTCAACCAGTGTAGCCCCCAAGGGCCGGGTCATTATGCAATAATGAGCAGGGACTTTATAAATATAATCATGCTTCATTGAAAATAACATCATATGATGTAACTCCACCATGGGTCTTGAACCCCTGTCCACAAGGTTAACAGCTTTATGTTTTACCAACTGAGCAGTGGACCCTTGAATATAACGGATTAAGACTTGTGTACCTTGAATCATTGATAGGAGCAATTGGTAGTCCCTAAGGGCCGGCTCATTACAATGTGATGAGTCGGGTCTTCAATAAGGTGAGCAAATAATGACTTTAGCCCCCAAGTGTCATGGTGCATGCTTGTAGCGACATGAGACTTGTATATTTAATGTAATCTCAACTTGAATAATGTAGCCCCCAAGTGCCGGGTCGTAAGCCTGCAACGACTCGAGACTATTCCTTCAATTGTAGAATAAATTATATCTATTTATAAGATAATAGCCATTGCGCTTAAAGCGACTTTGAAAACCTCAATCATAATACTGGTTATTGATAACCATAAAAAATCAGCCATGTTTGGCTATTTGAAGATTTGAATAATATAATCCAGTTTTAAAACCTCAATCATTCAATATCATCATGAAAATCCAACCTATTTTGTCTATGAAAGATATGAATATCTTACCAGTTGATAAGTAAATCCAGAGTTTAAATACTCGGCGGCTCTTGGCCGATGGCGACTTAATGCGCATTCATTGTAAGACGGAATTTTTGTAACCCGACGCCTGATAGCTTTTGAGAAAATCCAAAATGGATAACCCTTTTGAAGCATCAATTAGGATGATGAGCTTGAATTTATATGTCATAATTCTGCAAATCCTGCACAAAGTGTAAATAACATATGCCCTGGCGACTTAACATCGAAAGCCAGGGTGGGTAGCCACCCGAATGCATTCTTATCTTGCACACAAGTAGATCACAAGAATCCTTGGCGGTTTACCGCAGGGCGGGTCATAATGCCCATATAAATAGCCAGGGTTTATAACCAAAGCTGTAATTGAAGATAATCAAATATGACATAGATGATACCTGTGACATTGAATCACCTCGTTGGTTTAACCAATTCTTGTAGTGAGGGTGGCAACCCCAATCTTGGGTATTTGAGAACTCCTTCCTTAATTTGCCAGATTATGATAATAAACCGTATCGGGATATAATAAACACCGGATTTTCCTTATAACACTGGCGACTTGTTAGTCAAAACCAGACCGGATTAATGAACATTGGTTTATAACTGATCATGTACTGACAACTTGTAGTTGAAAGCCAAGCCGGGTCAAGGACGCCGGTTTATCAGAAGATATTATGAACCTCAACAAAGGCGAAAAAACTTGGCAAATAGAACTCAAAAAAGAACATGTGAGGCTTTTTACGAGCTGCCAGGCTCCAAATCGAGGCTTTTCATGAGCTGTCAGGCCACTGAATTAACCATTTCACAAAGCCTCTTAAGATGGACCTCAATCTTTAACCAATCACATTTTAACTTTGACAAGTTCAGGGTCTATGAGATTGACTGTCAAACATTCGCGGGTCGTACCAGGTTTACCTGGGTGGAGTGACTTACTTAAAGAAGGCAGGTTAATCCGGTGTTTTAGGTGCGTATACCTGGCTTCCAAGCCTGGCTTGATAGCCTATTACAAGGGTGCAGACTCTTAGTTCGTTGCGAAGCAAAGAGCCCCCAAGTAACTTCCCTGGTGGCCTTACGCCGATCAAGAGGTGTATCTATGGTTCGAATACGACCAAGCCCCCAAGTGATTTCCCTGGTGGCCTTACGCCGATCAAGAGGTGTGACTATGGTTCAAACATAGCCCCCAAGTGATATTATGAGTTATGCTCAAGGGATACCAATGTTTGAGCTGTGCTGTGCAACAGACTCTCTTTGGCCCCTTATGATAATATTGGCTTGATAGCTGGATTACCGAAGTAACCAGAGTTGTGCTCTTATGTAATGTTGGCTTGATAGCCAAATCAAGACGGTAGTAACGCTATGTTCTCTTTGGTGAATACACCTATGTTTGAACAGAAAACACCAAGTGATTAATAATATGATAAATCAATAAGGCAGGATACCCATGTTTGAACCGCGCATCATGGCAGCAAGTTCTCTTTGGCAACTTTAATTTTTCTGAGAACTCGAACTTGCGAGAGATGAATTCTTTTTGAACTGGAAACTTTTAAACCGGATATTGAGAGTTTCAAAGCTTTGCAAATTTACCTTGAGCCGGATTTGAGAGCTTCAAAGCTTTGCGGGAGAGAGGTGCCTCTTGAACCGGATTTTAAACCGGAATCTTTATTTTGAACCGGCAAAATTCTGACGGCCTTTAAATTTTCATCAATATGGCGGTGGCCTCCGGAACCGGGTTATCATTCTCTCCAATGACCCGGAGTTTCCGAGTCATGTCATTGTAGCCCCTGAGTCTCAAGACGACTCGAGGAGTTGGCTTGAGATTCTCCATATTTAACCGTGATGTAAACCGGTATGAGTCATTCAACAACCAAGTAATATAACTTGTCGTGCATTGAAGAACTTGCAAGCCAGAGTAATTGCTCTTTTAAAGAAAGCAATATATAATATGAAAATACAATGGATGGATTTCACCTGATATGTTTAAGCCAGAAAATATCCACCGCGGAGTTGATGATCACCACGGTGAAACTGAAATCAATCACGGGCGAGTCGGCCATGCGAGCAGACGGATGAATCGGCCGCGGCGTTCTAAACGACGCGGACGAGAAAGTTGTCCTCCGCATTGTAAACTGGCGCGGACCCATGAACCGGCAGCAATGGCGGACAGACGAGTCGTCTGTGGCGTTGTAAGGTGGCACAGACAGGCGAGTCGGCCAGCGCGTTGATGTAAACCGGACCGTGATACGCATGTCCGCAAAGCTGCGCGGCATAGCCGAACGTGCCTCCGCGGTATAATACCACCCGTTTTTGTTTTAATAGTCGTCCTGATTCGCCTGGACCATGGATGAGTCGGCCATGACATTGTAAAGCAGCGCGGACGGCGAGTCAAACGTGATGTTGTTTAACCGGTGCAGATGCATAAATCAGCCGCAGGCGCGGACGGATGTAATCCGAACACCGGGGCGGCGACTTGCACGTGTATCTGTCGAGCATCATAGAACGGACAAGCACTAGTGAAAAAGTGATGTTGACGCGCACCCCTTAGGTAACACCTTTTTATAGGTCATGCGAAAATATTACAAGACCAAGTAATTGTTGTTGGATGATTTAATATACACTGATAAAATATATAGAAAAACAACACCTGCCATTTTTGTTCACGCGACAGATGATCGTAGCATCCGTGAATCCCCTGTTACTCCCTCAACTGATCAAAACTTCATAGAAAATGCAGGTTTGTATGCCCGCGGTGGTGGTCTATTGACCCAGAACCGTAGAAGCACCACTGCGATTCGGTTTAAGTGCGGCTCGAAATGAGGCGGCGGCTCGGCGAAGGCGGCGACTCAAGGACGCGCCGGTGAGGGCGACCGGCGGAGGGTGAGGCCGGCGACAGCGGGGGCGCGTCGGCGGAGGCTGGTGGCTCGGCGAGGCCGGATTGGGGCGGCTCTCAGGTGAGCTTCAGCCGCGTCCGCGGCGAAGGCAAGAGGCGGGTCATGGTTGCGCCGGCGGCTCGTTTGACGGTGGTCGAGGAAGAGGCGCGAGGCGCGCGGGCAGCCAGCGTGGGCGGCTGAGCTCCGCACCGGTGGTGGATCCAGGCGGTTCGTGGTGGAAGCGGAGTCGGCTCGGGCAGCTCGGCGGCAGTCTGAAAACCATGACGGAAGCGGAGTCCAGAAGGTTGAGGCCGAGCGGAGGCGAGGGCCACAACGAGGCGGAGACGGCAGGGCCTCACGTCCTTCTCTGACTCCCGCTCCCTTTTTTCAGATTGGGATACCCATAGCTGCACACTTGGTAATATTGCCGGGTGGACGAAACATTTTGATGTAGTAAAAAATCTGCACCGCACATGATCGGAAATAGTACTACTTGAGTTGATATGCTTGAGCAGGATCAGCTTCCGTCCTTTGTGTGATGAGTGGATTAACTTCTTGTGCGCGTACGGTACGTACACGAGGGTAGCAGCTAGTTGATCGATGAGTAGCCCACAGACACGAATCTTTCTCGGAACTTTAAGCCTATGACCCTGTGGAGAAGCAGTGGAACAGATCAGGCCGTGGCCTTGGATGACTTGCCTGCGCACTGAACTCTCGTCGGTCTCGTACGATCGCTGCAACAGAAATTCCGGTCGTGTAGGCTTCCGGCGACGTCTTCTTAATCTTGATCTCGGACCCACCGATTCGACCACCGCCGAAGTTACTTTTTGACTCTGATCTCATTGATGCTGCTGTTGCATCTTTTTTTTCAATCTTGAATGATCAACTCGGACTCGACATAGATCCTTTCGAGCCGGTTCTTCTTCCTCCTTTTCCGGGTCGGACAAAGTATGCAGGCGGAGGCAGGAGCTGGCCCCGAGATAAGCGGCGGATTGATTTTCTTCCTTTCCTTGCTTTCCACAGTAGACCACATGGACTAGTAATTACTTTAGGTGACTCTAATCTCCGAAACGCACATGGGTTGGGATCCCCATCGGGACCAAAGGAAACCAGCGATCCTCCTAGTAGTAGGTTTTCTCCAGGTTGCCTAGTAGCGATCGGATTTATGAAAAGTAGCAGCAGAAAAGCACACCTGACCTCCTCGGGAATAGACGTCGACTTGATGAAAAAACAGCTCCATCTGATTTTCTTGGCGGGTTTAATAACAGCCATGCGTAATAAACACTCATCCATTGTAGTGATCAGCGCATCAGAACGGATCGTGTCACGTACTAATATATATATATATATATATATATATATATATATATATATATATATATATATATATAGGAAAAATGTATACTACCATTTAGTGGTAGTTACCTCCACCTTTTCCACCACAGGATTCTTTTAGATCCGTGCGTTTCTAAACGGGTTGCCGAATCAATGTTTCTTTACCAACCCGATTGCCCGTACTAAACTCTGCTATTTGCACGAACAACAGGTATATTATCCTTTAGTTTTTTCTTATCTGCACGAACAGCGGGTATATTATCCTCTAGTTGGTTGAACCAACAGCTGAAAGCATGAATTAAATAATCGCATGGCCGCGTTGCCGCCGTCACACGGTTGGATGGATCACAATTGCTTGACAAATTTCTCCAGATGAGTTATCTAATAATTCCATCTTCCAATCCATCGTTCACTAAGAAACAAGGTTAATCAGTTTATGTAACTACATACACGATCTAGATTGCCAGGTTATGTATAATTAATGGATTTACTCAATGGGATCTGGTCAGGAATTTCTTGCCGTGCGGCCGCGGTGGATCATAAGCATCTGATGGTACATCAATGGAGATCGGGCAACAGACGCAAGCGTAGATCTGCTGGTGTGATTTTTCATGCCTCTCCCACCATGTGATTGCAGAGCAGCCATCCAAGGTAGGCATGCACGCCAGGCACTGTCGATGACGGCGCCGTAGCAAGACGCATGCATGCCTGATGCTTGTGGCCATGATCGATGCTTGCGACCTCCCTGTGAATCTGTGATGCATACATGTCATCACGTATGATTCACGTATGTAGATATCATGTTTTTTATAATGTATATGGAGTGTCTCAAACTAGATGTACGCTGCCGCAAATAACATTCTTCATACTACTTTTTCAAATAAAGTAGTATATAGACCACATACTCCCTTCTTCAAAACCGTATCTTCCACATACTCCCACGAGCTTAAAAAAAGGTTCAAGCCACTGCTTCAAAATTAAGTGCATTCTTGCACACTCAATTTTTAGGTTCAAACAAAACTACATATAAAGGTTTCTTTGTAGAAGAAAAAATTATATACTCCCACTTTTTTTTTGCGGGGTGATATACTCCCATTTCAAAGAAGATACACACACACACTCAGTACTTAAATTTACAGATATACTACATACTACAAAGAAGAGTACTTGCATGTGCTCCATACTTCAAAAACAAACTATATACTACATACTAAACACCATTTTTTTGGGTCATAGAATTTTTTTTTCTAACATATTTGTAGCAAAAAAAAATATTAATAGGGGATACTCTAATTTTATGTTAATACTCCATACTCCATACTCCATACTCCATACTCCAATAATTATATGCTAATACTCCATACTCGAAAAATTGAGAAGTATACTCCATGAAGTAAAAAAAACAATATTTCTTATAGGATATTATGCATGGAAAACCTAAAAAGGATTATAAAGTTCACACTACATACTACCTCTTTCTAACAAAGACTATATACGTACTTAGAGAACAAAGTTTTCTTGCGTCTAACAAGAATAACAAGCGTCCATCTTGATGCTTATCCGATAGAGTTTGTTGCATGCACTTAGCCAAAAATTAAGGAGACAACGACTAAACCACCACGTCAGTTGCCGGATTATTTTATTACAAAATATGAATTCATGCCTATAATTGATTGGACTACACCCGTTAACCCAAATCCCTCTACGCGCCTGGCCGGGTGCTCTAGCGGGGGACACGTGGAGGCCAAATAGTTAGGAGGTAACTACCACTGCTTGTAGATAAAATTTGTCATATATATATATATATATATATATATATATATATATATATATATATATATATATATAGTGTTACTATTCATCAACCAGGGTGCAGAATAAGTTATTCTTCACCCGAGGTAATCTTACGATCATTTCATAATTAAATTACATTTCGAATTCAAATAGTTACATTCCTATTGATTCACTACGTAAAATTTGACATAAGAAAATAAAAATATAGGTCATAAGACAAGAAAATTTGTAGTTTATGTGTATTTTAGATTATATTTTTATGTTTGTAATTTTACATAACATAAAATATTTTTTACGGTGATTATATATTTTCTTACAGTCCCTTTTTGCGTCAGAAATAAGATAAAACTTACGAAACCTAAATTTACAATGCATTGATGGTAAAATAGAGGGGGTGAAGAATAACTATGCCTCACCCAAGGTGACGAATAGCGCTATTCATCACCCAAGGTGCAGAATAAGTTATTCTTCACCCGAGGTAATTTTACGATCATTTCAACATTAAATTACATTTGAATTTCAAATAGTTACATTCATATTGATTCACTACATAAAATTTAACATAAGAACATAAAAATATAGGTCATAAGACAAGAAAATTTGCAGTTTATGTGTATTTTAGACTATGTTTTTACGTTTGTAATTTTACATAACATAAAATATTTTTTACGGCGATTATATATTTTCTTACGGTTTTCTTTTTGCGTCGGAAATAAGCAAAACTTACGGAACGTAAAATTACGGTGCATTGATGGTAAAATAGAGGGGGTGAAGAATAACTATTCCTCACCCAGGGTGACGAATAGAGCGACCACCGGGTGGTATAAAGTAGTATAAAGTAGTATATATAGTACCATATGGTAGTATATGAGACATATGGGGTAACTACCACCGGGTGGTAGGATGAATTTTCCCTATATATATATATATATCTTCTTTCCTCTGTCGGGCTTGGCGACTTATCTATGGCGCAAACCGACGCAACCCTAGCTTCTCACAAATTGTCTGATCAATCATGAACTTCTCAATCCCTGGAAGAGATCCCTCCAAGAACTCAACACCATCGTGCGCAAGCCCCACGGTGGGCGGCAACTGTCGTGGAATTGTCACGGCAGATGTTCATAGTGCGAGGACTTAGTCGCTAGGCCAATACATCCATGTGGTAGCTTGAGAGGGGTTGGGTGGAATCGAGAGACGCAACATAAGACAAGAATTTAGACAGCTTCGGGCCTTGGGAAACATCATCCGATAATAGCCCTACATGTTGTTTGTGGCTAGATCTCAATATGATCATGAGGAAGTCGTCGGTAAACCGGATCTTTATGGCTAGCCCTAGAGATTGTTTCTTCTTCCTTTCCCCTCTTTGGGGAGCCCTGCCCCTCCTTATATATGTTGAAGGGGCGGGTTACAAGACTAGTCCTAGTAGGATTAGGATTGCTCTATTACAGGTGGAGTCCTAGTCTTGCTTCCTTGGTAGGAGAATATTCCTTATGCCTCTCCTCGTAAACCGGCCCATCATAACATGAGCCGGCCTTCTGGGCCTTGGGCCTAGTCTTCTATCTGACCCGCCATTAGGGCCATCCGTGGGTCGCCACTCCGGTGGGTTATCAATGAAAACGCTAAGTCCGACCGGGTTATACTTCCGACCGGTTTACGCCGCGGGGTATATCCCCGACACCGACCACATGAGATAGTTTCAATCGCAATAACTAATGGTCAAAAGAAGAGTTTGCCAGCCTGCTGAGAACTAGGTTGGAATAACTTACTCCCTTCCTGCCTTTCGGAGGTCACAGCTGTTCTTATCTACAACAACAAGCTAGACGGAGTAGAACACATTTTAGATGGGTGACAACTGTTGTTGGATCATGCATGCATGTTCTAAACGACAAACCGCTGCGACATCGTCAAGCCCTTCATCTGCAAGTTGTTTGAGATCTCCTTGAGCCATGAATACCGCACGACATCTACACCTGAAACAAGAGGACATTTTGATGAGTGAGCAGAAGTAAGCATCCAGATGTTCTTCACAAACATAATTCAAGATTGGGAGCGGATTGCATCGGTGGAAGAAAAAACTCAACAACTGTATTTTGGAATGGGGACTCCCTCAGTCATGGCGACCGCTGAACAATCGGTTACCGGAGCGGCAATCCTCGAATCAGTGCACGGTCTATCGCTCCTCCAGTCGATGTCGACAGGTCCAGGCAGAGAAGATACCCGATAAAAATCATGTTATGCCTTTATAAGATACCATAATATAAAGCATAATAGAACGAAATGCAAGTACTTATAAAAATAGAAAATATCTTCTAGACTGAACTGGCATAACATTCTCAACTTAATGCACATAGAATGATCGTACTAAAATGGTAAGTGTGTTATACATATTATAATAGCTCCAAATTGCTTAGAAAGCAGATGGAGCACAACACATTTGTGATGAACATGAAATAGAAACGGGTTAATCATATTGGTTGATCTGGAATACAGTAACTACATAGTTATTTTGCATTGAGCGCATCTTATTGTAGAGTAATTCCCGCCGAATATGATACAAAAGAATGCACAAAAATGTTCCTTATTTTCATGTGTGAGGCCAACCCGACTCCACATCACTCGCTATTAAGCTAGCGCGGGTACCCCTCAGGGTCGACCCGTCTTTAGTAACATGGTTCAGTGTGAAGTCATAGTAACCATAGTAACTGTGTGTCTAACACCAAGGGGAAAACCTGAGGAATCATCCCCGGTGAATTCCACTCGATGTAATCATCAAGGTGAATGTAAGAGGATCCACCCTCGAGGTTCACAGTTGAGGGGTTGCACGATAGAGCCGTATCGGAAGTGGTTAAGGGGGAAATCACCCTCGATGACCACGAACGAATAGCTACACTACAGAGATCTCATCAGGAGTGATGTATGAGGTTCCACCCTCAGCACTCGAGGGTAACTCTGCAGAATCGAGCAACAAAAGGGGAAAGTGATGTGCGGTGCAGGGGCATGGTCTTCGATCCCGTTGATCGGGTCTTCGATGATGAAGCAGGGGCAACAAGGACAAGGTGGGGGTCACTGATGGATCACTAACCAACCTATACTAAGCAGTTTAGACTAAGCAGGTAAGGTATGAAAGCAGGTAACAAAAACAAGCTATGCATCATAGTAGGATCATACAGAAAGCAGTAGCAGTTCTAATGCAAGCATGAGAGGAAAGAAATGGGCGATATCGGAATGCTCAAGGGGGGTTTGCCTGCCTGGAAGCTCTGTTGAAAAGGAAGAAGGGTCGTCGGCGACGTAGTCGAGCACAGGGGCGACATCGGTCTCGGGGTCTACCGGAGAGAAGAGGGGGAAGAATCAATAAATAGCAAGCATACAAATGCAACAAAAAGCACGACATGGCAGTAAGCTACGTTAGGAGTGCTCTAACGTAGTACTACACGTTGCAGTGGAGAGGGAAAACATCCGAGGGGTTTTCCCGGTGTCTGGCTTTTTCCGGACAGACAAAAGAGAGGGGACGGTTCCATGTTCATCATGCTAGGAGCACATGACATATGAAACGACCGCGTATTTGGATTCATTAGATTTTTCTGAGGAACTTTCATGTATAAAACTTTTTCATCCGACTTACGGTTTATTTTATATGATTTTTCAAAGTTTAACTATTTTTTAAATTCTCGGATTTATTAAAAACCCGAAATTAAAACAGAATAGGCTAAGTGTACCCAGGAATATACCCACCGAAAGGCTGACTGGTGGGCCTGGTCAGCTATTGACTCAACAGTTGACTAGTCTGCTTTAACTAGTCAAAGGGGTGACTGGGGCCACTTGGCAGTGACTAGACTTAGTTAGACTTTAATTAACTAGATTAATTAGAAGTGGGGGGTACGTTGGTCATAGGCCCATCTAACTAATGAAACTAATAATAATAAAAAGGCTAATCCCCAAATAGCCTGGCCGGCCCCAATCGTGAAGTGGCCAGAGGCCACGACTAGGAGCACGCCCAACCGCTCATAGGGGAGCGCCGGCGGCCGGTGGAAGAAAAAACTCAACAACTGTATTTTGAAATGGGGACTCCCTCATTCATGTCGACCGCTACAATCGGTTACCGAAGCGGCAATCCTTGAATCAGTGCACGGTCTATCGCTCCTCCAGTCGATGTCGACAGCTCCAGGCAGAGAAGATACCCGATAAAAATCATGTTATGCCTTTATAAGATACCATAATATAAAGCATAATAGAATGAAATGCTAGTGCTTATAAATGATAGAAAAATATCTTCTAGACTGAACTGGCATAACATTCTCAACTTAATGCACATAGAATGTTCGTACTAAAATGGTATGTGTGTTATACATATTATAATAGCTCCAAATTGCTTAGAAAGTAGATGGAGCACAACACATTTGTGATGAACATAAAATAGAAACGAGTTAATCATATTGGTTGATCTGGAATACAATAACTACGTAGTTAGTTTGCATTGAGCGCATCTTATTGTAGAGTAATTCCCGCCGAATATGATACAAAAGAATGCACAAAAATGTTCCTTATTTTCATGTGTGAAAAAGATTTACATGTTTCCTACTAGATATGTTTACTGGTAATAGATGCAATGATTGTTTCACACAAAAAATTGCAACGCAAGACAAGAAGATTATGACAGACTACATGAGATAGTTTCAACTGCAACAACTAATGGTGAAGAGAAGAGTTTGCTAGCCTGCTGAGAACTAGGTTGGACTAAATTACTACCTGCTTGCCTTTCGGAGGTTACAAATGTTGTTATCTATAGCAACAAGCTAGAAGGAGCAGAACGCCATTCAGATGGGTAACAATTGTTGTTGGATCATGCATGTAGGTTCTAGATGACGAACCGCCGCGACATCAGCATGCCCTTCATCTGGAAGTTGTTTGAGATCTCCTTGAGCCATGAATACCGCACCACATCTACACTTGAAACAAGAGGACATTTTGATGAGTGAGCAGAAGTAAGCATCTAGATGTTCTTCACAAACGTAATTCAAGATTGGGAGCGGATTGCGTCGGTGGAAGAAAAACTCAACAGCTGTATTTTGGAATGGGGACTCCCTCAGTCATGGCGGCCGCTGAACAATCGGTTACGGGAGTGGCAATCCTCGAATCAGTGCACGGTCTATCGCTCCTCCAGTCGATGTCGACAGCTCTAGGCAGAGAAGATACACGATAAAAATCATGTTATGCATTTATACGATACCATAATATAAAGCACAATAGAACAAAATGCTAGTACTTATAAACGATAGAAAATATCTTCTAAACTGAAATGGGATAACATTCTCAAAATAATGCACATAGAATTATCATGATAAAATGGTAAGTGTGTTATACATAGTATAATAGCTCCAAATTACTTAGATTGCAGATTGAGCACAACTCATTTGTGTTGAACATGAAAAAGAAATGGGTTAATCATATCGGTTGATCTAGAATACAATCACTACGTACTTGGTCTGTGTTGAGCAGTTCTTATTGTATAGTAATTCCGGCCGAATATGATACAAAAGAATGTACAAAAACTATGCTTTATTTTCATGTGTGAAAAACATTTACATTTCCTATTAGATATGTTTAGTGGCAGGAGATGCAATGATTGTTTCACACTAAAAATTGCAACACAAGACAAGAAGATTATGACCGACCACATGAGATAGTTTCAATCGCAATAACTAATGGTCAAAAGAAGAGTTTGCCAGCCTGCTGAGAACTAGGTTGGAATAACTGACTGCCTTCCTGCCTTTCGGAGGTCACAACTGTTCTTATCTACAACAACAAGCTACACGGAGTAGAACATATTTCAGATGGGTGATAACTGTTGTTGGATCATGCATGCAGGTTCTAAACGACAGACCGTCGCAACATCGTCAAGCCCTTCATCTGGAAGTTGTTTGAGATCTCCTTGAGCCATGAATACCGCATGCCATCTACACCTGAAACAAGAGGATATTTTGATGAGTGAGCAGAAGTAAGCATCCAGATGTTCTTAACAAACGTAATTCAAGATTGGGAGCGGATTGCGTTGGTGGAAGAAAAACTCAACAACTGTATTTTGGAATGGGGACTCCCTTAGTCATGGAGGCCGCTGAATAATCGGTTACCGGAGCAGCAATCCTCGAATCAGTGCACGGTCTATCGCTCCTCCAGTCGATGTCGACAGCTCTAGGCAGAGAAGATACCCGATAAAAATCATGTTATGCCTTTATAAGATACCATAATATAAAGCACAATGGAACAAAATGCTAGTACTTATAAATGATAGAGAACATCTTCTAAACTGAAATGTCATAACATTCTCAAAATAATGCACATAGAATTGTCGTGATAAAATGGTACGTGTGTTATACATAGTATAATAGCTCCAAATTACTTAGATTGCAGATTGAGCACAACTCATTTGTGATGAACATGAAAAAGAAATGGGTTAATCATATCGGTTGATCTAGAATACAATCACTACGTCCTTGGTCTATGTTGAGCGGGTCTTATTGTATAGTAATGCGGGCCGAATATGATACAAAAGAATGTACAAAAACTATGCTTTATTTTCATGTGTGAAAAACATTTACATTCCCTATTAGATATGTTTAGTGGCAGGAGATGGAATGATTGTTTCACACTAAAAATTGCAACACAAGACAAGAAGATTATGACCGACCACATGAGATAGTTTCAATCACAATAACTAATGGTCAAAAGAAGAGTCTGCCAGCCTGCTGAGAACTAGGTTGGAATAACTGACTGCCTTCCTGCCTTTTGGAGGTCACAACTGTTCTTATCTACAACAACAAGCTAGACAGAGTAGAACACATTTCAGATGGGTGAAAACTGTTGTTGGATCATGCATGCAGGTTCTAAACGACAAACCACCGCGACATTGTCAAGCCCTTCATCTAGAAGTTATTTGAGATATCCTTGAGCGATGAATACCGCACGACATCTACACCTGAAACAAGAGGACATTTTGATGAGTGAGCAGAAGTAAGCATCCAGATGTTCTCCACAAACGTAATTCAAGATTGGGAGCGGATTGCGTCGGTGGAAGAAAAACTCAACAATTGTATTTTGGAATGGGGACTCCCTCAGTCATGGCGACCGCTGAACAATCGGTTACCGGAGCGGCAATCCTCAAATCAGTGCATGGTCTATCACTCCTCCAGTCGATGTCGACGGCTCTAGGCAGAGAAGATACCCGATAAAAATCATGTTATGCCTTTATAAGATACCATAATATAAAGCATAATAGAACAAAATGCTAGTACTTATAAACGATAGAACAATATCTTCTAGACTGAACTGGCATAACATTCTCAACTTAATGCACATAGAATGATCGTACTAAAATGGTATGTGTGTTATACATATTATAATAGCTCCAAATTGCTTAGAAAGCAGATGGAGCACAACACATTTTTTATGAACATGAAATAGAAATGGGTTAATCATATTGGTTGATCTGGAATACAATAACTATGTAGTTAGTTTGCATTGAGCGCATCTTATTGTAGAGTAATTCCCACCGAATATGATACAAAAGAATGCACAAAAATGTTCCTTATTTTCATGTGTGAAAAAGATTTACATGTTTCCAACTAGATATGATTACTGGTAGGAGATGCAATGATTGTTTCACACAAAAAATTGCAACGCAAGACAAGAAGATTATGACCGACTACATGAGATAGTTTCAACTGCAACAACTAATGGTGAAGAGAAGAGTTTGATAGCCTGCTGAGAACTAGGTTGGACTAAATTACTACCTGCTTGCCTTTCGGAGGTTACAAATGTTGTTATCTATAGCAACAAGCTTGAAGGAGCGGAACGCCATTCAGATGATTAACAATTGTTGCTGGATCATGCATGTAGGTTCTAGATGACGAACCGCCGCGACATCAGCATGCCCTTCATCTGGAAGTTGTTTGAGATCTCCTTGAGACATGAATACCGCACCACATCTACACTTGAAACAAGAGGACACTTCCATGAGTGAGTACAAGTAAGCATCCAGATGTTCTTCACAAACGTAATTCAAGATTGGGAGCGGATTGCCTCGGTTGAAGAAAAACGCAACAACTGTGTTTTCGAATGGGGACTCCGTCAGTCATGGCAGCCGCTGAACAATCGGTTACGGGAGCGGCAATCCTCGAATCAGTGCACGGTCTATCGATCCTCCAGTCGATATCGACAGCTCTGGGCAGAGAAGATACCCGATAAAAATCATGTTATGCATTCATAAGATACCATAATATAAAGCACAATAGAACAAAATGCTAGTACTTATAAACGATAGAAAATATCTTCTAAACTAAAATGGCATAACATTCTCAAAATAATGCACATAGAATTATCGTGATAAAACGGTAAGTGTGTTATACATAGTATAATAGCTCCAAATTACTTAGATTGCAGATTGAGCACAACTCATTTGTGATGAACATGGAAAAGAAATGGGTTAATCATATCGGTTGGTCTAGAATACAATCACTACGTACTTGGTCTTTCTTGAGCAGGTCTTTTTGTATAGTAATTCCGGCCGAATATGATACAAAAGAATGTACAAAAACTATGCCTTATTTTCATGTGTGAAAATATTTACATTTCCTATTAGATATGTTTAGTTGCAGGAGATGCAATGATTGTTTCACACTAAAAATTGCAACACAAGACAAGAAGATTATGACCGACCACATGAGATAGTTTCAATCACAATAACTAATGGTCAAAAGAACAGTTTGCTAGCCTGCTGCGAACTAGGTTGGAATAACTGACTCCCTTCCTGCCTTTCAGAGGTCACAACTGTTCTTATCTACAACAACAATCTAGAAGGAGTAGAACACATTTCAGATGGGTGACAATTGTTGTTGGATCATGCATGCAAGTTCTAAACGACAAACCGCCGCAATATCGTCAAGCCCTTCATCTAGAAGTTGTTTGAGATCTCCTTGAGCCATGAATACCGCACGATATCTACACCTGAAACAAGAGGACATTTTGATGAGTGAGCAGAAGTAAGCATCCAGATGTTCTTCACAAACGTAATTCAAGATTGGGAGCAGATTGCGTCGGTGGAAGAAAAAACTCAACAACTGTATTTTGGAATGGGGACTCCCTCAGTCATGTCGACCGCTGAACAATCGGTTCGGAGCGGCAATCCTCGAATCAGTGCACGGTCTATCGCTCCTCCAGTCGATGTCGACAGCTCCAGGCAGAGAAGATACCCGATAAAAATCATGTTATGCCTTTATAAGATAACAATTTGATCAGTAAGCAGAAGTAAGCATCTAGATGTTCTTCACGAACCGAATTCAAGATTGGGAGCGCATTGCGTCGGTGGATGAAAAAACTCACCAACTATATTTTGGAACGGGGACTCCCTTAATCATGACGGCTGCTGAACCATGGGTTACCTGTAACGACCCGATCCCAATGGACCGGAGTCTCTATGCTTCTGTGTCATTCCTGGATCGATATACTGACTCACACAGTATTTCAGGAATTATAACATAGTTGAATCACACACTTTTTTACATCGAGGTCCTCAAAAGAGTAATTATTACAATAATGTGGCTGAAGGCCATCTAAATAAAATAACTGCGGAAGCTTCAAAGGTAAATGAGTCGATCCAAATCCATGGCAAAAATGAGTGCAGAACAACGACCTATCACACCTTACTCTGCGTCTGAAAAATCTGCAACATGAAAAGTTACAGCCACAAAGGGTACATTGAATGTATTGGCAAGTCACACCCAAAGTATGAAAATAGACCTATCATCTACATGCAAAGCTACATAAAGTGGATAGCTCTAAGGTTTATTTTGCATAAAGCCAATTTTGTCCTACTTCTACTCCCTAGCCAAATTTTATTCCATTACATTTTTATTAACCTATTGTTAAATTGGACCGCCTCCAACTTAACCCACCTATGAGAGCCTCCGAGGATCATAGGTTCCCAAATTTTTATTTCCATGAGAGCCCTCAGGGATCATGGATTAATTAAACCCACATCAGAATAATATTTAGGATGAGAAAATTTTCCAGAGGTTTCAAGTCTAGTTGCTCAAAGTTGTCTGTAGCCGAGGACACGGCTAATCATGATTAGTTTGTACACTCTGCAGAGGTTGGCGCACTTTTCCCCACAAGACTCGATCTCCTCCTTTGAATTCCTCGCACTGCCTGATGTTTGAGAACCGAATGATCAAGACATACTCTTTCCGAAGAGGTCCCCTTAACCGATAGATAGGCCGGTACGCCTACAATTTTCATACATCTGCTAGCCTATCATGGAAAGGTTTCCCACAACTTACTCAACTATGCCAGAGCCCATAATGGCTTGTGGCTGCACACGGAAGCTACTTGATATGAAACATGTCTAATCTTTTAGAACCTGGGCGGCGTTCCCCACCTTTTCCTGAGTAATGCAGTGCCTCTCGGAGGTTACATACTTGTCGACTGGTCCCGACAAACCTTTCTGCCTAGATGATTGATTAATTAGTATTGCAGAGCCTCTGAGGAAATACAAAACATTTAAGTTGTTAATGTAGTCATTACTTAAGTTCTCTCGCAACTTTCATGAATCACACGATACCCAATCCACGTCTACCATAGCATGGCTAAGCAATAACTACACTATAAAATTCCCAATGTGGCGGCAAAGACTATCAGGATCCGGCTCACATATGGCTATCCTATCTGGGTTTAACATAGCATAGTAGTCCTACACATGCTTACTACTATGTTGATAGAGGGCACTACATGCAAACTAAAAACATAGGATTGGTATGATCAAAAGTGCAAACTTTCCTGTTAAAGTTAATGAAGTACTATGCACTCAAAGTCCTGACAATTCTACTCTTGGAACTCCATACAATCTAGCGTGAGCAAGCAATAACATACATAAGCACTCATGCTTGAAGATGTAAAGAAAATCGAAGAAAAAAATTGAAAACTCAAAAATAAGAAAAATAACTCTTTCAACTAGAAAACAATTTTCAACAGTACTAAAATTATATGGATTAGACCTTAACAGAAAGTTTAGGTCAAGAGCTTCGATTTGCAAAAAAAAAATCAACTAAAACGGAGTTATGAAACTCAAGTTACGATCAAAATAAGTTGAAATTCAAATATGTTTGAATTTATATTTTAAAACTTTCAAAAATACTTTTAAGTTGGTTTTTTGGATAGATGAGATCACACTGAAGATTTTGGTGTTGGTTTCATCGACTTTGGGCAAACGAGCAAAAAGTTGTGATAGAATGAAAAGCAGGGACTGGTTTGTAAGAAAAGGTATTTGCATCTGGGTCCCTTGCTATGAGACAGAAAATCTAACGAATGAACATTCGCTACAGAAACTTGAGAAACGAATTTGCTTGTTGTATAGACCTAACCAGCGAACGCTCCCAAAATAAAAAACGTTTTAATTAACAAACGCACACTACAAGAAATATGTCAACTAGTGACCTTCTGTCAGTGACCCTGGAAGAATTGGTCATAGATCTATGACCATTTCAGACCAATTGGTCAAAAGCTATTCGGGGGGCTCCAAACCCTAAACTATAACGACCATTTTGGTCAGAAAGGTGGTAATTTCCTTACACGAAATGGTCATAAAGCAGATAGCACTGGTATGTTGCCTTATTTCTAGCTGATCATGACCAATATAGATGGTCATAACCTTGTAAATTGTGGTGGGTTGCTATGACTAGGCGCCACCTCATTAGTTTTGCCTATGTGTCATGTCCATGTGACAGTTTTTGCCCTAGGTTGTGAAGCAACCTATATTTCTGTCATTCCCAAAATTCCCAAAAAAATCTCATAAATTCTTTGGGTCATATCTTCGTCAAATATGTAGAAAAAACCTTCCTTGCCTAGTTCAAAAATAATTCAAAATTATTTATTTTCCTATTCTATTCAGAACAACATTTTGTGAAGGAAGTATCACTTTGGCATGTCCAAATAGTATCCATTTTCTACAGTGCTTTCCTATGCCCAAATAACCATCCTCCACCAAATGCCAGCTCAATCCATTCATTATTTTGAGCCGAGCTTCAACATTCGTATTTAAGTCCAGTGTGGTAGTTTGCAAAGCAAGTACCACCTAGGATCCTCCTTTTGAGCTGAAAATTTGTGAAGATGGTCTTCTTAGTAACTGATCATCCTCAGCCAAAACTCGCGCCCATTAGCAATGTACATTTCACGTACCTCTAATCAAACACTTGGCTGCTAATTCATGTTTGAGTATCGATCAGTCTCCTTGTGAGAATCTTATGTTGTAATTTTCTACCTAGCACCTACCTAGGGAGTGCCCAACCAACTAGACATGCCTAGGCTACCCATAACACATGGCAACGCCACGGTCATGCGGTGACCACGCGCCGGGCATGCGAGTTTACGCGCTCTAGAGTTGGGGGGCTCGGCCACCGCCAAAACCTCGACGTATCGCCACCAAACCATGTATATATGATTAAATAGGTATTTATGTAACTAGAAATGATTTTTGGAAAAAATAAATAGCAAACTATGAGGCAGCTCCAATTCAAATTTGACCCGCTTCCTACTGAATCAGCGGGAATTTGTCTTTTTCACCAGAGGTGGATCAAAACTTTTGACACCCAACAATTTTGTCAATTGTGCATTATATATGGCCTAGTATTTTATAAAATTGATTAGGTCCAATTTTGCAACAAATATATGGTAGGTCCTTCACAAAAAAACTCATCTTGGGCACTCGGCAAAATGGAAAATGAATTTTTCGTGCAAAGAAAATGAAAACTTCCTTAGGCAACATTGTTTGTCATTCCAAGATGCACCCTTGTGCATGATATGAGGTCATTTAAACAAACTATGCCATGAATGTGGCCATAAGATTGATCATTTGGCTTGATAGCCTTGAATCTTCACGCATGATAGATCATTCTGAGAACACTTTTTTAAAAGAATTTTCGTATTACAAGTTTATTATTTTTCCTGGAAACTTGGTCACATATAATGACACAATGCGAAGGTTTTCCAATTTTTTGATTTTTTTGAATTTTTTATGCCCGTTTCAAAATGCGGTCAAAATAGTGGGCTTGACCGTTCCTAGCTAGTGGTTGAATCTTGGAAAAATTTTGATGTTTCTCTGATTAAATAGATACTTATGTACCTAGAGATGATTTTTGGAAAAAATAAAGAGCAAACTATGAGGCAGCTGCAGTTCAAATTTGACCCGCTTCCAGCTGAATCGGCGGAAATCATCATCACTGTCCAATTCTCATCACCATCCAGTTCTCATCACAAGTATCCAGTTCTAGTTGTATCGATCGGGATACAACTCCAAGTGTCCATTACCGTAGGACAGGCTATCGATAGATGTTTTCTTCCCTGCAGGGGTGCACCAACTTATCCACCACGCTCGATTAACTCCGGCTAGACACACTTTCCTGGGTCATGCCCGGCCTCGGCCAAACAATACGCTGCAACCCGACCTAGGCTTAATAGAGAGGCCAGCACGCCGGTCTAAACCTATGCCCCCAGGGGTCATGAGCCATCTCCCCCGGGAACTCCTGCATGTTGCGTACGCGGCCAGTGAGCAGACCTAGCTACCTCCTTAAACAAGGTAGGTGCTTACCAGTCCAACCCAGCGCGCGCCACTATGTCGCTGACGTCTATTAAGCTTCGGCTGATGTATACGACGCAGAACGCCCATACTATGCCCACGTGATGGCTAGTGCTATCAGGCCAGAGGCCCCTCGGATCAAATATCCAAATCGTAGTGGATTAGGAATGCGCGGTAACGAGCAGAGACTCACGATCAATGTGACCCCGTCGCCCCGTCTCGAGTACTTGCGGCAAGGGCTAAGAATGCCCAGCCACGCCTCGTAAGTATCTCGCGGGCACCTTCCAGGTCAACCTGACTCCACATCACTCGCTATTAAGCTCGCGTGGGTACCCCTCAGGGTCGACCCGTCTTTAGTAACATGGTTCAGTGTAAAGTCATAGTAACCATAGTAACTGTGTGTCTAACACCAAAGGGAAAACCCGAGGAATCACCCCCGGTGAATTCCACTCAATGTTGTCATCAAGGTGAACGTAAGAGGATCCACCCTCGAGGTTCACGTTTGATGGGTTGCATGACAGAGCCGTAACGGAAGTGGTTAAGGAGGAAATCACCCTCGATGACCTCGACCGTATAGCTACACTACGGAGATCTCATCAGGAGTGATGTAAGAGGTTCCACCCTCGGCACTCGATGGTAACTCTGCAGAGTCGTACAACTAGGGGGTGATGTACGGTGTCGGGGCCTGGACGTCGATCACGTTGATCGAGTCATCGAACATAAAGCGAGGCAACTGGGACAAGGTGGGGTCACTGATGGATCTCTAAGCAACCTATACTAAGTAGATTAGGATAAGCAGGTGTTGACACATGAACACGTCACGTGTACCCTCGACGCCGGGGGTGATGCACCGCAGCTCACGTCGAAGGAGACCCGACCGACAGCGCGATACGCAAGACAGTCGACGGGCGCTTTTTGCAGACCTGAAAACCCCACACCCCCGGGAGGGACCCCGTCAGGGAGTGCGGCGGCTATGGGCTGCCCTAGATCGATTCGCTCGCCCCTAGAGCCTCGGGATTCGCAGCTCTCAAACACGAAGAACAGCGAAGAACGAGATAGAAAAACGGTGGAGAGATAAAACGTATATGAAAAAGTAGTATATTGATTTGTTCGATTGTGTGTTGTTCAATCGGCCGTCACCCCCAACATATATAAGAGGTGGCTGGACTTCCCGTACAAGCAAAGGATTTATCTAGGCTTTCCTTACAAGAAAATTACATCAATTCACGTCCTAGAATCCTAGTTCTGGTCCCACTCGGATTCAGCCCGAATCTGGTCCAATCTTCTGTCTTGCTCCTTGTGTGGGCTGTGGAATCTGCATATGACTTCCGATGGAGACGGTTCAAATATCAATTATGTGTGCTTCGACGAGGCCAACAATCCGTATGTTGATCACTTTTCCAAATAAGGCCATCTTGAATACTCCACGGGGTCATCTCTAATTTCGAGTCGGACTCGTTCATGTAGCTGACTGGACCGTCCGACTCTTGCACCATCTCTGCAGGTCGCATACTACGTCGGATGATGATGACTCCAAAAGCAAAGTTGACTGTTTCGACGTTACGAACAACTCCCGTGTTGAACACTTCTTCATCCAAAGCCATCTAGATAAGTATTTGAGCCCATCTTCAGCATCTGGTTGGATTGGCCTCGACAGTTTCTACTGTTCACGGCAGCAAGCTTTCCCGGCAAGGTTACTGTTCACGGCGGCAAGCTTTCCCCGGCAGGTTACTGTTCACGGCGGCAAGCTCTCCCCCGGCAAGGTTACTGTTCACAGCGACAAGCTTTCCCCGGCAAGGTTACTGTTCACGGCGGCAAGCTTTCCCCGGCAAGGTTACTGTTCACGGCGGCAAGCTTTCCCGGCAAGGTTACTGTTCACGGCGGCAAGCTTTCCCCGGCAAGGTTTTTGAGGCAGCAAACGACCTCGGATGAAAATGTGTCCAAAAGCAAAGTTGACCATTTTGACGAGACGAAAAACTTTCGTGTTGAACGTTTTCCGATTCGAGGCCATCTTCTGGGCGAAAACACTCACGCATTACATCAGACACTTGCCAAGACATGTCTGGTCTTCCGCGTCATATTTCGCCTCTTGACAGGGCTGCATCCAGATAGCTCTAACTTTTGCATACGAACTCGGATTGAGATGATTTTTATATCAAAATCAACCGATTCGACGAGACGAAGACAATGCATGTAGAGCATTCCTTCATCCGAGATTGTCCTGGAGGCGTACTTGACCAAAAAGCACTCAGAACACCTAAACATGACAATCTGAGTGTAGTTTTGGTCTTTGATATGATGCCGAATGATTATGGTCCAAACATCAAAGTTGTTCCACTCGGCAATGTGAAATTTCTCATTTAGAATATTTTGTCATTTGAGGCCATCTCCATTGCATTCTGCATTGTGCCAAAATCAGGTGTCAACACAGGCCCCCCTGTTTTTCGGCAAAGCTTGCATGCCGAAAAATAATTTGCACCATGTTTGTTCTAAGGACGATGTCAACACTCCATCGGCCATCTATTCTTCTCAGGGCGATAATTACGTATCAGCCATGTTTGTGCTAAGGGCGATAATCGTATATCGGCCATTGCCTACTTAGGCTTCCTGCCACACACTCGGGTGGTACTTCTTCAAATATTTGCCATTGAGAGCTCGAGGTAAAAATGCCCCTTGTATTGATTCCACCAAATATGAATTTCCGGGAACAACTCTTGTAATCCTAAAAGGACCTTCCCAACTTGGAGACCACTTCCCGAATTTTCTATCTCTTGAACCAATCGGTAGAATCACTTTCCAGACGAGATCACCAACTTGAAAATTCTTCAACTTGACTTTCTTATTGTAAGCCCTTGCCACCCTCAACTTATCTCTCTCTATGGCATTTAAAGCAGCCAAACGTTTATCAGCAACCTCGTCAATGTTGTCCATCATCAAGTTATAGAAGTCTATTGCCGATAAATCATTTTGTTTGGCTATTCTCAAAGCATTCAAATTTACTTCCACTGGTAAAACAGCCTCCTGACCATATACTAGCTCATATGGAGTCACTTTCGTAGCACCATGCCTTGAGATTCTATGTGCCCATAATGCCTCAGACAACAAGTCATGCCATCTCCTTGGATTATCCTCAATCTTCTTCTTGATGAGCTTGATTAAAATTTTATTGCTAGACTCAGCTTGTCCATTAGCTTGGGCATAATATGGGGAGGAATTGAGCAACTTTATGTTATAAGATTCGGCAAACTCTCTGACTTGGTGTGACATAAAAGATGAACCTTGATCTGTAGTTAACGTTTGAGGAATACCGAATCTATGAATAATGTGCTCGGTTATGAATTTAATTACCTCCGTATGCGTCATGTTCTTGAGAGGTACTGCTTCAGACCACTTAGTGAAATAATCAGTTGCCACCAATACGAACCGATGCCCCTTTGAAGAAGACGGATGGATTTGCCCAATAAAGTCTAAACCCCATCCTCTGAAAGGCCACGGCTTGATAATAGGATGCAACATAGCAGCGGGAGCCAATTGAATATCACCAAATTTTTGACAAGCTTCGCACCCTTTATAATATCTGAAGCAATCATTAATCATGGTCGGCCAATAAAACCCAGCACGTCGTAATAACCATTTCATCTTGGGAGCCGACTGGTGAGTACCACAAATGCCTTCATGTACCTCTCCCATAGCAACTCTTGCTTGGTCCTCATCCAAGCACTTTCAAAGAACATCATCAACTGTTCGGCGATAAAGATCATCATCCCTCATAGTATATTTAAAAGCCATACGCCGAACAGCCCTGTCCACCCTTTCACTCGGATTACGCAAGTAAGCAACAATAGGCTTCCTCCAGTCGGAATTGTCACCTGCACTAGATTTTTTGTTAATGACCGAATCAGTGGGTTCTGGTTCGGCCTCTTCTATACTGGTAAGACAAGACATCGGATTTTGAGAAATATGAAACATGCCATGATCAACATGGTATCCAGATGCTTGTTGTGCCAACTCATTTGCTTTCCAGTTGTCATGTCTAGATATATGTGCAATGCTAAAACAATCCAAAGTAGAGATTATATCTAGACATTTATGAAGATAAACATTAAGTGATTCGTCCAAACACTAAGACTTTGGATATTTGTTGTACCACTAGTAACGAATCACCATAAGCCTCAATATGTGTAACACCTATAGCAAGTAACATCTCTAGGCCGAATAACAATGCTTCATATTCGGCTTGATTGTTTGTGCAAAAATATTCTAAGCGGCATGAGGCTTCAAAAACAGCACCATGAGGAGATATATAAACAATACCAACGCCTTGGCCATTGCTACAAACTGACCCATCAAAGTATAATATCCATGGTACTAATGAAATAAGGTTCATATCAACATCATGCTTGTCATTAATCCGATGTTCAACAATGAAATTAGCAACAATTTGGCCTCTCATGGACTTTAGAGATTCATAAGCCAAATCATATTCAATCAAAGCATAAGCCCACTTGCCAATTCTACCACTAAGAATTTGCCTATGCAACATGTATTTAATGACATCGGTTTGACAAGCTACTACACAAGCACTCGGCACTAAATAATGTCTCAGTTTTGTGCAAGCATAATATAAGCATAGACATAATTTCTCAATAAACGTATACCTTGTCTCTGCGTCTAATAAGCGGTGGCTTAAATAAGTGATGGCATGCTCTTTTCCTTCGGTCTCTTGAGTTAGAACAGCACCAATAACTTCTTCCTCTGCTGCAATGTAAAGTCTGAAGGGTTCCCTATGCTTGGGTGCTCTCATCACCGGAGGAGTGCACAAATAATTCTTGATCATATCAAATGCTTCTTGATGTTTTGCCCCCCAAGTGAAATCAGCATCATCCTTTAACCAAAGGATAGGAGTAAATGCATCAACTTTCCCTGACAGATTAGCTATGAACCTTCTCAAATAGTTGACCTTGCCAAGGAACTTTTGCATATCTCTCTTGCACGTTGGAGCCTCCACTTTCTGTATAGCCTCTATCTTTTTGGGATCAATCTCTATGCCATCTTCATGAATAATGAAACCCAAAAACTTGCCAGCTGATACGCCAAAAGCACACTTCAAAGGATTCATCTTCAGTCCATACTTTTTCATTCTTTCAAAAGCTAAACACAAATCGGCCAAGTGAGATTCAAAAGCATCCGATTTGACAACAATATCATCAATATAAACTTCAAGTATGATACCGAGTAAATCATGGAAAATCAAATTCATAGCCCTTTGATATGTGGCTCCAGCATTTTTTAATCCGAATGTCATCACTGTCCACTCGAATAGACCAACGAAACCAGGGCATCGAAAAGCAGTCTTGTACATGTCCTCTTCGGCCATAAAAATTTGATTGTATCCGGCATTACCATCTAGAAAGCTAATAACCTTATGCCCAGAAGCATCATTAATAAGCATATCGGCTATTGGCATAGGATACTCATCTTTGGGTGTAGCCCTATTCAAATCTCTGAAATCAATGCACACCCTCAACTTGCCGGATCCTTTCTTCTCCACTGGGACAATGTTAGAAATCCACTCGGCATACCTGCAAGGCCGAATGAAATTAGCTTCAAGCAGTCGACCGATCTCTTCCTTGATCCGGTCATATGTTTTCGGATTAAATTTTCTGGCCGACTGTTTATAAGGTCTAAAACCGGCCTTTATAGGCAACCGATGCTCCACTAGCTCTCGGCTTAACCCTGGCATCTCATGATATTCCCATGCAAAGCAACAAACATATTCTTTCAATAGCTCGATTAACTTAGCTTTACAATCGGCTTTCAAATTTTTGTTTATAAATGTCGGTCGAGTGACTGAACCATCTCCAATATCTACCTCTTCTAATGGATCGGCCGACGTAAAACCTTGTCCAAGTTTATCCATGTCATCCAACTCCTCTATAGACTCATACATATCGTTCTCGCTGGACCGATATTTCACAAGACGTTTTTGTAACCACTCAGAGCTAGAATCCATTTAAACATATCATACCTTGGAGTCGATTGCATTCAGTCGGCTTTAAAGAGACGGGCACAAAACCATTCTTGGTTGCGCTGAGAAAATCAAACTCTGATAAGTCACGTCCCGTCAAGCAAGTAGCATTGGGATGTTGCCAATCCACCGATGCATCGGCCAAAGCAACACAGGCCGAGTTATCCGCATGAATGACTTCCACTTCATCATCAACCCACTGAATCAAAAACTGGTGCATAGTGGATGGCACGCACTGGTTTGCATGAACCCAATCACGGCCTAGTATGACGTTGTAGTTACCTTGCACCTCAGCAACAAAGAATGCAGTAGCCAAAGTTTTGCTTCCGGCTGTAAGCTCCACATACATCACACCTTTGGCTTCAGTTTTCTCTTTGCCTTCAAACCCGTTAAGCACCATATTGGTCTTGATCAATTCTTCATCAGGCAAACCCAATTTCTTGAAGACCGAATAGGGCATAAGATTTACCACAGCACCACCATCAACAAGCATCCGAGTGAGCGGCGACCCATTGATATGACCTCTGAGATATAATGGTTTCAGATGCGTTACTGGTTCTTTTGGCTTCTCGAATATCGCGTTTTTAGGGCCAAAATCCAGCTGAGCCACCTCCTCTTCCTCATCTACAGCACGAAACTCAGCAGGCAAGTAATACACCATATTGATATCCATACCTTCATGAACCGGTGTAGACTCATAGTCCAACATATCAGCCTCCTCCTCAAGTGCATCCACAGATTCAGAAATTTGTCCGAGTGAAGAGGGAGCAATAGGTAACATAGACGATGGAATGATTGCGTCGTCCTTTTTTGGTAGTGTAGGTGCTGCTGTGATAGGCGTAGAGGCCACTGTATCTCGTATTTGTTTGGGCCTCCACACTTGTTTTGTAGGTACCATAGGCCGAGTAGCATTGAACAACTTATCCCTTTGCTTCTCAGCCTCTTGTTCTGCCATCTCTTGGCTCCTTAACCTCTGTAGTTTCCTCTTCTGTGTCTTTGTTAGCCCTGGAGGACACCACTTTGGCTGAGTGTATTTAGGATCTCTCGTTTTTACTCGGCTGGTGCTTGCTTCATGGTCATTAGCCGAGTGCTTTGGCGCGATAGAAAGTATCGGCTCAGTTGGCTTGCTATGCACAATTGGCTGATGTATGGCAAATGTTCTGGTGCCCAAGGTAAGTGAGTCGGCATCCATTTTCTCCTTGCTTTTTCCCGACTCAACTGCTGCAACACTTGGTGACTTAACACGCCATTCTTTTCGACTTTCCAGATGCATGAAATTTCCACTCGGGCGCAGCTTTTTACTCTGATGGAATCCACTCGGATGGATGTCACTTGGATGGAATCCAGTCGGATGGAATCTACTTAGCCACATTTTTTCACTCGGATAGCTTCCACCTGGGTGCATCCTTACACTCGGATAATTTCCACTCGGTCGCATATTTTGACTAGCCGACTGATAGTCACTGACGTTGAGTCGGCCATTATATGAGTAATCAAGTCGATCCCACACAGATTGCCTCTGCTCTTCTAAAAACTGCGCCCTTGGTCCACTCGGTTTTGTATACCGACTGAACATATCAGCTGATGGTGACCTTGGTCGTTTCAGATGAGTCGGTTGATTGAAACTAGAACCGGCCGACTGGTTAGCATACTTGGACAGCAACATATCAAAAGTTGGCTTGATCCGCTTGCGCTGCACTTTAGCTTCATTCTTCTTCCACTTGCCAACTTCTGGACTCTTGGGCTTGACAAATTTAACACGAGTATTTTCTTGCACTTGCGGTTGCCCCCTGAGTGTAGGATTCTTGATGGTGATTTTGATCACTTCCTTGCCATCGGGTTGCTTATCAAGCACAACCTGTCTCCCCAAGACCTTGTTGTCCTCCTTGTTTTTCCTGGGCTCACCGACAATGACATTAGCTTTATTAGCAGATTCGGCTACCTCCGGCCGAATGAGTAGCTTCTTCCCCTCCAAATCCATGGTATTCATTGGAAAAGGCTGTTTATCAACTTGCATTTCAGAAAAGTTCAATCGTCCGTCATTAATGGCCGATTGTATCTGTCGTCGAAAAACATTGCATCGTTAGTAGCATGAGAAAAAGAATTATGATACTTGCAATAAGCGCGCCGTTTCAGCTCTTCAAATGGCGGCAAAGTATGAGTTATTCTAATAATTTTAGCTTGCAGCAAAGCATCAAATATTTTATCACACTTGGCAACGTTAAAAGTAAACTTCATCTCTTCATCACGATTCTTATGAATCGGTTTCAGATCATTGCAAGTAAATGGTTTGGCCTTAGATGGCCAAACAAATTCAGTAGAAAAAACATCACCCTCATCGTCTGAGTGATCACTATCATATTCGATCATATTCATCTTTGGACGATCGGCTTTGTATCTATGCACTTCTTTGAGGTCCTTGCTTCGGCTTTCCTGAGCCAAAGCCCTTTGTAAGACTTGGTTGATATTTAAGAACTCATAGCCTTCTAGCTTTTCTCTGATGGGAGTTCTCAAACCACTCAGCACTAGGTCTGCCAAGTCTCTCTCGGTTATCACCAAACTAAAACACCGGTTTTTTGTTTCTCTAAATCTCTTGACGTAATCGGAGACCGATTCATCATGCTTCTGCTTAACCGATGTTAGATGTGACAACTTGAGTTCATTGTCGCCGCTATAAAAGTGATCATGAAACTTCTGCTCTAGCTGCGACCAAACCCGAATGGAACCATGGGGTAAAGAAGAAAACCATGAAAATGCGGTACCAGTTAATGATAAAGGAAATAAATGCACTTTCAATTCGTTCAATGAGCCTGCCTCACCCAATTGTGCTAAATATTGACTAACATGCTCCCATGTGGTTTTTGTGCCTTCTCCATTAAATTTAACAAAATCTGGAATTTTATATCCTGGAGGGCACTGGATGGCATCAAAGTACTCAGGGTACGGCTTTTGGTAAATCCGATTCCGAGGTAACTCAACTCCAAAATTCTCTCGAAGCATCTTAGCCATCTCCTCTCTAAGATTAGCTAGACCATCATCCATAGTGGACGATGACGCTTGTGGCAGTGGCATAGGAGGAGTAGGGTTACTAGCTGTAGGTAGGAATTGTGGTATGTACGTCGACCCATATTTTGGTAATGGTCGAGTGGATGTAGCTGTAGGTAGGGTTTGGTTCGGCGTTGCCACCGAACCTGGCACGCTCATAATAGGATTAATGGGTGCAGCCACAATCTGATTTGTTTGGGTAGGATAATAAGTCATCGGCATGGGAGGCGCCGATGAGATGGGCAAAGACATATTAGGGTTTTGCACACTAGCAGCTACACCATCATTACCACTAGACGATTGAGATATATTCTTTTGAGCATTAGTATTTTCTATGAAAGTTTGATAGACTAGATTGTTACCATCAGCAATACGACTTTCAATCTCAGCCCACTGCTCAGGAGAAAAGGCAGTATTTAAAGAAGGTTTAACCTGTTCAGTTTGAAGAGGAGGGAACTTGATTTCTTCAATCGGAGTGATGTTGCCTTGGCGATCTTTCTTGAATTTTGCAAGAAACTCCTGCAGGTCCTTCTCCTCGCGCGCCTTCTTGTACTCCTCATAGACTTGGCGATGATCGGCTGATATCTCATCAAGACTGGGCTTAATGATGTTATCGGCGTCTACCTCAGATGGCTTGGGAAGATCGGACATGGTGGATGATGATGATTGATATTCGTCCCCAGCGGAGTCGCCAAAAAAGTGTGTTAACACACGAACACGTCACGTGTACCCTCGACGCCGGGGGTGATGCACCGCAGCTCACGTCGAAGGAGACCCGACCGACAGCGTGATACGCAAGACAGTCGATGGGCGCTTTTTGCAGACCCGAAAACCCCACACCCCCGGGAGGGACCCCGTCAGGGAGTGCGGCGGCTATGGGCTGCCCTAGGTCGATTTGCTCGCCCCTAGAGCCTCGGGATTCGCAGCTCTCAAACACGAAGAACAGCAAAGAACGAGATAGAAAAACGGTGGAGAGATAAAACGTATATGAAAAAGTAGTATATTGATTTGTTCGATTGTGTGTTGTTCAATCGGCCGTCACCCCCAACATATATAAGAGGCGGCTGGACTTCCCGTACAAGCAAAGGATTTATCTAGGCTTTCCTTACAAGAAAATTACATCAATTCACGTCCTAGAATCCTAGTTCTGGTCCACTCGGATTCAGCCCGAATCTGGTCCAATCTTCTGTCTTGCTCCTTGCGTGGGCTGTGGAATCTGCATATGACTTCCGATGGAGACGGTTCAAATATCAATTATGTGTGCTTCGACGAGGCCAACAATACGTATGTTGATCACTTTTCCAAATAAGTCCATCTTGAATACTCCACGGGGTCATCTCTAATTTCGAGTCGGACTCGTTCATGTAGCTGACTGGACCGTCCGACTCTTGCAGCATCTCTGCAGGTCGTATACTACGTCGGATGATGATGACTCCAAAAGCAAAGTTGACCGTTTCGATGTTACGAACAACTCCCGTGTTGAACACTTCTTCATCCGAAGCCATCTAGATAAGTATTTGAGCCCATCTTCAGCATCTGGTCGGATTGGCCTCGACAGTTTCTACTGTTCACGGCAGCAAGCTTTCCCGGCAAGGTTACTGTTCACGGCGGCAAGCTTTCCCCGGCAGGTTACTGTTCACGGAGGCAAGCTCTCCCCCGGCGAGGTTACTATTCACCGCGACAAGCTTTCCCCGGCAAGGTTACTGTTCACGGCGGCAAGCTTTCCCCGGCAAGGTTATTGTTCACGGCGGCAAGCTTTCCCCGGCAAGGTTACTGTTCACGGCGGCAAGCTTTCCCCGGCAAGGTTTTTGAGGCAGCAAACGACCTCGGATGAAAATGTGTCCAAAAGAAAAGTTGACCGTTTTGACGAGACGAAAAACTTTCGTGTTGAATGTTTTCCGACTCGAGGCCATCATCTGGGCCAAAACACTCACGCATTACATCAGACACTTGCCAAGACATGTCTGGTCTTCCGCGTCATATTTCGCCTCTTGACAGGGCTGCATCCAGATAGCTCTAACTTTTGCATACGAACTCGGATTGAGATGATTTTTATATCAAAATCGACCGATTTGATGAGACGAAGACAATGCATGTAGAGCATTCCTTCATCCGAGATTGTCCTGGAGGCGTACTTGACCAAAAAGCACTCAGAACACCTAAACATGACAATCTGAGTGTAGTTTTGGTCTTTGATATGATGCCGAATGATTATGGTCCAAACATCAAAGTTGTTCCACTCGGCAATGTGAAATTTCTCATTTAGAATATTTTGTCATTTGAGGCCATCTCCATTGCATTCTGCATTGTGCCAAAATCAGCTGTCAACAGTAGGTAAGGTATGAAAGCAGGGAACAACAACAGGTTATGCATCAGAGTAGGATCATACAGAAAGCAGTAGCAGTTCTAATGCAAGCATGAGAGGGAAAGAAATGGGCGATATCGGAATGCTCAAGGGGGGTTTGCTTGCCTGGAAGCTCTGCTGTAAAGTAAGAGGTGTCGTCGACGTAGTCGATCACAGGGGCGGAATCGGTCTCTGGGTCTACCGGAGAGAAGAGGGGGAAGAAACAGTAAATACAGAGCAAACAAAGGTACCACTAAGCATTGCATGACGATAGGCAGAGCTAGGGTTGGCCTAACATAGGGCTACACGATATAGGTGAAGGGGGAATCCAACCGGGAATGTTTTCCCGGTTCCGGACCTGTGTTAGACATAGGACCGGAGGGGTAAGGTTCCAGGTTCAGCATGCTGGGGGCATGTGACAGATGAATGGGCCGCGTATTTGGATTTGTCTTGTCGTTCTAAGAAACTTTCATGTATAAAACTTTTTCATCCGAGGTACGTTTTATTTTCTATGATTTTTCAAAGATTAAAACATTTTCTGGATTTATTTATAGTAACAGAAATGGAATATTGCATCAGCATGACGTCATAGTGACGTCATCAGTTAACAGCTGCACTGACCAGGTCAAACCTGACCAGTGGGGCCTCCGGGACCCACATGTCAGCCTCTGCGGGTTAACAATGGATTAATTTGACTAACAGTAGTAGTTAGGGGT
Organism: Triticum dicoccoides; assembly: GCF_002162155.2. Classification (NCBI taxonomy): domain Eukaryota; kingdom Viridiplantae; phylum Streptophyta; class Magnoliopsida; order Poales; family Poaceae; genus Triticum; species Triticum dicoccoides. The sequence continues at coordinate 602,199,109 of NC_041380.1, read as the reverse complement.
GTGGGCCCATTAGTCAGCGACTAATTAGTGATTAAACTAATTAATAGATTAATTAGCATTTTGTTTATTTATAAAACCTGTTTAATTAGCATGGGGCCCACATGTCAGTGGCACTGGGGGCGGCCACGTCAGCGTTGACCCAAGTCAACAGGTCAAAGGGGGCCCGTGGGCCCACCAGTCAGTGGCCCAGGTGGTGCCACGTGGACGCCACGTCGGACACCGGCCGGAGACGCGCCGGAGTTGACTTCGGCGAGCCAAACGCGGCGGCGCGGCTCGGGAGGGGCGCAGATTTCGTGCGCAGGGGGTCTGCGGGGTTGTGGCTGGGCGCGTTCGACGCGGCTCGGCGTCGCGCATCGAACGATGGTGGCCGGAGTGGCTGGAACGGACGGGGGCGAGCGATTCGAGCTCGCCGGCGGCGAGGTGCATCGGGCGAGCAACGACAGCGGTGGTCCGGCGCGAGTTCGGGCTATCCAGAGAGCAGGGCAAGGCCTACGTGCATGCGCGAGCAAGGTGGGCGCGAGCAAAAGACCAAAAGGTCGCCGGAACGACACCGGCGACGAGCTACACGGAGGCGCATCCGGTCGAAGCACGGGGTCGGCGCTACGGGGCCCGACAAGGCGCGAGGGAGGGGTGCAACGGGCCCGCACGGACGTGCTGAGCATGATTTCGAGCTCATCTGAGCTCGACAGGCAGCAACTGCACGGCTACGAGCACGCCGGCGGAAGCAGAGGCACGGTAACGGCGGCGAACTAGCTACGGCGAAATGCACAGCGCGAGGAGAGGAAAGAAGGAAGGGAGGAGCTCACCGTGCAGCCAAGAAAGGCCTGTGCGAGCTTAGGAGCAGCAGCATTGGACGGAGATGACGGCGAGCGCCGGCAACGGAGAAGGAGAGGTGAGGTCGATCCCGAGCATGCGGTCGTTCCCGAGCTCGATGACGAGGTGTAGTCGAGGCAGCCAAGCGAGGCGGAGCGGTAGGGCGCGTCGGCGAGGCGATCGGGAGGCGGTGGCCGCGGGATCGACGGCGGCGCGTCGACGACCGCGCACGGGCGAACGAGACAGAGAAGAAAAGGGGTGAACGAGGGAGAGCGAGGAGGGGGCGAATGGATGAGGAGGCCAGGGGGAGAAGAGGTGGATCTTTATCCACCCGCAACGCCTGTAGCTGTGAGGTCGGTGAGGTGGGTTCACCGGCGACGGCGGGCATGCCTCGGTCGCTTGAACAGTGAACAGGGGGGAGGAGGAGGAGGTCGTGGTGGGCTGGGCTCTAGGCACTGTGCACTTAGGCCAGTTCACGGTGGCCTTTATTATTTTCTTTTTATAGAAAGGGGTTTAGTAATATTTTGAGCTTCCATAGGATTTTGCAAAAATGTGAAACTTGGTCACATAATTACTTTGCAAATCCAGCACTGCCACAAAAAGTTTGGGCATTTTTGGAGTTCATTTGAATTTACACAATAAAGAAAAGGGCATTTTAAAAGCTATTTTTGCTCTGTTAAAATGCATTAGGCCCATTTAGAGTTGATGATGATGTTGTGTTCCTCAACAGTAAATAGTTTTGGAATATTTGCTAAAATGTGAACATTTTTCCAACAAGTTTTGATCAACTTCATTTTGCATTTTTTTATTTGAATGGAATTCAGAGAAGGAATTTGAAATGAGTTATTATCCCAACATGGTTAAGCTTCATAAGTCAAGATGACTTGGCACTGATCATAAGGGATTACAGTAGTGTGATGCTGGGGATGTTACAGTAGGGTGCGCCAAGGAGAGGAGTCCTACTAGGACTCCAAGTCCTAGTAGGATTCCACTTGGTGGAAGGGGGGAGGGGGAAGGGAGAGGGCGAAGGGAAGGAAAGGGGGGCGCCGCCCCCTTCCCCTTGTCCAATTCGGACTACCAAGGGGGGGGGCAGCCCCTTGTGGCCCTTCTCTCTCCCCACTAAGGCTCGTGAAGGCCCATTAGTTCCCCAAGGGGGTTCCGATAATCCTCCGGTACTTCGATACTTACCCGGTACCTCTCGAAACTCATCCGGTGTCCGAATAACATCGTCCAATATATCAAACTTTATGTCTCGACCATTTTGAGACTCCTTGTCATGTCCGTGATCTCATCCAGGACTACGAACAAACTTCGGTCATCAAATCACATAACTCATAATACAAATCGTCGTTGAACCTTAAGCGTGCGAACCCAACCGGTTCGAGAACTATGTGGACATGAATGAGACACATGTCCAGTCAATAACCAAGAGCGGAACCTGGATGCTCATATTGGCTCCTACATATTCTACAAAGATCTTTATTGATCAAACCGCATAACAACATATGTTGTTCCCTTTGTCATCGGTATGTTACTTGCCCGAGATTCGATCGTCGTTATCATACCTAGTTCAATATCGTCACTGGAAAGTCTCTTTACTCGTTCCGTAATGCATCATCCCATAACTAACTCATTAGTCACATTGCTTGCAAGGCTCATAGTGATGTGCATTACCGAGAGGGCCCAGAGATACCTCTTCGATACACGGAGTGACAAATCCAAATCTCGATCTATGCTAACTCAACAAACACCATCGGAGACACCTGTGCTACCTCTTGAGCACTGCGCTGGTTTTTCCCCGAAAGAGGAAGGGATGATGCAGCAGAGTAGCGTAAGTATTTCCCCTCAGTTTTTGAGAACCAAGGTATCAATCCAGTAGGAGGCTACGCACGAGTCCCTCGTACCTACACAAAACAAATAAATCCTCGCAACCAACGCGATAAGGGTTTGTCAATCCCTACATGGCCACTTACAAGAGTGAGATCTGATAGATATGATAAGATAATATTTTTGGTATTTTTATGATAAAGATGCAAAGTAAAAAAGCAAAGGAATGATAAGATAATATTTTTGGTATTTTTATGATAAAGATGCAAAGTAAAAAAGCAAAGGAAATAACTAAGTATTGGAAGATTAATATGATGAAGATAGACCCGGGGGCCATAGGTTTCACTAGTGGCTTCTCTCAAGAGCATAAGTATTCTACGGTGGGTGAACAAATTACTGTTGAGCAATTGACATAATTGAGCATAGTTATGAGAATATCTAGGCATGATCATGTATATAGGCATCACGTCCGAGACAAGTAGACTGACTCCTGCCTGCATCTATTACTATTACTCCACTCATCGGCCGCTATCCAGCATGCATCTAGAGTATTAAGTTAATGAAAACAGAGTAACGCCTTAAGCAAGATGACATGATGTAGAGGGATAAACTCATGAAATATGATGAAAACCCCATCTTGTTATCCTCGATGACAACAATACAATACATGCATTGCTGCCCCTACTGTCACTGGGAAAGGACACGGCAAGATTGAACCCAAAGCGAAGCACTTCTCCCATTGCAAGAAAGATCAATATAGTAGGCCAAACCAAACTGATAATTCGAAGAGACTTGCAAAGATAACCAATCATACATAAAAGAATTCAGAGAAGATTCAAATATTGTTCATAGATAGACTTGATCATAAACCCACAATTCATCAGTCTGAACAAACACACCGGCAAAAGAAGATTACATCGAATAGATCTCCACAAGAGAGGGGGAGAACATTGTATTGAGATCCAAAAAGAGAGAAGAAGCCATAGCTAATAACTATGGACCCGTAGGTCTGAGGTGAACTACTCACACTTCATCGGAGGGGCTATGGTGATGATGTAGAAGCCCTTCGTGATGGATACCCCCTCCGACGGAGCTCCGGAACAGGCCCCAAGATGGGATCTCATGGATACAAAAAGTTACGGTGGTGGAATTAGGGTTTTGGCTCCGTATCTGATTGTTTGGGGGTACGTAGGTATATATAGGAGGAAGGAGTACGTCGGTGGAGCAACAGGGGGCCCACGAGGGTGGAGGGTGCGCCTGGGGGGTAGGCGCGCCCCCCTACCTCGTGGCCTCCTCCCTTGTTTCTTGACGTAGGGTCCAAGTCCCTTGGATCATGTTCGGTGAGAAAATCACATTCCCGAAGGTTTCATTCCGTTTGGACTCCGTTTGATATTCCTTTTCTTCGAAACCCTGAAATAGGCAAAAAACAGCAATTCTGGGCTGGGCCTCCGGTTAATAGGTTAGTCCCAAAAATAATATAAAAGTGGATAATAAATCTCAATAATGCCCAAAACAGTAGATAATATAGCATGGAGCAATCAAAAATTATAGATACGTTGGAGACGTATCAAGCATCCCCAAGCTTAATTCCTGCTCGTCCTCGAGTAGGTAAATGATAAAAACAGAATTTTTGATGCGGAGTGCTACTTGGCATAATTTTAATGTAATTCTTCTTAATTGTGGTATGAATATTCAGATTCGAAAGATTCAAGATAAAAGTTCATATTGATATAAAAATAATAATAATAATACTTCAAGCATACTAACTAAGCAATTATGTCCTCTCGAAATAACATGGCCAAAGAAAGTTCATCCCTACAAAATCATATAGTTTAGTCATGCTCCATTTTCGTCACACAAGAATGCTCTCATCATGCACAACCCCGATGGCAAGCCAAGCAATTGTTTCATACTTTAGTAATCTCAAACCTATAAACTTTCACGCAATACATGAGCGCGAGCCATGGATATAGCACTATGGGTGGAATAGAATGTGATGATGGGGTTATGTGGAGAAGACAAAAAAAAAGAAAGTCTCACATCAACGAGGATAATCAACGGGCTATGGGGATGCCCATCGATTGATGTTAATGCAAGGAGTAGGGATTGCGATGCAACGGATGCACTAGAGCTATATATGTATGAAAGCTCAACAAAACAAACTAAGTGGGTGTGCATCCAACTTGCTTGCTCACGAAGAACTAGGGCACTTGAGGAGGCCCATTGTAGGAATATACAAGCCCAGTTCTATAATGAAAAATTCCCACTAGTATATGAAAGTGACAAAACAAAAGACTCTCTATCATGAAGATTATGGTGCTACTTTGAAGCACAAGTGTGGAAAAAGGATAGTAGCATTGTCCCTTCTTTATATATATATATTTATTTATTTATTTATTTTTCATCTGGCCTTTCCTTTTTTTATTTTGGCCTTTCTCCTTTTTTATTTTTTTATTTGGGACAATGCTCTATTAGTGATGATCATCACACTTCTATTTATTTACAACTCAATGATTACAAATCGATACTTAGAACAAGATATGACTCTATATGAATGCCTCCGGTGGTGTACCGGGATATGCAATGAACCAAGAGTGACATGTATGAAAGAATTATGAACGGTGGCTTTGCCACAAATACTATGTCAACTACATGATCATGCTAAGCAATATGACAATGATGAATGTGTCATGATGAATGGAATGGTGGAAAGTTGCATGGCATTATATCTCGGAATGGCTATGGAAATGCCATAATAGGTAGGTATGGTGACTGTTTTGAGGAAGATATAAGGAGGTTTATGTGTGAAAGAGCGTATCATATCACGGGGTTTGGATGCACCAGCGAACTTTGCACCAACTCTCAATGTGAGAAAGGGCAATGCACGGTACCGAAGAGGCTAGCAATGATGGAAGGGTGAGAGTGCGTATAATCCATGGACTCAACATTAGTCATGAAGAACTCACATACTTATTGCAAAAATCTACAAGTCATCAAAAACCAAAGCACTACGCGCATGCTCCTAGGGGGATAGATTGGTAGGAAAAGACCATCGCTCGTCCCCGACCGCCACTCATAAGGAAGACAATCAAATAACACCTCATGTTTCAAATTTGTTACACAACGTTTACCATAAGTGCATGCTACGGGACTTGCAAACTTCAACACAAGCATTTCTCAAATTCACAACTACTCAACTAGCACGACTTTGATATTATTACCTCCATATCTCAAAACAATCATCAAGCATCAAACTTCTCTTAATATTCAAAACACTCATAAGGAAAAAAATTATTTATCTTGAACACCTAGGATATTAGGATTATTGAAGAAAATTACCATGCTATTAAAGACTCTCAAAATAATCTAAGTGAATCATGAGATATCAATAATTTATATAAAATAAATCCACCACCGTGCTCTAAAAGATATAAGTGAAGTACTAGAGCAAAACTATATAACTCAAATGATATAAGCGAAGCACATAGAGTATTGTAACAAATTCCAAATCATGTATGGCTCTATCAAAAGGTGTGTACAGCAAGGATGATTGTGGTAAACTAAAAAGAAAAGACTCATATCATACAAGACGCTCCAAGCAAAACACATATCAAGTGGTGAATAAAAATATAGCTCCAAGTAAAGTTACCGATAGAAGTGGACGAAAAGAGGGGATGCCTTCCGGGGCATCCCCAAGATTTGGATTTTAGGTGTCCTTAGATTATGTTGGGGGTGCCATGTTAATCCCCAAGCTTAGTCTCTTGCCACTCCTTGTTCCATAATCCATCAAATCTTACCCAAAACTTGAAAACTTCACAACACAAAACTTAAAAGTAGAAAATCTCGTGAGCTCCGTTAGCGAAAGAAAACAAAAGACCACTTCAAGGTACTGTAATGAACTCATTATTTATTTATATTGGTGTTAAACCTACTGTATTCCAACTTCTCTATGGTTTATAAAGTATTTTACTAGCCATAGATTCATCAAAATAAGCAAACAACACACGAAAAACAGAATCTGTCAAAAACAGAACAGTCTGTAGTAATCTGTAGCTAGCGCAAGATCTGGAACCCCAAAATTTCTAAAATAAATTTCTGGACGTGAGGAATTTATCTATTAATCATCTGCAAAACGAATTAACTATATATCACTTTCCAAATAAAAATGGCAGCAGTTCTCGTGAGCGCTAAAGTTTCTGTTTTTTACAGCAAGATATCAAGACTTTCCCCAAGTCTTCCCAACGGTTCTACTTGGCACAAACACTAATTAAACACAAAAAACACAATATAAACAGAGGCTAGATAAATTATTTATTACTAAATAGGACAAAAAAGCAAGGAATAAAAATAAAATTGGGTTGCCTCCCAACAAGCGCTATCGTTTAACGCCCCTAGCTAGGCATAAAAAGCAAGGATAGATCTAGGTATTGCCATCTTTGGTTTTCAACTTTTTAGTGGAATCAAGCTCGAATCCGGGAGGTTCTTTACGTTTCCCTTCATATTCTGAAATTTTTAGATCTAATGAATCCAACCTCTTATTGCAAAGTGTAATCAACATATTCATGCGGTGGAGATTCCCGCTAACGCTTTTAAGAGGTTCAAGCGACTTTTGTAAAATCTTGGTTACTTCGCAAATCTTCTCAAAAACTTGCGTTTCCTCTTGGGTATGATCAGGCCCCTTTTGTTGAGGTAGAGTTCCTACTATACCTTCTATAATTTCATGCGCAATACTAGGATCAATTTCAATAAAATTGCCTTTGGCAACGCAATCCAAAAGTTATCTATGAGACATATTTAATCCAACATAGAAGTTGCGAAGCAAAATTCTAAAATTCACCTCTAGGGTAAAATTACGATAAGATTCCATTAGTCTAAACCAAGCATCTTTTAAATTTTCTGCTTGCCTTTGTTTGAAGTGAAGAACCTCAAACTCAGGAGACAAAGGAGCAGATAAGGGACTAGCCATAATGACAAGCAAACGGAAAAGAGGCGAACGGGAAAGAGAGGGAGGATAGAGAGAGAGGGCAAATAAAACGGCAAGGGTGAAGTGGGGGAGAGGAAAACGAGAGGCAAATGGCAAATAATGTAATGCGGGAGATAGGGATTGTGATGGGTACTTGGTATATTGACTTTTACGTAGACTCCCCGGCAACGGCGCCAGAAATCCTTCTTGCTACCTCTTGAGCACTACGTTGGTTTTTCCCCAAAGAGGAAGGGATGATGCGGCAGAGTAGTGTAAGTATTACCCTCAGTTTTTGAGAACCAAGGTATCGATCCAGTAGGAGGCTACGCGCGAGTCCCTCGTACCTACACAAAACAAATAAATCCTTGCAACCAACGCGATAAGGGGTTGTCAATCCCTACACAGCCACTTACGAGAGTGAGATCTCATAGATATGATAAGATATTTTTTGGTATTTTTATGATAAATATGCAATGTAAAATAAAAGCAAAGTAAAAAGCAAAGGAAATAACTAAGTATTGGAAGTTTAATATGATGAAGATAGACCCGGGGGGGCATAGGTTTCACTAGTGGCTTCTCTCAAGAGCATAAGTATTCTACGGTGGGTGAACAAATTATTGTTGAGCAATTGATAGAATTGAGCATAGTTATGAGAATATCTAGGCATGATCATGTATATAGGCATCACGTCCGAGACAAGTAGACCGACTCCTACCTGCATCTACTACTATTACTCCACTCATCGACCGCTATCCAGCATGCATCTAGAGTATTAAGTTAATGAAAACAGAGTAACGCCTTAAGCAAGATGACATGATGTAGAGGGATAAACTCATGCAATATGATGAAAACCCCACCTTGTTATCCTCGATGGCAACAATACAATATGTGCCTTGCTGCCCCTACTGTCATTGGGAAAGGACACCGCAAGATTGAACCCAAAGCTAAGCACTTCTCCCATTGCAAGAAAGATCAATCTAGTAGGCCAAACCAAACTAATAATTCGAAGAGACTTGCAAAGATAACCAATCATACATAAAAGAATTCAGAGAAGATTCAAATATTGTTCATAGATAGACTTGATCATAAACCCACAATTCATCAGTCTGAACAAACACACCGCAAAAAGAAGATTACATCGAATAGATCTCCACAAGAGAGGGGGAGAACATTGTACTGAGATCCAAAAAGAGAGAAGAAGCCATCTAGCTAATAACTATGCACCCGTAGGTCTAAGGTGAACTACTCACACTTCATCGGAGGGGCTATGGTGATGATGTAGAAGCCCTCCATGATGGATACCCCCTCCGGCGGAGCTCCGAAACAGGCCCCAAGATGGGATCTCGTGGATATAGAAAGTTGCGGCGGTGGAATTAGGGTTTTGGCTCCGTATCTGATCGTTTGGGGGTACGTAGGTATATATAGGAGGAAGGAGTACGTCGGTGGAGCAACAGGGGGCCCACGAGGGTGGAGGGTGCGCCTGGGGGGTAGGCGTGCCCCCCTACCTCGTGGCCTCCTCCCTTATTTCTTGACGTAGGGTCCAAGTCCCCTGGATCATGTTCGGTGAGAAAATCACGTTCCCGAAGGTTTCATTCCGTTTGGACTCCGTTTGATATTCCTTTTCTTCGAAACCCTGAAATAGGCAAAAAACAACAATTCTGGGCTGGGCCTCCGGTTAATAGGTTAGTCCCAAAAATAATATAAAAGTGGATAATAAAGCCCAATAATGTCCAAAACAGTAGATAATATAGCATGGAGCAATCAAAAATTATAGATACGTTGGGGACATATCAACCTGTAGAGCATCTTTATAATCACCCAGTTACGTTGTGACGTTTGATAGCACACAAGGTGTTCCTCCGGTATTCGGGAGTTGCATAATGTCATAGTTAGAGGAACATGTATAAGTCATGAAGAAAGCAATAGCAACAAAACTTAAACGATCATTATGCTAAGCTAATGGATGGGTCTTGTCCATCACATCATTCTCTAATGATGTGATCCCATTCATCAAATGACAACACATGTCTATGGTTAGGAAACTTAACCATCTTTGATTAACGAGTCAGTCAAGTAGAGGCATACTAGGGACACTCAGTTTTATCTATGTATTCACACATGTACTAAGTTTCCAGTTAATACAATTCTAGCATGAATAATAAACATTTATCACGATATAAGGAAATATAAATAACAACTTTATTATTGCCTATAGGGCATATTTCCTTCAAATTCCTCTACATCATGTCATCTTACTTAATGTGTTACTCTATTCTTCATGAACATTATACTCTAGATGCAGGCAGGAGTCGGTCGATGTGTGGAGTAATAGTAGTAGATGCAGAATCGTATCGGTCTACTTGACACGGACATGATGCCTATATTTCATAATCATTGCCTTAGATATCGTCATAACTTTGTGCTTTTCTATCAATTGCTCGACAGTAATTTGTTCACCCACTGTATTATTTGCTATCTTGAGAGAAGCCTCTAGTGAAACCTATGGCCCCCGGGTCTATTTTCCATCATATAAGTTTCCGATCTACTATTTTCCATCATATTAGTTTCCGATCTACTATTTTTGCAATCTTTTACTTTTCAATCTATAAACCAAAAGTACCAAAATATTTACTTTACCATTTATTTTATCTATCTTTATTAGATCTCACTTTTGCAAGTAACCGTCAAGGGATTGACAACCCCTTTTATCACGTTGGGTGCAAGTTGTTTGATTGTTTGTGCAGGTATTGGTGATTTGTGCATTGTCTCCTACTGGATTGATACCTTGGTTCTCAGACTGAGGGAAATACTTATCTCTACTTTGCTACATCATGCTTTCCTCTTCAAGGGAAAAATCAACACAAGCTCCAGAAGTAGCAGAGGCCTCCCCTTGGCATGGCTTTCGTCTCCTCTCTCCTGCGATGTGGGGTCTCCCGTCTTCGGCCAAAGAGGATTGCTGCCCCTAGCGCTGGCGACTGGGTGAGCTTGCTAGGGAGATTAGCGATCGGGTACAACTAGCTAAGCTGCTAGGGCAAGCGATCGGGAGAAAGAGAGATACAGATCGATCGAAAAAAGATTATAAGATGGAGATTGATCTGTAGGGTTGTTTTTTGTGAGGCAAGATCGATCTGTAGGTGCACATGCGAGATTTCAGCTCGCGACTCGGCGGCGTGGCTGTCTTCTTGTTCCTCCTGTGGGCCTACTGTTCCATAGTACTACTGCTTGGGCCATACGGTGTACACATTAGCTAGCTGGGGGCCCCTGGGTTACAAGGGCCCGGGGCGGCTGCCCCCTGCCCCCCCCCCTATCAGGGCAGGGCATGTAGGTGTATTGGAGCAACCTAGGACCAAGCACAATGAAAGGACCAAGGACATGTCAATACGAAGGACTCACATTTCCAGATTTGGCCGTTTCGGAGAGTGAAAAAAGTCATTTATTCAGAATTCTCAAAACCAAGATCTAATATCGGAAATTGACACTACAAAAAAAGATGCATTCGTGACATTATGGCCTGAACGAAAACTTTTTCTGTCATGGTTATGACACTTCTATGACGATAATTGTGAAAAAAACACGTATCATCATAGCTATGGTGGGCTCCTACTTCCATGACAGAAAATGGGCTTTTCGTCCTGGGCGGGCCAGAGACGCACCTGCATGACATTCCTTGGGACGTCCATGACGTAAAACTTCATGGTAGAAGCGAGGGCGAGAAAAATTTCAGGGTGTTCCCATTTACTATTGGGTGGTCGGGGCCGAGCGATGCACTGTGGTTTGTGCGTTTCTCTTGTACGTACGCGCGTGTGTATGTGTGAGGCGTTGGCTCTAACTAAAGTCGAGCGAGGCGTTCGCTTACTGAACCAAAGCGATTGCACTAGCTACGTTACTGAACCTGAGCGATCGATCCCTTCGCTGTTGACTGAACCCGAGCGATTCCTTGCTGCTGACTGAACCCGAATGATTCCTTCGCTGCTGCTGCTGACCGAACCTGGGCGATCGATCGCTGCTGCTGCTTACTGAAGCCGATCGACCCCCCGTGCGAGACGTGGCCAGATGGTGTTGGGTTTCCTCTTGATGAATAGTGACCATTGCTACCACATGCGCGATACGTAGAACGATTCGAGACGCGGTGGGTCGAGACGGTTGGTTTGCTGTGGATAAACAGTTCTCGGTGGGGGTTGGATGAACGGGACCCTGTGGTTGTCGCTGGATAAACAGGACCCCGAGGAGGCTGCCACACACCCCAGCTGGTTGGGGTGGATGAATAGGACCCCGTGTGGAGGTTGGATGAACAATGGCCATTGGAGGCTGGAGGAAGTTGCAGTGGATGAACAGTAGCAGGTGGATGTTGGAGGAAGTCGACAGTGGATGAATAGTAGCCGGTGGAGGCTGGACGAAGTCGACGGTGGATGAACAGTAGCCCGTGAAGGCTGGAGCTAGGCAGTAGACGGTGGATGAACAGTAGCCCATGGAGGCTGGAGCTAGGCAGTAGATGGTGAATGAACAGTATCCCGTGGAGTCCCGTTTTGCGGTATGCAACACCCGTCCCGATGAAAAGGATCATGTTTCGACCATAGGCGCTCGAACAGAAGTCTGTTTCCTCCATTTTGCGGTATGCCATACCCCTCCGGATGAACATGACCATATTTCAACCGTAGGCGGTTGGCGATAAGTCTGTTTCCTCCGTTTTGCGATACGCCGGATCTTGTTTTTGCTGTTTCATCCAAGGCGGTTGGCTCCTGATGAACACGACACGTTCTGACCCAGTTACTTGGCTCCCGGTGAACATGACGTTGTTTCCTCCATTTCGACCCAGCTGCTACATACGTATGTATGTATGTGAACGTATTTATTTTCTTGCAGTGTTTATGTACGTACGTGTACACGATATAGGCGGGACTATGTGACATGCTACATTGGTGCTCTACTATGACACGTGCCGCTCCTTACTCGGCCACGATTCATCGCTGCAGAGAGACCGGTCAACCGCTATGTATGTACATGTTCGCGACCAGACAGATAACGCTACGTACACTTCGACCTGGTGGGTCTCAGCTGCCATGGGTCATCAATTTTTTCCACATAATAAGAAGGAACTTTCTTGTGTGCGAAGAAAAAGCCGGTGGGTCCCAGCTATCAGGGGGAACTTTTTTCACGAAATACAGAGGCCCTTCTGGTGGGTCCTGTTGGGGAACATAGTAAATTCAAAAAATTTCCTACGCACATGCAAGATCATGGTGATGCATAGCAACGAGAGGGGAGAGTGTGATCTACGTACCCTTGTAGACCGACAGCAAAAGCGTTAGCACAATGCGGTTGATGTAGTCGTACGTCTTCACGGCCCGACCGATCAAGCACCGAAACTACGGCACCTCCGAGTTTTAGCACACGTTCAGCTCGATGACGATCCCCGGACTCCGATCCAGCAAAGTGTCGGGGAAGAGTTCCGTCAGCACGACGGCGTGGTGACGATCTTGATGTTCTACCGTCGCAGGGCTTCGCCTAAGCACCCCTACAATATTATCGAGGATTATGGTGGAAGGGGGCACCGCACACGGCTAAGAAAAGATCACGTGGATCAACTTGTGTCTCTAGGGGTGCCCCCTGCCCCCGTATATAAAGGAGCAAGGGGAGGAGGCCGGCCGGTCCTATTGGCGCGCCAAGGAGGAGTCCTCCTCCTAGTAGGAGTAGGACTCCTACTAGGAGGGGGAAAGGAAGTGGGGAGGGAGAAGGAAAGGGGGGCGCCGCCCACCCCCCTCTCCTATTCCAATTCGGACCAAGGGGGGAGGAGGCGCGCGGCCCACCCTGGCTGCCCTTCTCTCTCTCCACTAAGGCCCATATGGCCCATTACTTCTCCCGGGGGGGTTCCGATAACCCTCCGGTACTCCGATTTTCTCCGAAATCACCCGGAACACTTCCGGTGTCCGAATATAGCCGTCCAATATATCAATCTTTATGTCTCAACCATTTCGAGACTCCTCATTATGTCCGTGATCACATCCGGGACTCTGAACTAACTTTGGTACATCAAAACTCATAAACTCATAATATAACTGTCATCGAAACCTTAAGCATGCGGACCCTACGGGTTCGAGAACAATGTAGACATGACCGAGACATGTCTCCGGTCAATAACCAATAGCGGAACCTGGATGCTCATATTGGCTCCCGCATATTCTACGAAGATCTTTATCGGTCAGACCGCATAACAACATACGTTGTTCCCTTTGTCATCGGTATGTTACTTGCCCAAGATTCGATCGTCGGTATCTCAATACCTAGTTCAATCTCGTTACCAGCAAGTCTCTTTACTCGTTTCGTAATACATCATCTTGTAAATAACTCATTAGTTGCAATTCTTGCAAGGCTTATGTGATGTGCATTACCGAGAGGGCCCAGAGATACCTCTCCGACAATCGGAGTGACAAATCCTAATCTTGAAATACGCCAACCCAACATTTACCTTTGGAGACACCTGTAGAGCTCCTTTATAATCACCCGGTTACGTTGTGATGTTTGGTAGCACACAAAGTGTTCCTCCGGCAAATGGGAGTTGCATAATCTCATAGTCATAGGAACATGTAGAAGTCATGAAGAAAGCAATAGCAACATACTAAACGATCGGGTGCTAAGCTAATGGAATGGGTCATGTCAATCACATCATTCTCCTAATAATGTGATCCCGTTAATCAAATGACAACACATGTCTATGGTTAGGAAACATAACCATCTTTGATTAACGAGCTAGTCAAGTAGAGGCATACTAGTGACGTTTAGTTTGTCTATGTATTCACACAAGTATTATGTTTCTGGATAATACAATTCTAGCATGAATAATAAACATTTATCATGATATAAGGAAATAAAATAATAACATTATTATTGCCTCTAGGGCATATTTCCTTCAGTCTCCCACTTGCACTAGAGTCAATAATCTAGATTACACAGTAATGAATCTAACACCCATGGAGCTTTGGTGCTGATCATGTTTTGCTCGTGGAAGAGGCTTAGTCAACGGGTCTGCAACATTCATATCCGTATGTATCTTGCAAATCTCTATGCCTCCCACCTGGACCAGATCCCAGATGCAATTGAAGCGTCTTTTGATGTGCTTGGTTCTCTTGTGAAATCTGGATTCCTTTGCCAAGGTAATTGCACCAGTATTGTCACAAAAGATTTTCATTGGACCCGATGCACTAGGTATGACACCTAGATCGGATATGAACTGCTTCATCCAGACTCCTTTGTTTGCTGCTTCCGAAGCAGCTATGTACTCCGCTTCACAGGTAGATCCCGCCACAACGCTTTGTTTAGAACTGCACCAACTGACAGCTCCACCGTTTAATGTAAACACGTATCCGGTTTGCGATTTAGAATTGTCCGGGTCAGTGTCAAAGCTTGCATCAACGTAACCATATACGATGAGCTCTTTGTCACCTCCATATATGAGAAACATATCCTTAGTCCTTTTGAGGTATTTCAGGATGTTCTTGATCACTGTCCAGTGATCCACTCCTGGATTACTTTGGTACCTCCCTGCTAGACTTATAGCAAGACACACATCAGGTCTGGTACACAGCATTGCATACATGATAGAGCCTATGGCTGAAGCATAGGGAACATCTTTCATTTTCTCTCTATCTTCTGCATTGGTCGGGCATTGAGTCTTACTCAATTTCACACCTTGTAACACAGGCAAGAATCCTTTCTTTGCTTGATCCATTTTGAACTTCTTCAAAATTTTGTCAAGGTATGTGCTTTGTGAAAGTCCAATTAAGCGTCTTGATCTATCTCTATAGATCTTCATGCCCAATATGTAAACAGCTTCACCGAGGTCTTTCATTGAAAAACTCTTATTCAAGTATCCCTTTATGCTATTCAGAAATTCTATATCATTTCCGATTAGTAATATGTCATCTACATATAATATCAGAAATGCTACAGAGCTCCCACTCACTTTCTTGTAAATACAGGCTTCTCCAAAAGTCTGTACAAAACCAAATGCTTTGATCACACTATCAAAGCGTTTATTCCAACTCCGAGAAGCTTGCACCAGTCCATAAATGGATCGCTGGAGCTTGCACACTTTGTTAGCTCCCTTTGGATCGACAAAACCTTCCGGTTGCATCATATACAACTCTTCTTCCAGAAATCCATTCAGGAATGCAGTTTTGACATCCATCTGCCAAATTTCATAAATATAAAATGCGGCAATTGCTAACGTGATTCGGACAGACTTAAGCATCGCTACGGGTGAGGAGGTCTCATCGTAGTCAATCCCTTGAACTTGTTGAAAACCTTTTGCGACAAGTCGAGCTTTGTAGACAGTAATATTACTGTCAGCGTCAGTCTTCTTCTTGAAGATCCATTTATTCTCAATTGCTTGCCTATCATTGGGCAAGTCAACCAAAGTCCATACTTTGTTCTCATACATGGATCCCATCTCAGATTTCATGGCTTCAAGCCATTTTGCGGAATCTGGGCTCACCATCGCTTCTCCATAGTTCGTAGGTTCATCATGATCTAGTAGCATGACTTCCAGAACAGGATTATCGTACCACTCTAGTGCGGATCTTACTCTAGTTGATCTACGAGGTTCAGTAGTATCTTGTTCTGAAGTTTCATGATCATCATCATTAGCTTCCTCACTAATTGGTGTAGGTGACACAGAAACTGGTTTCTGTGATGTACTACTTTCCAATAAGGGAGCAGGTATAGTTACCTCGTCAAGTTCTACTTTCCTCCCACTCACTTCTTTCGAGAGAAACTTCTTCTCTAGAAAGTTTCCAAATTTAGCAACAAAAGTCTTGCCTTCGGATCTGTGATAGAAGGTGCATCCAGTAGTTTCCTTTGGATATCCTATGAAGACGCATTTCTCCGATTTGGGTTCGAGCTTATCAGGTTGAAGCTTTTTCACATAAGCATCACAGCCCCAAACTTTCAGAAACGACAACTTTGGTTTCTTGCCAAACCACAGTTCATAAGGCGTCGTCTCAACGGATTTTGACGGTGCCCTATTTAACGTGAATGCGGCCGTCTCTAGAGCATATACCCAAAACGATAGAGGTAAATCAGTAAGACACATCATAGATCGCACCATATCTAGTAAAGTACGATTACGACGTTCGAACACACCATTACGCTGTGGTGTTCCAGGTGGCATGAGTTGCGAAACTATTCTGCATTGTTTCAAATGTACACCAAACTCGTAACTCAAATATTCTCCTCCACGATCAGATCGTAGGAATTTTATTTTCTTGTTACGATGATTTTCATCTTCACTCTGAAATTCTTTGAACTTTTCAAACGTTTCAGACTTATGTTTCATTAAGTAGATATACCCATATCTGCTTAAGTCATCTGTGAAGGTGAGAAAATAACAATATCCGCCACGAGCCTCAATATTCATCGGACCACATACATCTGTATGTATGATTTCCAACAAATCTGTTGCTCTCTCCATAGTACCGGAGAATGGTGTTTTTGTCATCTTACCCATAAGGCACGGTTCGCAAGTACCAAGCGATTCATAATCAAGTGGTTCCAAAAGTCCATCAGTACGGAGTTTCTTCATGCGCTTTACACCGATATGACCCAAATGGCAGTGCCACAAATAAGTTGCACTATCATTATCAACTCTGCATCTTTTGGCTTCAACATTATGAATATGTGTGTCACTACTATCGAGATTTAATAAGAATAGACCACTCTTTAAGGGTGCATGACCATAAAAGATATTACTCATATAAATAGAACAACCGTTATTCTCTGATTTAAATGAATAACCGTCTCGCATCAAACAAGATCCAGATATAATGTTCATGCTTAACGTTGGCACCAAATAACAATTATTTAGGTCTAATACTAATCCCGAAGGTAGATGTAGAGGTAGCGTGCCGACCGCGATCACATCGACTTTGGAACCATTTCCCATGCGCATCGTCACCTCGTCCTTAGCCAATCTTCGCTTAATCCGTAGTCCCTATTTCGAGTTGCAAATGTTAGCAACAGAACCAGTATCAAATACCCAGGTGCTACTACAAGCATTAGTAAGGTACACATCAATAACATGTATATCACATATACCTTTGTTTACCTTGCCATCCTTCTTATCCGCCAAATACTTGGGGCAGTTCCGCTTCTAGTGACCAGTCTGCTTGCAGTAGAAGCACTCAGTTTCAGGCTTAGGTCCAGGTTTTGGTTTCTTCTCTTGAGTAGCAACTTGCTTGCTGTTCTTTTTGAAGTTCCCCTTCTTCTTTCCTTTGCCTTTTTTCTTGAAACTAGTGGTCTTATTGACCATCAACACTTGATGCTCCTTCTTGATTTCTACCTCCGCAGCTTTCAGCATTGCGAAGAGCTTGGGAATAGTCTTATTCATCCCTTGCATATTATAGTTCATCACGAAGCTCTTGTAGCTTGGTGGCAGTGATTGGAGAATTCTGTCAATGACGCAATCATCTGGAAGATTAACTCCCAATTGAATCAAGTGATTATTATACCCAAACATTTTGAGTATATGCTCACTGACAGAACTGTTCTCCTCCATCTTGCAGCTATAGAACTTATTGGAGACTTCATATCTCTCAATCCGGGCATTTGCTTGAAATATTAACTTCAACTCCTGGAACATCTCATATGCTCCATGACGTTCAAAATGTCGTTGAAGTCCCGATTCTAAGCCGTAAAGCATGGCACACTGAACTATCAAGTAGTCATCAGCTTTGCTCTGCCAGGCGTTCATAACATCTGGTGTTGCTCCAGCAGCAGGCCTGGCACCCAGCAGTGCTTCCAGGACGTAATTCTTCTGTGCAGCAATGAGGATAATCCTCAAGTTACGAACCCAGTCCGTGTAATTGCTACCATCATCTTTCAACTTTGCTTTCTCAAGGAACGCATTAAAATTCAACGGAACAACATCACGGGCCATCTATCTACAATCAAACATAAACAAGCAAGATACTATCAGGTACTAAGTTCATGATAAATTTAGGTTCAATTAATCATATTACTAAAGAACTCCCACTTAGATAGACATCCCTCTAATCCTCTAAGTGATTACGTGATCCAAATCAACTAAACCATGTCCGATCATCACGTGAGATGGAGTAGTTTCATTGGTGAACATCACTATGTTGATCATATCTACTATATGATTCACGCTCGACCTTCGGTCTCCGTGTTCCGAGGCCATATCTGTATATGCTTGGCTCGTCAAGTATAACCTGAGTATTCCGCGTGTGCAACTGTTTTGCACCCGTTGTATTTGAACGTAGAGCCTATCACACCCGATCATCACGTGGTGTCTCAGCATGAAGAACTTTCACAACGGTGCATACTCAGGGAGAACACTTCTTGATAATTAGTGAGAGATCATCTTAAAATGCTACCGTCAAACAAAGCAAGATAAGATGCGTAAAAGATAAACATCACATGCAATCAATATAAGTGATATGATATGGCCATCATCATCTTGTGCTTGTGATCTCCATCTTCGAAGCACCTTCATGATCACCATCGTCACCGGCGCGACACCTTGATCACCATCGTAGCATCATTGTCGTCTCGCCAATCTTATGCTTCCACGACTATCGCTACTACTTAGTGATAAAGTAAAGCATTACAGCGCAATTGCATTGCAT
This sequence comes from Triticum dicoccoides, assembly GCF_002162155.2. Lineage (NCBI taxonomy): Eukaryota > Viridiplantae > Streptophyta > Magnoliopsida > Poales > Poaceae > Triticum > Triticum dicoccoides. The sequence goes on along the minus strand of NC_041380.1, from coordinate 602,179,867 downwards.
ACAATAAAGCGACAACCATATGGCTCCTGCCAGTTGCCGATAACTTGGTTACAAAACATGATCATCTCATACAATAAAATTTAGCATCATGTCTTTACCATATCACATCACAACATGCCCTGCAAAAACAAGTTAGACGTCCTCTACTTTGTTGTTGCAAGTTTTACATGGCTGCTACGGGCTTAAGTAAGAACCAATCTTACCTACGCATCAAAAACCACAACGATAGTTTGTCAAGTTGGTGCTGTTTTAACCTTCGCAAGGACCGGGCGTAGCCATACTCGGTTCAACTAAAGTTGGAGAAATTGTCACCCGCTAGCCACCTTTGTGCAAAGCACGTCGGGAGAACCGGTCTCGCGTAAGCGTACGCATAATGTCGGTCCGGGCCGCTTCATCCAACAATACCGCTGAACCAAAGTATGACATGCTGGTAAGCAGTATGACTTATATCGCCCACAACTCACTTGTGTTCTACTCGTGCATATAACATCAACACATAAAACCTAGGCTCTAATACCACTGTTGGGGAACGTAGTAATTTCAAAAAAATTCCTACGCACACGCAAGATCATGGTGATGCATAGCAATGAGAGGGAAGAGTGTGATCTACGTACCCTTGTAGACCGACAGCGGAAGCGTTAGCACAACGCGGATGATGTAGTCGTACGTCTTCATGGCCCGACCGATCAAGCACCGAAACTACGGCACCTCCGAGTTTTAGCACACGTTCAGCTCGATGACGATCCCCGGACCCCGATCCAGCAAACTGTCAGGGAAGAGTTCCATCAGCACGACGGCGTGGTGACGATCTTGATGTTCTACCGTCGCAGGGCTTCGCCTAAGCACCGCTACAATATTATTGAGGATTATGGTGGAAGGGGGCACCGCACACGGCTAAGAAAACGATCACGTGGATCAACTTGTGTCTCTAGGGGTGCCCCCTGCCCCCGTATATAAAGGAGCAAGGGGAGGAGGCCGGCCGGCCCTATTGGCGCGCCAAGGAGGAGTCCTCCTCCTAGTAGGAGTAGGACTCCTACTAGGAGGGGGAAAGGAAGTGGGAGGGAGAAGGAAAGGGGGGCGCCGCCCCCCTCTCCTAGTCCAATTTGGACCAAAGGGGGAGGAGGTGCGCGGCCCACCCTGGCTGCCCTTCTCTCTCTCCACTAAGGCCCATATGGCCCATTACTTCTCCCGGGGGGGTTCCGGTAACCCTCCGGTACTCCGGTTTTCTCCGAAATCACCCGAAACACTTCCGGTGTCCGAATATAGCCGTCCAATAGATCAATCTTTATGTCTCGACCATTTCGAGACTCCTCGTTATGTCCATGATCACATCCAGGACTCCGAACTAACTTCGGTACATCAAAACTCATAAACTCATAATATAATTGTCATCGAAACCTTAAGCGTGCAGACCCTACGGGTTCGAGAACAATGTAGACATGACCGAGACATGTCTCCAGTCAATAACCAATAGCGGAACCTGGATGCTCATATTGGCTCCCACATATTCTACGAAGATCTTTATCGGTCAGACCGCATAACAACATACGTTGTTCCCTTTGTCATCGGTATGTTACTTGACCGAGATTCGATCGTCGGTATCTCAATACCTAGTTCAATCTCGTTACCGGCAAGTCTCTTTACTCGTTTCATAATACATCATCTCGTAACTAACTCATTAGTTGCAATGCTTGCAAGGCTTATGTGATGTGCATTACCGAGAGGGCCCAGAGATACCTCTTCGACAATCGGAGTGACAAATCCTAATCTCGAAATAAGCCAACCCAACATTTACCTTTGGAGACACCTGTAGAGCTCCTTTATAATCACCCAGTTACGTTGTGACGTTTGGTAGCACACAAAGTGTTCCTCCGGCAAACGGGAGTTGCATAATCTCATAGTCATAGGAACATGTAGAAGTCATGAAGAAAGCAATAGCAACATACTAAACGATCGGGTGCTAAGCTAATGGAATGGGTCATGTCAATCACATCATTCTCCTAATAATGTGATCCCGTTAATCAAATGAAAACACATGTCTATGGTTAGGAAACATAACCATCTTTGATTAACGAGCTAGTCAAGTAGAGGCATACTAGTGACGTTTAGTTTGTCTATGTATTCACACAAGTATTATGTTTCCGGATAATACAATTCTAGCATGAATAATAAACATTTATCATGATATAAGGAAATAAAATAATAACATTATTATTGCCTCTAGGGCATATTTCCTTCAGGTCCGAGCTGTCAGGTGCAGAAATCATTGTTTTGCGCGTAATAAGGAGGCACTTCCTTGCGTTCGGCCGTGGACGTAGCTATCAGTCTCTCCACGTACAGTCCTCTTCTGATGGCTATCGTTCATTGACCGCATCCACGACGCCGTACCGAGAGCACCAAGGTGGTGGACGGCGGTGCGACCTAGGAAGGGAATGACCCGGAGCTGAGGGAAACGCGGTAGTGGATGCCCACATGGAGGGGAGTATGAGGGTTGACTGGTTCGGCTGCGGTTTGAGACTGCCATCATCGGAGAATAACAGGGCATGTGGGTGAGTAGAGGGAAGGCTTGGCCATCGGTGGGAGTAGGGTGGGCGGTGAGGCCTGCGCGGCAGCATGACCGTCCATGGGAGGCAGGAGCAGGCGGTCCATCGGCACTGGTTTGGGTGGTTGCTGCAAGAAGATCAGCGATTGAAGAAACAAGACGGCTGTTCGATTAACATCCAATCATCAATGTTTCTAGAATCGTTTGTTGACTAAGTTGTCAAACCCCTCCATACGCATCCACTTAGTAGGCCCACGGGTCAGCCTCCGAATCCGGTGAGTCCAAGTGTCATGGGGAGGAATCATTTTTTCTGCGTAATAAGGAGGCAATTCCTTCTGTGCGAAGATATAGCTGGTGGGCCCTAGATGTCAGGGAGGAATCATTTTTCGCGTAATAAGGAGGTAGTTGCTTGCGTGCGGCCATGGACCATCGGGATCCCTACTGTCAACCTCTCTAGGTACATCCCTGTTCCGATGGTTGTTGTTTGTTGACCATGTTGAGCACGCCGTGCCTAGAGAACCAATGTGGTGGACGATGGCAAGGCCTAGGAATGGAACAACCAGGAGTCGACGAAGACACAGCAGTGGATGCCCACGCTGAGGGGAATATGACGATTGACTGGTTCGGCTTTGGCGTCAGGCTACCGTCGCCGGAGAATAACAGGAGGTGCGGGTGGGTAGTGGGATGGCCTGGCTAGCTGAGGGAGTAGGGTGAGCCCGTGAATCCTATGCGACATCACAGCGGCCATGGAAGGAGGGAGCAGGCAGTGCCGCTGGCGCTAGTTTAGCCAGCTGGAGCAGGAAGATTAGAGATTGAAAAACACGATGGCCGTTGGATAGACATCCAATAGTCACTGCTGGTAGAATCGTGTGTCGACTATAACTCGACAAAGCCTTGCGCAAAAAATTCAGCCTCGAAAACTATGGCATGTACAACCCATTTGCTATTATTTTTATAATTTACAACCCATTTGCTAATTCATATGGAATTTATTGTAGCTTATTTTTTATTTTTAGAATTGCTGCCCATTTTCTGGTTAGGACCAGGATTAAAAATTTGAAAATTTCGCATATTTTTGCTGGGGAACAAAATATTTTAATCTCGTAATTAGGAGCCATATTAAAACTAATATAAGAATAAATTAATATTATGTTAAAATCCAATGAAATATAAAATCTCAGTGAATAACATTAACAAAAACTAATTGCCATTTGCTATTTTTTGTTGGAATTTGCAGGCCAATTTCATATTACTTTTAAGATTTACTGCCCATATTCTGGTCAGGCCAAATGCATCCCTCCTTGCTTTGAAAGATTTGCAGCCTAGTAAGTCGGAGAAAACAAAGGCCCAGGTTGGGTATTCTTCTAAAAGAAATGGTGGGCTTTCTATTTTCCCAAAGAAAAAACTACTGGGCTGGTCATGTTGTTATAAGGGACACAGACACCGCACAACCCAGTTTATACCCGGTTTCGTCTAAAAAATCCTCAAAAACAAAATGCTCTGTCTGAACAACACCAAAAAACTACTGGAGTTGCTAGATCCCAGGTATTAGCCCCTCCTTGTGCAATTATGTTGTTAATTGACTATACGTTGACAATGATGTGGGTCCTAGATATCACCAGGGTGGATCAGAGTAAAAAAATCGAGGGGTGCATCTGAGTGGTAAAGAGGCACTTGCTTGTGTTCTGGAGTGGACTTGGTGGGTCCCTACTATCATACTCACAACTACAGTCCTATCTCGATTCACCATGTTGACAAGGCCGGATGGCGGCGCCACTGCGAGCACACCAAGGCGGAGGACGGCGGCGAGGCCTCGGACGGGAATGAACAGGAGCCGAGGAAGATGCGGCAGTGTGGCCAGAGGCGAAGGGGAGTACGAGGGTTCACCGGTTCTGGTGCGGGGTGGGCTGTCGTCGCCGGAGAGGAATAGGATGTGGGGCCAGTAGGGGGTGGCCTGGCTAGCATTTCAGGGTACGACAAGGCGGGGATGCGTGCACGACACCTCAACCAGCCGTGGAAGGCGGGAACAGGCGCTCCCACCAGCGTACGTTTGGTTTGACGACTGGATCGGTCAGACCCAAAAAATCATTATGTTGGATTATAAGAATTAACTTTATATGGCTACAACTTATTGTAAAATGAAGCGGAGCACCTTTTTCTTCTTGAGGTCTAAAGCCAAGCACATTCCGAAGCCCTGGGATAAAGTGGTGTCGCCCAATGTGTTAGGCTGGGTTGGGCATTCTTATCAAAAAATAATATTGAACTGGAACTATTTATCGTAGAAAAAAACTCGGTTTCTCAAAAAGACTTGTAGTACTTCTTATCGAAAAATAATGATGGTCTTTTTATAGGGGAAAAGACTGATTTTTTTTCTTCAGAATTGCCAACCCTTTATTGATCAATGTGGACGTTCATGGGAATGCAAGAGGGGTCATGCGGAGAAATTAGCCACAAATGGCGACCCTGACCAAGCAAAGAAGAGATAAACTCCAAAAATTGAAAGAAAGAAAAAGAAGCAAACAACGAGTCGCACACTGGGCCTGGTTTTGGGCCGGGCCTTACCATGGGCTCGGCCCGAGGGATCATCCGGCATCCACAACAAAACGATCCCCCAAATTACCGCATCAGACGGCACACCCACTCCAGTTATCCGAATCCCCGGCACCAGCAGCGAGCGAGCCACGCCGTCGTCCCATGGCGCTCGCGCTGCGCTGCCCCGCCGCCGCCTCGCCGTCGCCGGCCAGGGGCCCCTTCCCCAACGCCTCCTCCCACTCCCAGTCGGCTGCGAGGCCCGCGAGGAGGCCGGCGGGGGGCTGCAGGTGCCACTACTACCACGGCGACGGCCCCCCAAGGAGCTACGACCACATCCCCAAGCAGTTCCGCGAGGAGAACCTCAAGGATGGCCGTGAGCTCCCTCCCCCTTCTTCCCCCCTCAAAGATTCATTAGAGCATCTTGCTAGCTGACTTATCATGTACTTAGTGGACTTATCCTGCCTGCCATGGCTTCAACCTCCGAGCAGCAGCTCACTCCTGTCAGCTGCTGAAATATACTCTAGGAGTAGTACTTAGTTATGTGATGTCCGTCTTAATTCTATTGGAACTCATCATAATCAGATTCAGACCTCCTATGGTATGCAACCATAAAACAGAACAAAAATATCATCTGTACAGGTTATGACTGTGAAGATAAGTTACTGGTTCGTAGATTCAGACAGTTCACTGCTGCATTTCACTGCCCAATTTCAATGCTCGCACTTGGGCACGAACCGGTCGGTACAACTGCAGAAAACCATGTATGTAAATAAGCAATGGGTTCAAAAAAACTTTTCCGGCATCAAAAAGGAGATTCTTCTCCTATCTGATATGAACTAGTACATAGGTCGTTGGTAAATCATTTTGAATATAGCTGATTTAACTTTGAGTAGGAGCCGAGGCTATTGACGCCAACGAGCTATGGATGGTCCAAATGTTTGTGAAAGTTCAGAAGTTTAGTACTACACAATACATTATCTTCACTTTGTCTTACCAAATGGTAGGGAAATATATTATCCATATCGCAATTTTACTGCCTGGTGGTTATTAAGCAGTAGACGCTTTTTTCCGTAGGGGAGAAATGGTAGACGTTTGCAAGTTGACTATGCATAAGTGCCAGACATGCTATATCCATGTTACAACATCTTGCTTTGCTAGCTAGCTTATCATGTAACTAGCCTTTCTATCCATGGCTTCAAGCAGCAGCAGCATTCCTGTCTGTCAAAGTACAGTACTAAGTTGAGTGATGTGTTTTCCTCTTAAAAGCATTCCTCGGTTGCATTTCTGCTAGAACTCATCATAATCAGATCTCCACTGGTATTTTTCTAAAATCTGACCTCCACTGCCCACTGGTATGCAACCATGAGAATAGAACAAAAATATATCTGTACAGACTATGATTGTTTGAAGTTAAGTTGCTGGGTTGTAGATTCAGGTAGTTTACTAGACTTCATATCCGTCACCAAGCAGCATCAGCCATTCCTGTCAGCTGCTGTAATTTGCTCTAGGAGTAGCATGTAATTGTGTGGATAAACTGCACGCGTTTTGTCTTAAGAATCGTTCCTTTGTTGCATTTGTGACAGAACAATCCTAATCAGACCTTCGCTGGTTTGCAGCCATGAAACAGAACAAAATATTATCGCCGCAGATTTTGATTGTTTGAAGTTAAGTTACTGGGTCATAGATTTATATAGTTTACTACTGCATTTAACTATGCAGTGGACTTATCCTGCCATGGCTTCAACCTTCAAGCAGCAGCTCATTCTTGTCAGCTGCTGAAATATACTTTAGGAGTAGTATTTAGTTTTGTGAATAAACTATGTGCTGTCCGTCTTAAGTTCTGCTGGAACTCATAATAATCAGATTCAGAGCTCCAATGGTATGCAACCATGAAACAGAAAAAAAAATATCTGTACAGATTATGATTGCTTCAGGTTAAGTTACTGGTTCGTAGATTCAGTCAATTCACTGCCCAATTTCAACGGCCACACATGGACATGAACCGGTCGGTTCAACTGCACAAAACCATGTAAGTAAATAAGAAGTGGATTCAAATAAACCTTTCTGTACAAGGGCGCCGAGAATGAGATACTTCTCCTAGCTGATATGAACTACCGTCGGTCTTTTGTAGACCAATTGGCGGTAACAGAATGTTGATAATGCAATTGCCCACATGCCCCTTCCAAAGTGTTAGCATGTTGGATGCAACTGACTTAACTATGACTAGGAGTTGAGGCTATTGATCAGGGGCAATGCGTTATGGATGGTCTGTACATCCAAATGTTTGTGGAAGTTCAGAAGTTTACTACCGCGCAATATGTTATCTTCACTTTGTCTTACCAACCGGTAGGAAAATATATATCCATAGGGCAATTTTACTGCCTGGTGGTTGTTAAGAAGCAGTAGATGGTTTTTTCTAAAGAAAATCGCAGGGGAGAAATGGTAGACGTTTGCAAGTTGACTATGCATAAGTGCCAGACATACTATTATGTCCATGCTTTATCTTCCTAGGTGGTCTTGTCTCATCAAACGGTTGATATAAACTGTCCCCATATGACACATCTATGCATGCTTACAAACCGTAGCTGTAGCTTTTTCTGTTGAGGCGATAAGCAATTGTACCTTATCCCTAACGCTTACTGTACCAGTTATTTTGTGTGCGGCTTTAAGGCTTTTTTTAACCTTCTTGCAGTGATGGATAATTACAAGAATGTTCCTCAGTTCCTTTATGGCTTAAGCCCATCTCAGATGGAAATGTTTACAACTGACGACAACCCTTATAATCGGCAGTCAAAGAAAGTTACAGAGGTTGGTGAGATTATATAACAATGCTCATTTTGTTATTATTGAAGTTTGTTCTATGGCACT
>NC_041380.1:602166183-602171641 GCF_002162155.2 Triticum dicoccoides | reverse complement strand
GCTTAAATGCAGGAAAGCGTTTCTGCTTTGAGGAGTTATGATGAATTCGGTATGTACTCCTTATCAGGCACGCATGCGGGCCCTGCGAGTTACAGCATGGGTATGGGCATGCCCAGCATGAGCATGGGAAGAGCAGGGAAAGGATATAGAAGAATGAGAAGCTCAGCCCCAGATCTGCCATCATTGCTGTTGGACTCCCGAATTATATTTCTTGGAATGCCAGTAAGAGATCAACCTTCTGTCTTATTTCTTATGTGCAACACTGAATTTATAAGGTTTCAACTACCAAAATGCTAACCTTGTGTTTTCCTTGTCTTATTGCTAGATTGTTCCAGCTGTAACTGAGCTTATTGCTGCTCAGTTTCTGTGGCTAGACTATGATGACCGCACGAAGCCAATTTACTTGTATATAAACTCAACAGGAACCATGGTACGTAAGTACTTAGATATTGATATCGGAAACAACATTTTTTTCTAAATTGTTAACATGCAATTTTCCATTCTCTTTGACATTATTTGAGTATTGATACTCCTATTCTCTGTGCTGCAATAGGATGAAAATAACGAGCTGGTCGCATCTGAAACTGATGCCTATGCAATTGCTGATTTCATTAATGTAAGCCCTTATCTATTGTCACTCAGATTAACTGGAAACTCGACATACCTTTCTATCATGCCCATAATATTACACATAATTCGTCATATCTCATGTTGATATTTGCATATGGGGTTGGATCCATGAACTATGTTTGCATTAATGATCCTCTGTTTTTATTATAGCCCCAGGGCATATTTACATTTTGGGACCGGGCAAGTAATTATTGTCCTTATGTTGCAAATTTTCTATATCATGATTGTCCAGAAGTTTCTGCACAAATGTGCATGTCGTTGCAGCATGCCAATCTATTCAGCCCTTGGGTTTTTTAGTTTATAGCGGTTTGAATATTCTGCATATTTGATTGTGTTCCTTCATATTTCCCGAACATTGAAGCAAAGATCAATTGGCTGTAGTTGTTTCTGCTATCAGAGATGATGGCTCTTACTTTGTTTCTTCTAGCTTTTGCTTGCACCTTTCATTGTAAGGGCTCTTGAATTCACTTGTGTTTAGTGAACCATGAAACTGGATCTATAGTAGTTGGTTGCTTTTACCTCTGAGACTGCAGTAACACCTTATCACACTCCATTGATAACACGGGATGAAGGATTCCATTTCCATTGAAGCAATATGACTATCGGCATTGATATTTATTTATGCACAAAAAGAGTTTCAGCACTGGGAACGCCCTTTTCTTGCCTCCACCTTTGGTTGTAAGGGCTCTTGACTTCACTTGATTAGTGTTTAGCAAACCATGGATCTGCAGAAGATGGATGCTTGTATCCCTCAGTCTGTGCAGTTACATCTTAACATACTCCATTGATAAATCAAATGGAACGAAGCATTCCATTCCCTTTAAAGCGTTAGGACTATCCACGTTGATTTTCTTACATACACAAAAGAGTTCTGCCTGACTCCTATCATATTTTTCTTGGTTCTACAGAGAAGCAAAGCTAAGGTTTACACCATCAATCTTAGCATGGCGTATGGTCAGGCTGCAATGCTTCTTTCCCTGGGGATGAAGGGTAAAAGAGGAGTGTTACCAAATTCGATAAGTATGTCTCTTTTCTTGGATTCCCAGGCCACACAGATATATGATTCTGACACGGTAGTCTTAAGTATCTCTTGATGCGCATTTCTGAACTGCAGCTAAACTGCACCTGCCCAAGGTCCACAAATCCGGTGGAGCTGCCATTGATATGTGGATTAAGGTGAAACTCAACTCTCCTTTCCGATATGAGTAGATCTGACCCGCGACATGATACTGCCGTGTTGCACTATGCACTGAATATTTTGTTTTGTCCTCAGGCAAAAGAGCTGGAAACCAACACGGACTACTACCTGGAGCTCGTGTCCAAGGGAGTCGGTAAACCGAAGGAAGAGCTCGCGGAGTTCCTGAGAGGCCCGAGGTACTTCCGCGCGCAGGAGGCCATTGACTACGGGCTCGCGGACACGATCCTGCACTCGCTGGACGGCTCGTTCAAGCCGAAGGTACCACCTTTTTAGCCCCTTGTCTTGTTCATCCATGTGTGATTTATAACATACCACGGGGGCTTTGCGCTGATGAACTGTTCGTCGTACATCAGGACCTGACGGCGCAGCTGGCCAAGGCGCAGGAGATGCGGCAGTCTGGGAAGCGCGCACCAGCTGGAGCTGGGCGATGGTCGACTCCGACCGCTCCCAGATAGACTAGAAGGCAAAGATACGCTCAGGCGACTGTGCTGCCACAGGTTGTAGACTTAGAAGATATCCGCCTGTTGTCTGGGATAGATGAAGCTGATGAAAACGTTGCACTCGCACTATACAGCACCCATATTTTGCCACCATCTTGTATTGTCTGGCATATTTCACTAGTGGAAACCCCGAATTTTTGTCAACTTTGGCTGTGGCAGATGTGATAGTGAACCCCGAATTTCGGAAAATCTTTTGAAGTTCGATATTATCAGTAAGTCTACAACCGTCATGCTCTATAATTCTATATAATATTTCTTTAAAAACTTCTCTAATATTTATTTTAATGTTGATATTAAAAAAATGCTTGTTATTGGGGATCATCTATAATCTGCATTAGCAGTATTTTGAAGTTCAAGAAAATTGCTCTAATATTTATCTTAACGTCATGCTCATCATTAAAAACCCCATCTATATTATCTAAATGCTCACACTCATGTTGAAATCTTTCGCATCAATAGGTTCTCTCCCCACTCTTTTGTTATTAGAAATAAAATGTTACAATGATCAATGAAAATACGTACTCTACATGAGTAGGAAAACAAACTCAGTAGTACAAAAAGATTATTTTAGATCCCTGAGAAAAACGAAGATTATTTGTATTCTAAATTAAATTCAGGTCCATCGCAATAAAAGGCTCTAAATTAAGGTTAGACTGTGCCGCCCAAAAAAGAAGCCTCGTCTCATATCCGGCCCGGTTGGCTCTACGCGCACAAGCAGGCCGAATCTTCATGTCTGGTCCAAACCCAACTAAACATTGCCCGCTTCAGCGCATATTTTCAGTCAACTAGTTGACGAGCTAGAAGAAGAGCTATTCATGATGTAGGATTTCTGTCGTGGAATTATCATGGCAAATGTGCTAGTGTGAGGACTTAGTCATAAGACCAACGCATCTATATATGTGGTAGCTTGAGAGGGGTTGATCAGAATCGAGAGACGCAACACACAAGACGAGGGTTTAGACAGCTTCGGGCCCCGGAAAACATCATCCGGTAATAGCCCTATATGCTGTTTGTGGCTAGGTCTCATTATGCTCATGAGGGAGTCGCCGGTAAGCCGGCTCTCCTCTAGTTGTGTCTAGCCCTAAAGATTATTGCTTCTTGCTTGTCCCTCTTTGAGGAGCCCTGTCCCTCCTTATATATGTTGAAGGGGCGGGTTACATGTGGAGTCCTATTAGGATTAGGACTAGTCTACCTTCTAATACAAACCGGATACAAGTTTGGGTCTTAACTCCTTGTAAAGTAAAATATTCTTCACGCCTTTCCTCTTAAACCGGCCCATCATTAACATAAACCGGCCTTCCGGGCCTTGGGCCTGGTCATCCGTCTGTCCCGCCCGCCGGGTTACCAGTGAGTCATAATATTCAGGCAGGTTGCTTGTAAACCGCCTGGTCAGGGCGGATCGCCACTGAATCGCCAAGTGTCAACCGGGTCTCAAGTAAATCGCCAAGTCCGGCCGGGTCATACCGCGGGGTATATCCCCGACATTAGCCCCCAGTTTAATTTCGATTTATCCATGTTAAACTGATCCCGTAAAACAAACACAAGAACAACCTTGACAAGTCATACTCCAGGTTAAAAATTCTTGTAAACTGGCACCTGATCATCTTTAAGTCCTTGTCATTTCCTTCTTGATACGTGTCCATGAACTCATAGCAAATCTCCTTTAGTAGATACGTTCAAACTTTGTGAATGCAAAAAATTCAAATATTTTTCTTGAGAAATCTGGGTCAATAAGCCAGCTTCAGAGTCAATTTGCTGACATTGGTCTCTTGTAGAGAAATATTGTAAGAAATAATCCACTTGAACCGGCTTCCAAAGCGTCGGATTAAAAAATATTGGTCTTGAAATACTCATGTGACTTTCAGCCGGCTTGAAGATGTAAAACTTGCCGGTTTATTATTATCAAAATTGCCGGGTTATAAAATGAAGGAAATATGCCCTAGAGGCAATAATAAAGTTATTATTTATTTCCTTATATCATGATAAAAGTTTACTATTCATGCTAGAATTGTATTAACCGGAAACATAATACATGTGTGAATACATAGACAAACAGAGTGTCACTAGTATGCCTCTACTTGAGTAGCTCATTAATCAAAGATGGTTATGTTTCCTAACCATAGACAAAGAGTTGTCATTTAATTAACGGGATCACATCATTAGTTCAATGATCTGATTGACATGACCCATTTCATTAGCTTAGCACCCGATCGTTTAGTATGTTGCTATTGCTTTCTTCATGACTTATACATGTTCCTATGACTATGAGATTATGCAACTCCCGTGTGCCGGAGGAACACTTTGTGTGCTACCAAACGTCACAACGTAACTGGGTGATTATAAAGGTGCTCTACAGGTGTCTCCAAAGGTACATGTTGGGTTGGCATATTTCGAGATTGGGATTTGTCACTCCGATCGTCGGAGAGGTATCTCTGGGCCCTCTCGGTAATGCACATCACTTAAGCCTTGCAAGCATTGGAACTAATGAGTTAGTTGCGGGATGATGTATTACGGAACGAGTAAAGAGACTTGCCGGTAACGAGATTGAACTAGGTATTGGATACCGACGATCGAATCTCGGGCAAGTAACATACCGATGACAAAGGGAACAATGTATGTTGTTATGCGGTCTGACCGATAAAAGATCTTCGTAGAATATGTAGGAACCAATATGGGCATCCAGGTCCCGCTATTGGTTATTGACCGGAGACGTGTCTCGGTCATGTCTACATTGTTCTCGAACCCGTAGGGTCCGCACGCTTAAGGTTTCGATGACAGTTATATTATGAGTTTATGCGTTTTGATGTACCGAAGGTTGTTCGGAGTCCCGGATGTGATCACGGACATGATGAGGAGTCTCGAAATGGTCGAGACATAAAGATTGATATATTGGAAGCCTATGTTTGGATATCGGAAGTGTTCCGGGTGAAATCAGGATTTTACCGAGTACCGGGAGGTTACCGGAACCCCCCGGGAGGTATATGGGCTTTAGTGGGCCTTAGTGGAAGAGAGGAGAGGTGGCCAGAGATGGGCTGCGCGCCTCTCCCCCCCCCTTGGTCCGAATAGGACAAGGAGAGGGCCCCCCCCCCTTCCTCCTCTCTCCCCCCTCCACGAATCCTATTCCAACTAG
>NC_041380.1:602085221-602165970 GCF_002162155.2 Triticum dicoccoides | reverse complement strand
GGAAAGGGGGGAGTCCTACTCCCGGAGGGAGTAGGACTCCTCCTGGCGCGCCTCCTCTTGTCCGGCTGCCCCCCCCCCTTTGAGCCTTTATATACGGAGGCAGGGGCACCCCCTAGAGACACAAGTCGATCCACGTGATCATATTCTTAGCCGTGTGCGGTGCCTCCTTCCACCATAGTCCTCGATAATATTGTAGCAGTGCTTAGGCGAAGCCCTGCGACATTAGTACATCAAGATCATCATCACGCCGTCGTGCTGACGGAACTCTTCCCCGACACTTTGCTGGATCGGAGTCCGGGGATCGTCATCGAGCTGAACGTGTGCTAGAACTCGGAGGTGCCGTAGTTTCGGTGCTTGATCGGTCGGGCCGTGAAGACGTACGACTACATCAACCTAACGCTTCCGTTGTCGATCTACAAGGGTACGTAGATCACACTCTCCCCTCTCGTTGCTATACATCACCATAATCTTGCGTGTGCATAGGAATTTTTTTGAAATTACTACGTTCCCCAACAGTGGCATCCGAGCCTAGGTTTTATGTGTTGATGTTATATGCACGAGTAGAACACAAGTGAGTTGTGGGCGATATAAGTCATACTGCTTACCAGCATGTCATACTTTGGTTCAGCGATATTGTTGGGCGAAGCAGCCCGGACCGACATTACGCGTACGCTTACGCGAGACCGGTTCTCCCGATGTGCTTTGCACAAAGGTGGCTAGCGGGTGACAGTTTCTCCAACTTTAGTTGAACCGAGGATGGCTACGCCCGGTCCTTGCGAAGGTTAAAACAGCACCAACTTGACAAACTATCGTTGTGGTTTTGATGCGTAGGTAAGATTGGTTCTTGCTTAAGCCCGTAGCAGTCACGTAAAACTTGCAACAACAAAGTAGATGACGTCTAACTTATTTTTGCAGGTCATGTTGTGATGTGATATGGTCAAGACATGATGCTAAATTTTATTGTATGAGATGATCATGTTTTGTAACCGAGTTATCGGCAACTGGCAGGAGCCATATGGTTGTCGCTTTATTGTATGCAATGCAATCGCGCTGTAATGCTTTACTTTATCACTAAGCGGTAGCGATAGTCGTGGAAGCATAAGATTGGCGAGACGACAACGATGTTACGATGGAGATCAAGGTGTCGCGCCGGTGACGATGGTGATCATGACGGTGCTTCAAAGATGGAGATCACAAGCACAAGATGATGGTGGCCATATCATATCACTTATATTGATTGCATGTGATGTTTATCTTTATGCATCTTATCTTGCTTTGATTGACGGTAACATTATAAGATGATCTCTCACTAATTATCAAGAAGTGTTCTCCCTGAGTATGCACCGTTGCGAAAGTTCTTCGTGCTGAGACACCACGTGATGATCGGGTGTGATAGGCTCTATGTTCAAATACAACGGGTGCAAAACAGTTTTGCCAGTGGGAGGGCTTTGTTTTTACTCGTTCCTTTCAGTTTTGTTAGGATTTGTGTTCTGCTCAGGAAGACGAAACGGCAGCGGGTCCCTCAAAATGGAATAAAGGTCTCCCCACCTAGCCCCCATTTTGGCGGTGCGTCTAGCATCGTTGGTGGACATGTGGAGGTGTGTCTTCGGCGGATCTATTTTTGGTGGATTTGCTCGAATCTCGTTGGTGTTCGTCTATGTTATTGTGTCTTCCAATTGGATCTTTCCGATCTACGTTGTTCCTCATCTGCGGCAGGTGCTATTCTGATGCACTGGTCTTATGGGGCCTTAGCACGACGACTTCCCGATATTCGTTGTACTGACATGATTGAAGATGAATAGATCGAAAGATTTCTCAAAAAGAAAAGAAAATTAGTGAAATAAGTTATGGGGCGTGATCTCCAATGAGGGTCCTGTTTGTGAATACTACATCGGTTAAGTGCCCATATTTTAGTGGTATTTTTGTTGTGATACTCAGGCGTGTTGTCCTCTGTACATGTTGAAATTTTGTCATTTATAAATTTGGTCAAATTCGATGAAATATTGACTTGGGACAAATCTTATATGCAGAGTATGAAAGACCGAAGGAAGTACTAGCTAGTATTATAGCAGCAGCAGTAGTGGTAGTAGTAGTACACAGTACGTACTAAGTACTGTTTGGCGTGCATGCATGATAATAGTAGCGCAGAAAAGATGAGGTAACAGCACCACAGGTCCGACCTTGAACTTGTCCAAGATGTGATGGTTTGATCCTCAAACTTGCAAAAATGAATTATTTGGTCCTGAAACTTGTCTCGGATGTGCGCATTTGGTCCTGGGTCAATCAACAACAGCCATGTGGAGCCAGCTAGGCCGAGCTGGTCAGGGCCGCACTTTTCGCATTTAGCCCCTTGCTGTTTATATGAATTAACCCGTGGGACGCCTCATGTCGCCGGCAACGCTACGAGCTTGGCCGGCACGGTGCCGGAGAGGCGGTTGTGGTCTAGCACGAGGAACCGCAACCTGGGCATCGCCACCATGGACTCCGGGATGGTGCCTGCGAGGGACGTTGAACAGGTCCAGCGTGGCCAGGCTCGCCATCTTCTCGTGCCGCATCAGGGTTCCTCCCAGCAGCGGGTTGCTCGAGAGCAGCAGGTCCTGCAGGGCCGCCATGCCCAGCACGAACTCCGGCAGCCCGCCGGTGAGGTTGTTGTTCCGGAGGTCGAGCAACGTGAGGCTCTCCAGGCCGGCGAGCTCCGGCGGGATGCGCCCGTCGAGGCGGTTGTTGCCGAGGTCCATCTTAAGCAGCCCCTTGAGCCCACCTAGCGACGGAGGCAGAGACCCGGTTAGAGAGTTCTTGCTCATGTCCATGGCCAGCAGCTCGTCGAGGCGGCGGGGGTTACCGAGCGTGGCCGACACGGGGCCCGACAGCCCGTTCCCGGACAGCACGAGCCGCCGCAGCTTCGCCAGCCCGCCAAGCTCCAGTGGCGCCGGTGAGGTTGTCGTCGATGAGGACCAGGGACTGCAGGCTGGCCAGGCGGCCGAGGGACGCCGGGATGGCGCCGGCCAGGCCCGGGTTTGAGTGGAACTCGAGCGTCTCGAGGGTGCCGGAGAGCTTGTCCCAGTTTGTCACCGGGATGGCCGTGGAGTTGGCCGCCGGGAAGCAGGCGTAGAAGGTGAGGCTCTTGAGGCACCGGAGGCCGAACAACTTGGGGCTGAACCTGGCGTCCGGGGCGCACTGCAGCGAGTTGTCGAGCACTGGACCGATGATACCCCCTGCAGGAAAGCCAAAAAATTGGATCCAAGAAGCAATTATTTCACTGAATCGAATATCGTCATCATCAGTCAGTAAAATTGTACTACTACATTCTACATAGATGCATACTTAAATCATGCAAATGAATAGTAAAACATAATTGACTGGGGTAAATATTAGGAACAGAGGTGGAAGGGTCACATGTTCTGTTGTTCAGGTACAACTTTCTTGGCTTGTCATGAGGATCAGAATGTAATTCTAGCAGTACCACTGAGAGTGAAAATAATTGCGAACAGCATATGTAAACCTGGTTATAAACTAACTGTGTATGATCGCCAGAAAGTGCTAATCAGACCAAGGTAAACCAGTGTTAAATAGGTGGAAGTAAAAAATGTACTACTCCTACTGAGTTGGTACCAATGATTTTGTGGGCAAAGCAAAAGAGCAAGAGGACGCCCTCCAAAAAAGAGGAAGAGGACATGAGAAAAGAAAGACCAAATGGGATGTGTTTTAAAAAAACATTGACATTGCATATCTGCAATCGCAGATTCTTATCATGCGCAGGGAAAGAAAATTGTTGCGCACAAGAGAGGAAGAGAGACAGTAAAAAAAAGGTTCCAAATTAGGCAAGAATCGCGAGGCAGTAGGTAGGTTGAGGAACAAAGGTTTCGTCTCACTCGTCCAACAGTGAAGTAGTCTAGCAAATCCTGCATTCTCCAAGGAGAAACAGTGGAGGAACAATGGATTAAACAGTAAGAGAGCTGCTACAAGTGAAACAGGGGAATTTGAAAAGATGATGCAGTGCTGAGAATTTGACGATTTGTTTGGACGTTCCCAAGATAAGTCATTTAAATTATTTTTTTTTGAGATATAAGTCATTTAATTGGAGGTGCAAGCAAACAACATCCTTTTGAGCAGCGATTTGTGGTGAATCTCAAGACATTGTAACGCAGAACAGGAAAGAAACTGGGTATAAATCTATGAAATGAGAGCAAATTTTGGTGTTTACCAGTACTCAATTTGTTCATAGTTTAACACTTCCCATGAATGAATCAAGAACCGAAGACACTGAGTAAAGAGAAGGAGCTAGCAGTGGGCGAGGCGAACCTGGATGGGAGTCTGGCTGCAGGGGTCAGAGAAGAGGCCGGAGCCGTTCCACGCCTTGCCCACGAAGCTCCCGATGGCGGCGTACAGGGCCGCCTTCTCCTTGGCCTCCATCGGCGCCTCCGGCTCCTCCGCCGCCCCGGCGAGCCCTCCTCGTCCTCCCCTTCCGCCGTGGAGCCGGAGAGGAGAAGCAGCGCCACGAACAGCGCGGCGAGGACAGGGAGCAGCCTGCCGCCGCGAGCACATTTCATCGTAGTACTTCTCCGCAAGAAAACAAACAAGAACCTCTGCTCCTGGGCGGAGTCCATGGCGGCGATGCCCAGGCTGCGGTTCCTCGCGCTAGACCACAACCGCCTCTCCGGCACCGTGCCGGCCAAGCTCGTAGCGCTGCCGGCGACATGAGGCGTCCCACGGGTTAATTCCGATAAACAGCAAGGGGCTAAATGCGAAAAGTGTGGCGCTGACCGCCTCGGTCCAGCTGGCTCCACATGGCTGTTGTTGATTGGCCCAGGACCAAATGTGCACATCTGAGACAAGTTTCAGGACCAAATAATCTACTTTTGCAAGTTTGAGGACCAAATCATCACATCCTGTTGGGTCATAATTGTTGTTGACACCGGATCATGTAATTGATCTTATATCCATATTATCGGTAATATGGATATAAGATCAATTACATGACCCGGTGTCAACAACAATTATGACCTGGCATCATATTATTTTATGACCCGGTAATATGGATAGTACTACTTCGCTATACTATAGTCGCACAAGTCGATGTGGACGCCCTTCCCAGGGAGAACCCATTGATTCACTGGGAATTCTTTCTCCACATCCTTCCTGAGATGGAAGTTGACGACTTTGACCGACTTACACTCCCATTTGCTGTCAGGCGAGCTGTCAACGAGGCGGCACGGTTGGATGTGTTCCGAGTCAGCGAAGTTGAAAGCGTCGACGCTGCCCTTGTCCAACACGGGACCATAGCCATCCACCAAACGCGTCACACCGAGAGTGCGGGTGGAATCACGGAACTCGAAGGCGACGAGCGCATCTGTGCCCCCGTCGGCCGTCGCGATCTCGAGACCGTAGTAGTACGCAGGATCCCCGCTGTTGGTACCAGCGTCAGCGAGGAAGAAGGCGGCGACGAGAAGGAGAATGGCGAGCTTCGCCATGGCGGTGTGGTGGCTACTTCTACCCTGCGTTTAGTAAGATAGTAGTACCTAGTATTCTCTCAAAAAAAAGATAGTAGTACGTAGTATGAAACCCAATAACAGTCGCGGTAAGGGCGATCTCTAGCCATGTCCACGTCGGATTTGCACAGTAACATGAAAAAAAAGGCGTGAACTTGTCCGTCGTTGAGATAAAAAACAAACAAGACGATTGGGAGCGGAAAAGCGCATCCAGCCCCACGCCCACGTACTATCACGCACCACTTGCTTCGTCCAGAAGAAAGAGGGCCTCGAGACCCCCGCTCCTTCCTGATGCACGCAACGTCTCATCCCCTTCCCAAAAATTTCGCTCCATCTGGCGATGCACCCGCCGCTGCCCCCGTGCTTCGTTTCTCTCCTCTCCTTCAAGCGGATCGGCTGATGAGGCGCCGAGGTGGCGGAGCCGTGGAGGCGAGGTCGCATGGGGAACAAGATGTCGTTGATAAAGGCGGCGCTGGCCTTCTTCCCGTTGGAGCCGGCGTCGTACGAGATGGCAGCGGCCGAGGTCAGTGGCAGTTTGCTGCAGTCACACAAATCCCACCCCTTTGGTTTTCTCTGTTTTTCTTCCAATTTGGCTCTGCTTGTTCTGAGTCTCTTTCTGTGTTTCTCTTCTTCAGGGGGTGAAGGTGGTGGAATTTGAGGAGCAGCAAGCCAGGAGGTCTGACCCTCCCCTCAGCGACGGCTGGGTCAGGGTGGGGGCAGAAGCCCGTGGCGAGTTGGGCACCTGTAGGCGGAAGCAGCAGGGTTGGTGGAGGGGCGGATGCGGACGGGCGGCAATTGAGGGAGGATGGCCGGCCGGAGCGATAGGAGCAGTTCGGGAATCCCATCGCATGAGGCTGCCCTGGTTTGTTTTTTTTTCGTTTGTTCCTGTCATCCTCGCCCCTTGCACCGGAGAGACGAACGAGGAGGTCGAATAGTGCGTAGCGTCATCTCTATCGTCCTTATCCAATTACAAGCTCCTCTACCAGGTTGAGTTTGCTGACCGCCATGGGTCATGAGTGTGGCCACGATGAATCACATGAGCAAGTTCAACTTCTCCATGACTACATCCATCAGTTTTCCGGCTACTTTGCATTCTTCAGATATGCAGTTTTGTTTTATATCTGCACATCTCATCTTGGCATGAGTGTTTCCTAAAAAAAATCACTGCTGCTGCCTTATCTTCAGTATATGGATTTCTGCAGGTTTCATTGGCCGATGGCTTTTTGGGATATGTATTGCTTGGTCGCATGCTCATCAATTGTTGTCAAAGTGACAACCCTCAACTGGATTTCTTATCTTTGTCGTATGTCAACAAATTAAATGATGCAGATGTAGATATATAAAAGGTACTAGCAAATTGACATGTTGACATGTGTCTCTTTCTTACTTCCACATTGATAAATCATGCCAACAGAACTAAAATTTCGACTGTCCCTCTCGTTCAATGCAACAATTTGAGTTCTAGCATACTAGATTGACACCCATTCATCATGCCATCAAGTTCCTAAGGCATTGTTCAATATTCAGTAATATTAAAAATTGATCTTATATTATTTGTATCTCCTCGGAGATAATCATACCGTTTCAGTTTGATGTTTATTCGGTAAGCGAAGGTATATATCTGTTCACCCTTCTAAGGTGTAGAAGGAGATCATAATTTCGAATTGTCCAGGAGTGTTTGGCAGAAAATCTTCCATTGCTTTGTTATGGTACTGAACCTTGGTATGTCTTGGTTCTTCTTTAGGATTCACCTATATGAACGTGGTGAACATCATTGTTGAGAAGAAGACACATTTAAGCTATCAATTCTAGATCTCTATTTTTTAGGCTATGCAGCTGATACTTTTCTTACTTTGCTAGCTTTACTATTTGTATCTCCATGTTCAGGGCTGTGATGTATATTCTTTCTTTTTCCAATACACATGAGTGAGCATATTTAAGTACAGTGATGCTGAATGGGAGACATTTTTTCTTTCATTCTGTTTGCATGTTATGTACTATTTTTTCCCAATGAAATATGTCATCTTTTCTTCCTTATATTTGGCTTCAAACTGGTGCTGAACAGACCTGTGTCATAACCTCATATGTGATTAACTAACATATCCTTGGATGTCTTAGTAAGCTCAAGGACTGTGGGAGCTGAACTAATGATTTTTACAGTGTCACAATGAAGGTTTCGCTAAAGGTAGCGGGTGTTTCTGAACCTGTAAGCTCATTTTGTTTTCTGTAGTTCTATGTATTCTGTCATCATTAAAGTTTATGTAGTAGCAAAAGCTACGTGTAGGTAAGGTGGAGGTGGAACGTGGAACTTTCTTGTCTCCCCCTCCCAGTAGTTCCATGTTTATTTCTCATAAATGATGGCTATTATATAATACCAGGCTGTAGAGTGTTCGTATGCCAAATTCTACAAGAGTTAGTGGTACAACTAATGCATTTGCTTTACTGACTAAATACATTGACAAAGCTACTCTTTTTTCTAAGCATTGTATTTTGTAAATTAAAAGAAAACGAGTAACATCTAGATATACGTATTAATTGGTCCGTCGACAATTACAGGAACATGTCCGCGGTCATCCACCTAGCATTTGATCAAGCGAATGAAGCTGTGAGACTCAGTATGCCAATGTTGAAGTGACCAAACACCTGACTGTAAAATGGGGCATGTACATCTAGCTCTTTATTCTATCACTTTGATTTGTGGAAGCCACTAAGTTGCTGCTGTAGGGACACATAATCAGACGAAGGAGAGGAGGAAGATCTCAAGAAGATTAATATGTTTCCATATTATTCCACATATACGAGTTTGTGCGATGTTACTTTCAATTACTACAAATGCTCGCCTTTGCTGGTTTACGTCTGCTTCATACTTTTTGTTCTATTTCCGTGTAAATAATTACACTAACTGTTTGTATTAAAATAAAGGGATATTTGCAGGCTTCAATGGAAGGGTGTTGTAAGAGATCAGAAACTTTGTTTGTGAATCATATTATGTGGTACATTTGTGACTTGTTGCTAGAAGTGAGAAGAGGCCAAATGAATCTTTGTAAGATTTTAAGCTACGATGTAAGCAAAATTCAGTTTGTACGTATGATTGATCAGTCATGGTATGAACTCTTATAACATACGCACATGACCTTATCTTTGTTTCTGGGTTGATCCATCTAAGCTATAATGTTATATATCTCCAACAATCCAATCGAATAATCCTCTCGTTTCATCAATCCAAGTCAGAAGTGGCAACTAACATATTTAACTCAAATTGCTCAGGAGCGAGACTACGGACCTAACAAGGCAGACCAATATGCTGAGAACATAAACGTCTCAAGAGGCGCGCAGAGGCGCGCCCCAACCACTAGTGAGATATGATGTGGATGGATGAATCCAGATGCTGCTCTGCATTTATAGGGTCTTTGGATCATGCCTCCTTCCGCCATTGCTGGAGTGTCTCCCTCTCTCTGGTAGCAGTGCCGTGCATGCGCAGCAGTCTCTCCCTCTCTCGGGTACCAACTCACATGCATGCGGATCCAGATCCAATCTGCTTCTGTGATAATATTTATTATTCAAAACAAAACAAAGCTTTCAATTTTTAATCCCTTTCAAGTACAACAAAATCTAATCCAATCGAATCACATCACATCACACAAGATGCTTCTGGGCCCCTTAAGAGTCCAAACTCCAGGCTTCTCCTTGGCCACTCGCTCGAAAATCCTAAAAACGCAGTTGCAAACTCAAAGCCCATAGTGCACTTTCTTATGTTGCACCAATTGCCTCATTAACTAAGAACCTTTGTGATGAGAAAAATGCAAGTACGTCTCGGATTATAGATGAGCTTTGGTCATATAAGACAATAATTCCTACTAGTTAATTCCTAAGATCCATTTAGGTGCATGGCAAGTGGTGGAAAGTTTAGTATCATACTGCTACTGGAGTGAGAGTGAGACTCATTTATAAGACCTGCTCTACCACATGTTATTGGGAGCTTGGGAAAAGGGGTTGTACACGCATGCTCCTCCGCCGCCGCCGCCCACCACGCCTCGCACCGGCGCGGGAATGAGCCGAGCCTTATTTTTGTCGGTCAAGAATGGTTAATTAATCTTGGATTAATTGACGAGATGCTACAGTAGCGCCACTCGACCGTGGGTTGTTCGCAGGCTCGGCCGTGGGCCTCGGCGCAGGCCCTTCTACCTAACGACCTATATAAGGAGGCGCTGGCCAGTTGAGTGACCTCTAGCCCACTCCCTCCCTCCTGCACAACCCTAGCCGCCATCTATTGTTCCTCACTCTGTGCTGCTTCCGGCGATCCCATCACGACGAGCACGTGCACGGTTGGCCGGGAGAGAAGGTGCCTCCAGAAACCTGTCGAGATCCTGCCGGGAAGAACGACGATAAGGTTTTTGGGCAGTGCCTGAACGCAACTGCTCCCGGTCCATTCCTGTCATTGAAGACACCGTCGTCAAGAAGAAGGCCACAAACGACGTCGAGGCTGCTGCTGCCACCACCGTGTTGTCCTGGCGAACTGGAGGTATGATTTGTTCATCCCTCATTTACTCGTTCTTGTGCTAGCCGTATATAGTGTGTTCATAGATGTTATAATTATATGTACTCTACGTGCTCATATGCTTAGGTATCGGTATGAGCGGTATACTGTCATTGCCATGCTTACTTATACTTGTGGATTAGTCTAATCGAAAAGGTGTTGATATTTCCAACAATTCAAAAACCTTATGGTAGGCACTTTTTGATTCAAGGCTTCGCCTCTACACTGAAACCGAAAAAGTTTACTGGAACGCACTTTAAGCATTGGCAGACGAGGAGCACCTTGTGACTCACAGCTATGAACAAATTATGGGTTGGTGTTGTGGATCCCGCGGGAACAATTGCTCCTAAACAGGAGAAGGTGTTCAGGGAGACCACCACTGTCTTTGTGGGAGCCATTCTTACCATCTTAGATTAATTGACGAGCCCCTACAATAGTGCCAGACTCGGTCGTGGGCCTGAGCCCAGACCCATCTACTTGACAGCCTATATAAGGAAGCGATGGCCAATGGAGTGAACCCTAACTTACTCACTCACTCCCGCACAATACTAGCTGTCATCTATTGTTCCTATGTCTGTGCTGCTTCCAGCGATCCCATCCCGACGATCGCGTGCATGATTGGTCGGGAGAGCAAGTGCCTCCGGAAACCTGTCGTTTGAGATCTTGCCCGAGAGAACGACAATAAGGTTTTTGGGGAGCGTCCCGACGCGACTGCTCCCACTCTGTCCCCGTCATGATCCTCCTCTACTTCCACTACTTCCCCTACATTGACACCACGGTCGAAGACGCCGCCATCAAGAAGAAGACCACGGACGATGCCGAGGTTGCCGCCGCTGCCACCGCGTTGGCTTGGGCAACTGGAAGGTAAGATTTGTTCATCCCTTAGTTACTTGTGTTGGGGAACGCAGTAATTTCAAAAAAATTCCTACGCACACGCAAGATCATGGTGATGCATAGCAACGAGAGGAGAGTGTGATCTACGTACCCTTTGTAGATCGACAACGAAAGCGTTTGGTTGATGTAGTCGTACGTCTTCACGGCCCGACCGATCAAGCACCGAAACTACGGCACCTCCGAGTTTTAGCACACGTTTAGCTCGATGACGATCCCCGGACTCCGATCCAGCAAAGTGTCGGGGAAGAGTTCCGTCAGCACGACGGTGTGGTGACGATCTTGATGTACTACTACTGCAGGGCTTCGCCTAAGCACCGCTACAATATTATCAAGGACTATGGTGGCTGGGGGCGCCGCACACGGCTAAGAATAAGATCGCGTGGATCAACTTGTGTTCATGGGGTGCTCCTTGCCTCAGTATATAAAGGATGGAGGAGGAGGAGGCCGGCCAAGGCTAGGTGCGGCCAGGATGTGGAGTCCTACTAGGACTCCAAGTCCTAGTAGGAGTCCACCAAGAGGGGAGGAAGGGAGAAGGAAGTGGAGGAGAAGGAGAGGTGGCCGGCCCCCTTTTCCCTAGTCCAATTCGGACTAGAGGGGAGGGGGCGCAGCAGCTCCTTGGCCCTTTCTCCTCTTCCCACTAAAGCCCATCAAGGCCCATTGCTTCTCCCGTAACTACCCGGTACTCCAAAAAATACCCGAATCACTCGGAACCTTTCCGATGTCCGAATATAGTCGTCCAATATATCAATCTTTACGTCTCGACCATTTCGAGACTCCTCGTCATGTCCCTGATCTCATCCGGGACTCCGAACTCCTTCGGTACATCAAAACTCATAAACTCATAATATAACTGTCATCGAAACCTTAAGCGTGCAGACCCTACGGGTTCGAGAACAATGTAGACATGACCGAGACACGTCTCCGGTCAATAACCAATAGCGGGACCTGGATGCCCATATTGGCTCCTACATATTCTACGAAAACTTTATCGGTCAGACCGCATAACAACATACGTTGTTCCCTTTGTCATCGGTATGTTACTTGCCCGAGATTCGATTGTCGGTATCTTAATACCTAGTTCAATCTCGTTACCGGCAAGTCTCTTTACTCGTTCCGTAATACATCATCTCACAACTAACTCATTAGTTGCAATGCTTGCAAGGCTTATGTGATGTGCATTACCGAGAGGGCCCAGAGATACCTCTCCGACAATCGGAGTGACAAATCCTAATCTCGAAATACGCCAACCCAACATGTACCTTTGGAGACACCTGTAGAGCCCCTTTATAATCACCCAGTTACGGTGTGACGTTTGGTAGCACACAAAGTGTTCCTCCGACAAACGGGAGTTGCATAATCTCATAGTCATAGGAACATGTATAAGTCATGAAGAAAGCAATAGCAATATACTAAACGATCGGGTGCTAAGCTAATGGAATGGGTCATGTCAATCACATCATTCTCCTAATGATGTGATCCCGTTAATTAAATAACAACTCTTTTGTTTATGGTTAGGAAACATAACCATCTTCGATTAACGAGCTAGTCAAGTAGAGGCATACTAGTGACACTTTGTTTGTCTATGTATTCACACAAGTATTATGTTTCCGGTTAATACAATTCTAGCATGAATAATAAATATTTATCATGATATAAGGAAATAAATAATAACTTTATTATTGCCTCTAGGGCATATTTCCTTCAACTTGTTCTTCTGCTAGCCGTATATGTTGTGTTCATCGATGTTTCGAATCTATGTACTCTACATGCTCAGATGCTTAGGTATTGGTATGAGTTGCATACTGTCATTGCTATGTTTACTGTTTACTCGTGGATTAGTCTAATCGAAAAGATGCTTATATTTCCAACAGTACGCACTACTCCAAAAATGCATCTAGGGATAAAAGGACTAGTACAACGCACTTAATAATTCATCATTATTAAACACTGCTACCTCTTGAGCACTGCATTGGATTTCCCCGAAGAGGAGAGGATGATGCGGCAAAGTAGCGTAAGTATTTCCCTCAGTTTTTGAGAACCAAGGTATCAATCCAGTAGGAGGCTACGCACGAGTCCCTCGTACCTACACAAAAACAATAGCTCAACACAACCAACGCGTTTAGGGGTTGTCAATCCCTTCACGGTCACTTACGAAAGTGAGATCTGATAGAGATGATAAATAATATTTTTGGTATTTTTGGTATAGAGATGCAAAGTAAAAGCAAAGTAAAAAAGCGAAGCAATAATAAAGTGATGGAGATTGGTATGATGAGAAAGAGACCCGGGGGCCATAGGTTTCACTAGTGGCTTCTCTCAAGAGCATAAGTATTCTACGGTGGGTGAACAAATTACTGTTGAGCAATTGACAGAATTGAGCATAGTTATGAGAATATCTAGGTATGATCATGTATATAGGCATCACATCTAAGACAAGTAGACCGACTCCTGCCTGTATCTACTACTATTACTCCACTCATCGACCGCTATCCAGCATGCATCTAGAGTATTAAGTTAAAAATAGAGTAACGCCTTAAGCAAGATGACATGATGTAGAGGGATAGTTTCATGCAATATGATAAAAAAACCATCTTGTTATCCTCGATGGCAATGATACAATACGTGCCTTGCTGCCCCTTCTGTCACTGGGAAAGGACACCGCAAGATCGAACCCAAAGCTAAGCACTTATCCCATGGCAAGAACAACCAATCTAGTAGGCCAAACTGTTGGAAATATGCCCTAGAGGCAATAATAAAATGGTTATTATTGTATTTCCTTGTTCATGATAATTGTCTATTGTTCATGCTATAATTGTATTAACCGAAAACCGTAATACATGTGTGAATACATAGACCACAACATGTCCCTAGTAAGCCTCTAGTTGACTAGCTCGTAGATCAATAGATGGTCATGGTTTCCTGACCATGGACATTGGATGTCATTGATAACGGGATCACATCATTAGGAGAATGATGTGATGGACAAGACCTAATCCTAAGCCTAGCACAAAATCGTATAGTTCGTCTTCTAAAGCTTTTCTAATGTCAAGTATCATTTCCTTAGACCATGAGATTGTGCAACTCCCGGATACCGTAGGAATGCTTTGGGTGTACCAAACGCCACAACATAACTGGGTGGCTATAAAGGTGCACTACGGGTATCTCCGAAAGTGTTTGTTGGGTTGGCACGAATCGAGACTGGGATTTGTCACTCCGTGTAAATGGAGAGGTATCTCTGGGCCCACTCGGTAGGACATCATCATAATGTGCACAATGTGACCAAGGAGTTGTGCACGGGATGATGTGTTACGGAACAAGTAAAGAGACTTGCGAGTAACGAGATTGAACAAGGTATCGGGATACCGACGATCGAATCTCGTGCAAGTACTATACCGGTAGACAAAGGGAATTGTGTACGGGATTGATTGAATCCTTGACATCGTGGTTCATCCGATGAAATCATCATGGAACATGTGGGATCCAACATGGCTATCCAGATCCCGCTGTTGGTTATTGACCAGAGAGATGTCTCGGTCATGTCTGCATTATTCCCGAGCCCGTAGGGTCTACACACTTAAGGTTCAATGACGCTAGGGTTATAGGGAAAGTATGTACACGGTTACTGAATGTTGTTCGAAGTCCCGGATGAGATCCCGAACGTCAAGAGGAGTTCCGAAATGGTCCGGGGGTGAAGATTGATATATTGGACGAAGGGTTTGGAGTCCAGAAGTGTTCCGGAGGTACCGGGTGATGACCAGCATGACCGAAAAGGTGTTTCGGGAGCCCCGGCAAGTGTTCGGGGGCTTCATGGGCCAAGGGAAGGGGGCAAACCAGCCCACTAAGGGGTTGTGCACCCCCTCACCTATTCCCACGTGACCAGGGGGTTTGGGGCGCCCCATCTAGGGTTCCCACCTCCTGGCTTCGGGGCCAAGTCACCCAAGGGGGAGATCCCATCTGCCTTGGCCGCCGCCTCCCCTTGCCCTTGCCCCTATATATAGTGGAGGTTTTGGCGCTGCACAACACACGGGTCTCTCTCTCCCAAGGCGCAGCCCTACCTCTCTCCCTCCTCGTCTCTCATAGTGCTTGGCGAAGCCCTGCTGGAGTACCACGCTCCTCCACCACCACCACGCTATCGTGCTGCTGCTGGACGGAGTCTTCCCCTACCTCTCCCTCTCTCCTTGCTGGATCAAGGCATGGGAGACGTCGCCGGGATGCATGTGTGTTGAACGCGGAGGCGCCGTTGTTCTAGTAACGCTTCCGCTTAGCGATCTACAAGGGTATGTAGATGCACTCCCCTTCCCCTCGTTTCTAGATTACTCCATAGATTGATCTTGGTGATGCGTAGAAAATTTTAAGTTTCTGCTACGATCCCCAACAGTGGCATCATGAGCTAGGTCTATGCATAGATTCTATGCACGAGTAGAACACAAAGTAGTTGTGGGCGATGATTTGTTCAATTTGCTTACCGTTACTAGTCTTATCTTGATTCAGCGGCATTGTGGGATGAAGCGACCCGGACCGACTTTACACGTACACTTACGTGAGACAGGTTCCACCGACTGACATGCACTTGATGCATAAGGTGGCTGGCGGGTGTCTGTCTCTCCCACTTTGGTCGGATCGGATTCGATGAAAAGGGTCCTTATGAAGGGTAAATAGCAATTGGCATATCACTGTTGTGGTTTTGCGTAGGTAAGAAACGTTCTTGCTAGAAACCCATAGCAGCCACGTAAAACATGCAACAACAATTAGAGGACGTCTAACTTGTTTTTGCAGGGTATGCTATGTGATGTGATATGGCCAAAAGGATGTGATGAATGATATATGTGATGTATGAGATTGATCATGTTCTTGTAATAGGAATCACGACTTGCATGTCGATGAGTATGACAACCGGCAGGAGCCATAGGACTTGTCTTAATTTATTTATGACCTGTGTGTCAATGAAAACGCCATGTAATTATTTTACTTTATTGCTAACCGTTAGCCATAGTAGTAGAAGTAATAGTTGGCGAGGCAATTTCATGAAGACACGATGATGGAGATCATGATGATGGAGATCATGGTGTCATGCCGGTGATGATGGTCTTCATGCCGCGCCTCGAAGATGGAGATCAAAGGCGCAAGATGATATTGGCCATATCATGTCACTTTATGATTTGCATGTGATGTTTGTCATGTTTACATCTTATTTTCTTAGAGCGACGGTAGCATAAATAAGATGACTCCTTGCAATAATTTCAAGAAAGTGTTCCCCCTAACTGTGCACCGTTGCTAAGGTCCGTTGTTCCGAAGCACCACGTGATGATCGGGTGTGATAGGTTCTAACATTCGCATACAACGGGTATAAGCCAGATTTACACACGCAATATACTTAGGTTAACTTGACGAGCCTAGCATGTACGGACATGGCCTCGGAACACAGAAGACCGAAAGGTCGAACATGAGTCATATAGTGGATACGATCAACATGAAGATGTTCACCGATGATGACTAGTCCGTCTCACGCGATGATCGGACACGGCCTAGTTGACTCAGATCATGTATCACTTGGATGACTAGAGGGATGTCTATCTAAGTGGGAGTTCATTGAATAATTTGATTAGATGAACTTAATTATCATGAACATAGTCAAAAGGTCTTTACAAATTATGTTGTAGCTCACGCTTTGGTTCTACTGTTTTAGATATGTCCCTAGAGAAAATTTAATTGAGAGTTGACAGTAGCAATTATGCGGACTGGGTCCGTGAACTGAAGATTGTCCTCATTGCTGCACAGAAGGGTTATGTCCTTAATGCACCGCTCAGTGTGTTGAACCTCGAGCATGTCTATAGATGTCGGGAAACATCTGACATACACATTTTGATGACTACGTGATAGTTCAGTAGGTAATACTAACGGTTTAGAATTGTGGCACCAAAGACGTTTTTGAAACGTCGCAGAACATATGAGATGTTCCAAAGACTGAAATTGGAATTTCAGACTAGTGCCCACGTCAAGAGGTATGAGACCTCTGACAAGTTTCTTAAGCCTGCAAACTAAGGGAGAAAAACTCAATCATTGAGCATGTGCTTAGATTGTCTGAGTACTACAATCGCTTGAATCGAGTGGGAGTTAATCTTCCAGATGAGATAGTGATGGCTCTCCATAGTCACTGCCACCAAGCTATTGGAGCTTCATGATGAACTATAACATATTAGGGATAGACATGATGATCCTTGAGCAACTCGTGATGTTTGACACCGCGAAAGTAGAAATCAAGTAGGAGCATCAATTGTTGATGGTTAAACCACTAGTTTCAAGAAGGGCAAGGGAAAGAAGGGATACTTCATGAGACGGCAAATCAGTTGCTGCTCTAGTGAAGAAACCCAAGGTTGAACCAAACCCGAGACTAAGTGCTTCTATAATGAGGGGAACGGTCACTGAAGCAGAACTACCCTAGATACTTGATAGATGAGAAGGCTGGCATGGTCGACAGAAGTATTTTGGATATACGTCATATTATTGTGTACTTTACTAGTACTCCTAGTAGCACCAGGGTAATAAATACCGGTTCGGTTGCTAAGCGTTAGTAACTCGAAATAAAAGGCTGCGGAGACTAGCTGACGATATGTGTTGGAAGTGTTTCCAAGGTTGATGTGATCAAACATCGCACGCTCCCTCTACCATCGGGATTGGTGTTAAACTGAAATAATTGTTATTTGGTGTTTGCGTTGAGCATAGACATGATTGCATTATGTTTATCGCCACATGGTTATTCATTTAAGGAGAATAATGGTTACTCTGTTTATTTGAATAATATCTTCAATGGTCTTGCATCTAAAATGAATGGTTTATTAAATCTCGATCGTAGTGATACACATGTTCATGCCAAAAGATATAAGATAGTAATGATAGTACCACGTACTTGTGGCACTGCCATTTGAGTCATGTTGGTATAAAACACATGAAGAAGCTCCATGTTGATGGATCTTTGGACTCACTCGTTTTTGAAAAGATTGAGACATGTGAACCATGTCTATTGGTAGATATGCATGAAGAAACTCCATGCAGATGGATCGTTTGGACTCACTTGATTTTGAATCACTTGAGACATGCAAATCATACCACGTGGGCAAGATGACTGAAAGGCCTCGTTTTCAGTGAGATGGAGCAAGAAAGCAACTTGTTGGAAGTAATACATTTTGATGTGTGCAGTCCAATGAGTGTTGAGGCACACAGTGGATATCGTTATGTTCTTACTTCACAGATGATTTGAGTAGATGCTGAGTATATTTACTTGATGAAACACAAGTCTGAATTATTGAAAGGTTTAAGTAATTTCAGAGTGAAGTTGAAGATCATCGTGACAAGATGATAAAATGTCTATGATATGATCATAGAGATGAATATCTGAGTTACGAGTTTGGCACACAATTAAGACATTGTGGAAATTGTTTCACAACTAATATCGCCTGGACCACCATAGTGTGATGGTGTGTCCGAACATCACAACTGCACCCTATTGGATATGGTGCATACCATGATGTCTCTTATCGAATTACCACTATCGTTTATGGGTTAGGCATTAGAGACAACCACACTCACTTTAAATAGGGCACCACACAATTCCGTTGAGACGACACCGTATGAACTATGGTTTAGAGAAACCTAAGCTGTCGTTTCTTAAAAGTTTGGGGCTGCGATGCTTATGTGAAAAAGTTTCAGGCTGATAAGCTCGAACCCAAAGCGGATAAATGCATCTTCATAGAATACCCAAAAATAGTTGGGTATACCTCCTATTTCATATTCGGAAGCAAAAGTGATTGTTTCTAGAAACGGGTCCTTTCTGGAGGAAAAGTTTCTCTCGAAAGAATTGAGTGGGAGGATGGTGGAGACTTGATGAGGTTATTGAACCGTCACTTCAACTAGTGTGTAGTAGGGCACATGAAGTTGTTCCTGTGGCACCTACACCAATTGAAGTGGAAGCTTATGATAGTGATCATGAAACTTCGGATCAAGTCACTATCAAACCTCATAGGTCGACAAGGATGCATACTACTTCAAAGTGGTACGTAATCCTGTCTTGGAAGTCATGTTGCTAGACAACAATGAACCTATGAACTATGGAGAAGTGATGGTGGGCCCAGATTCCGAAGAATGGCTCGAGGCCATATAATCCGAGAGAGGATCCATGTATAAAAGAAAGTATAGACTTTGAAAGAACCACTTGATGGTCGTAAGGCTGTTGAGTGCAGATGGATTTTAAAAGGAAGATAGACAATGATGGTAAGTGTCACCATTAAGAAAGCTCGACTTGTCGTTAAGATGTTTCCCGACAAGTTCAAGGAGTTGACTACGATGAGACTTTCTCACTCGTAGCGATGCTAAGAGTCTGTTGGAATTATGTTAGCAGTTACTGCATTATTTATGAAATCTTGCAAATAGGATGTAAAAAACATTGTTTCCTCGACATTTTTCTTGAGGAAAGGTTGTATGTGATACAACTAGAAGGTTTTGTCAATCCTGAAAGATGCTGACAAGTATGCAAAGCTCCAGCAATTCTTCTAAGGACTGGAGTAAGCATCTCGGAGTTGGAATGTATGGTTTGATGAGATGATCAAAGATTTTGGGTTTATACAAAGTTTATGAGAAACTTGTATTTCCAAAGAAGTGAGTGGGAGCACTATAGAATTTTTGATGAGTATATGTTGTTAACATATTGTTGATCAGAAATGATGTAGAATTTCTGGAAAGCATGCAGGGTTATTTGAAAAGTGTTTTTAATGGAAAATCTGGATTAAGCTACTTGAACATTGAGCATCAAGATCTATAAGGATAGATCAAAAACGCTTAATAGTACTTTTGAATGAATACATACCGTGACAAGATTTTGAAGGAGTTCAAAATAGATCAGCAAAGAAGGAGTTCTTAGTTGTGTTACAAGGTGTGAATATTGAGTAAGACTCAAGAACTGACCAAGGCAGAAGAGAGAGAAAGGACGAAGGTCGTCCCCTATGCTTTAGACGTAGGCTCTACAGTATGCTATGCTGTGTACCGCACCTGAAGTGTGCCTTGCCATGAGTCAGTCAAGGGGCACAAGAGTGATCCAGGAATGGATCACACGACAGCGGTCGAACTTATCCTTAGTAACTAGTGGACTAAGGAATTTTCTCGATTATGGAGGTGGTAAAAGAGTTCGTCGTAAAGGGTTACGTCGATGCAAACTTTGACACTAATCCGGATGACTCTGAGTAGTAAACCGGATTCGTATAGTAGAACAGTTATTTGAAATAGCTCCAAGTAGCGCGTGGTAGCTGCATCTACAAGATGACATAGAGATTTGTAAAGCACACATGGATCTGAAAGGTTCAGACTCATTGACTAATAAACCTCTCTCACAAGCAAGATATGAACAAACCCCATGGGTGTTGGATTCATTGCAATCACATAGTGATGTGAACTAGATTATTGACTCTAGTGCAAGTGGGAGACTGTTGGAAATATGCCCTAGAGGCAATAATAAAATGGTTATTATTGTGTTTCCTTGTTCATGATAATTGTCTATTGTTCATGCTATAATTGTATTAACCGGAAACCGTAATACATGTGTGAATACATAGACCACAACATGTCCCTAGTAAGCCTCTAGTTGACTAGCTCGTTGATCAATAGATGGTCATGGTTTCCTGACCATGGACATTGGATGTCATTGATAACGGGATCACATCATTAGGAGAATGATGTGATGGACAAGACCCAATTCTAAGCCTAGCACAAGATCGTATAGTTTGTCTGCTAAAGCTTTTCTAATGTCAAGTATCATTTCCTTAGACCATGAGATTGTGCAACTCCCGGATACCGTAGGAATGCTTTGGGTGTACCAAACGCCACAACGTAACTGGGTGGCTATAAAGGTGCACTACGGGTATCTCTGAAAGTGTCTATTGGGTTGGCACAAATAGAGACTAGGATTTGTCACTCCGTGTAAACGGAGAGGTATCTCTGGGCCCACTCGGTAGGACATCATCATAATGTGCACAATGTGAGCAAGGAGTTGATCACGGGATGATGTGTTACGGAACGTGTAAAGAGACTTGTCGGTAACGAGATTGAACAAGGTATCGGGATACCGACGATCGAATCTCGGGCAAGTACTATACCGGTAGACAAAGGGAATTGTGTACGGGATTGACTGAATCCTTAACATCGTGGTTCATCCGATGAAATCATCGTGGAACATGTGGGATCCAACATGGGTATCCAAATCCTGCTGTTGGTTATTGACCAGAGAGATGTCTCGGTCATGTCTGCATTATTCCCGAGCCCGTAGGGTCTACACACTTAAGGTTCGATGACGCTAGGGTTATAGGGAAAGTATGTACGCGGTTACCGAATGTTATTCGGAGTCCCAGATGAGGTCCCAGACGTCAAGAGGAGTTCCAGAATGGTTCAGAGGTGAAGATTGATATATTGGACGAAGGGTTTTGGAGTCCGGAAGTGTTCCGGAGGTACCGGGTGATGACCAGCATGACCGAAAGGTGTTTCGAAAGCCCCGACAAGTGTTGGGGGGCTTCATGGGCCAAGGGAAGGGGGCAAACCAGCCCACTAAGGGGCTGTGCACCCCCCTCACCTATTCCCACGTGACCAGGGGGTTTGGGGCGCCCCATCTAGGGTTCCCACCTCCTGGCTTGGGGGCCAAATCACCCAAGGGGGAGATCCCATCTGCCCTGGCCGCCGCCCCCTAGGGGAAGATCCCATCTGCCCTGGCCGCCGCCCCCAGGGGAAACCCTAGGGCGCCTCCCCTTGCCCTTGCTCCTATATATAGTGGAGGTTTTGGGCTGCACAACACACGAGTCTCTCTCTCCCAAGGCGCAGCCCTACCTCTCTCCCTCCTCGTCTCTCGTAGTGCTTGGCGAAGCCCTGCTGGAGTATTGCGCTCCTCCACTACCACCACGCCGTCGTGCTGTTGCTAGACGGATTCTTCCCCAACCTCTCCCTCTCTCCTTGCTGGATCAAGGCATGGGAGACGTCACCGGGCTGCACGTGTGTTGAACACGGAGGCGCCGTTGTTCGGCGCTTAGATCGGAATCGACCGCGATCTAAATCGCTACGAGTACGACTACCTCATCCGTGTTCTAGTAACGCTTCCGCTTAGCGATCTACAAGGGTATGTAGATGCACTCCCCTTTCCCTCGTTGCTAGATTACTCCATAGATTGATCTTGGTGATGCGTAGAAAATTTTAAATTTCTGCTACAATCCCCAACACAAACCAAACTGATAATTCAAAGAGACTTGCAAAGATAACCAATTATACATAAAAGAATTCAGAAAAGATTCAAATATTATTCACAGATAGACTTGATCATAAACCCACAATTCATCGGTGTCAATAAACACACCGCAAAAAGAAGATTACATCGAATAGATCTCCACGAGAGAGGGGGAGAACATTGTATTGAGATCCAAAAAGAGAGAAGAAGCCATCTAGCTACTAACTATGGACCCGTAGGTCTGAAGTAAACTACTCACACTTCATCGGAGGTGCTTGGATGATGATGTAGAAGCCCTCCGTGATCGATGCCCCCTCCGGCGAAGCTCCGGAACAGGTACCAAGATGGGATCTCGTGGATACAGAAAGTTGCGGCGGTGGAATTAGGTTTTTGGCTCCGTATCTGATCGTTTGGGGGTACGTGGATATATATAGGAGGAAGAAGTACGTCGGTGGAGCTTCGAGGGGCCCACGAGGCAGGGGGCGCGCCCTCCACCCTCGTGACCGCCTCGTGGCTTTCTTAATGGAGGGTCCAAGTCTCCTGGATCTTATTTGATGAGAAAATCACGTTTTCGAAGGTTTCAATACGTTTGAACCTCGTTTAATATTCATTTTCTTCGAAACCCTAAAACAGGCAAAAAACAGCAATTCTGGGCTGGGCCTCCGGTTAATAGGTTAGTCCCAAAAATAATATAAAAATGGGTAATAAAGCCCAATAATGTTCAAAATAGTAAATAATATAGCATGGAGCAATCAAAAATTATAAATACGTTGAAGACGTATCAAACACTCAAACTTCAAGCATGAGATTCATGCAAAGACATTACTCCTTTAAAGGATGCCGGAGTACCCGCTTGCACAGGGCATCCATGCTGCCTGCTTGGAGCCCTCCCCATCGTCCGCTCTGTCGCCCCGTCCCTCACCACGGTGGTGGCTCCGTGGGTCCATGATGAGTCGGCCATGAGCCGGAGTTGACTTTTAGTACCTCTCGGGTAGCTCACACCGTTCTGTCCCTCGTCGTGCCAGCGGCTTCAGAAGTCCATGGCGTGTGGGCCGGGTGCGCGCCCATCTCCCTGTCGCCTGCCGTCTTTTGACTCATGTTGCGTGTGCTTTTCCTGCGCTGGTGGAGACGGCATGCCAGGGAGTTCAGTTGTTGTTTGGCCGGTTGTTGACCTTTGGTGGCTAGCCGGATACGTGATGCTTGAGGGCCACAGGCTGCGTGGAAGACGACCTAATGTAGTCTCCTGCGCTGGTGGAGACGGCATGCTTGATGTGTAGTCGCCGTCAAGGTTGGAGTAGCTGCGCACTAGGACCGACGGGGTGGTGGGCGACGCAAACCGATTTACAGATTGGAAAATCAAAAAAAGACACCGATTAGTCGATCGATAAAAAAATTTCATGAAAATCAAAAAGAGACACCGATTAGTCGATTTTTAGAACAGCCGATCAACATGATTGGCAGATAAACTCTAGGCATGGGCGGCACGGCCTCCGGTGGCGATCATGGGAAGATCGAATGTTCCGAGGGCGGCGTTGTGCGGAAGCGGCGGCGGCTAGAGTTTGGATCAGAGTTAGGCTAATGCCATGTTAGAAGGGAATAGAAAAAGATTCATGAAATTGATGATTATTGCTTGAGCCTTGTTGGCATATATGTAGAAGTACATGATTATCTTAAAGTACAAGACAAGGTAAAATAAATTTTACGCTATTCTATATTTCCTAAATAAACATTATACTCAACAGTTGAAAACCGTAAAATTTTGCTAACTTCTGTTTGTAGCAGATGTGATAATAGACTCGAAGTTTCTTGTGTCAACGTGCACATCTTTATTTACAGAAATACTATAATATACAATATATTTTTTCGCCAGAAAAATGCCCACTTTATTTATTTTTAGAAAAACGTAACACTGTGGTTACGCAAATAGTTATTTTTTTATTCAATGAGTACAATTTTTATCCATTTATTTTGTATGTATTGTTTACTTCCGGGGGAAGAGCTTGTGGCGATGCTAGTGATGATCATCTACGTTAATAATGTTTTGTAGTTCAAAAAAAAAGAAAATCCTAATAAAACGTTCTTCAGAAATCTCAGTCTTCATTAAAAAGCTCATCTATATTAGCAAAATGCTCACACTCACGTTGAAAATTTTACGTATCAAGAGTACACTTTTTCCTATTTTTATTAAATAAAATGTTGGAATGATCAGCGAGAAAAATGTATGGAAAAAGCTTGGCTTCAACCGGCGGACGCTCGCGTGCGATCCGCCGGCTCGTTCATGTGACTCGTGTCCTGCCTGGACGGTTTCATCTTTTTCTTTCTTTCGATCAACGTGACCGCTGAGCGCTGTTCACTATCCTTTACAATATTTTCTGCAACATATTGTAACAAGACTTATGTTGCAGAAACATATTGTAAAAAAATTAAATTGCAACAAAAACTCTGTTACAAAAAAAACTATAAAAAGACATGTGCTGTAAAAAATGCAACTTGACATACGTTGCAAAAATTCTGTAACATGACCCATGATGCAGAAAATTTCCTGCAACACGACCTATGTTGCAATGATAAAAAGTGACGCTTGGTCGCTCAATCCACTTGATCCGATGGCTCGTGAGCCGACAGACCTTTTTAAAAGATTCACCGGCCACGCTCGCACACATACTCCGTTATTTCTCTTGTCAACCATGTGTCCTTTATCTTATCCCG
Organism: Triticum dicoccoides; assembly: GCF_002162155.2. NCBI lineage: Eukaryota > Viridiplantae > Streptophyta > Magnoliopsida > Poales > Poaceae > Triticum > Triticum dicoccoides. The sequence goes on along the minus strand of NC_041380.1, from coordinate 602,141,090 downwards.
CAACAATGGTGGTGTTCCCAACCATAACAGCGAACGACGACTGCAACTTAGACAATCTTTTGTAATATCAACTCTGTTGCAAAAAAAACTGCAACAAAACCTCTATTGCAAAAAAACAAATCTACAACAAAAACTATGTTGCAAAAAAAAAATCCTGCAACACATCATATGTTGCAAAAAATATATTCTACGACATAATATTTATTGTAAATGTTTCCGCAACAAGACCTTTGTTGCGAAGTAAAAAGAGACGTTGAGCCACACGATTATGCCACATCCAACGACCGGCGAGGCGGAAGATCCGCCGGCCGACGCGTAGTGGCCTCCAAAATGTATTGGGGTAGAAAATTATTTTACTAGCCTGAAAAGTTTTGTAGACTCTAAACTAAAGTAAAAGAGGTAAAGATACGAACATAAAGAACATCCAATCATAGAGTCACGCCTTTAAAAAAAAAAGCATGAGTCACGCACTAGTCAAATTAGTAGTTTTTTCTGAGAAATAGTCAAATTACTAGCTGAGCTGTGACCACTGACATGGACTCGCACACTAGTTGCGCCTCTCGGGCCTCCTCGGCGACGCCTACAGAAAGGAAACGACGCCGACCAAACATCTGATCTCAAGTGGGGTATGTTGCTAGATTCTCATAGCTCCATGGCCGCCATCCTCAAGGTGGAGAAAAAGGCATATAGGCTCTTCTTTTAGGAGGGGTTTTTCTTTTTGAGATATTTCTTTTAGGAGGAGTTTTTCTTTTTGAGATATTTTGAGGAGGGAATATAGGCTGCGTAGATTGGGCCGCACAAAAAGAAGCCTCGTCTCATCTCCGGCCCGGCCGGCTCAACGCGCAGAAGCGGCCCGCATCTTCATGTCCGGCCCAAACCCAGCTGCTTGGGCATATTCCGTCGCATCTGGAGCCCGAACGGAGAAAACAAAACACACGAGGGCCCCACTCTCCTTCGTCTCCCCCACCCCAACGCCGATCCCCAATCCCTCGCCGGCGCCGGAATCCTCCTCCTCCGCCCGCCCGCCGTTCTCCCTCCCACCCTCCCTCACCACCATCCACCTCAGCCGATCTACCGGAGTGCCCGGCCGGCCGGGGGACTGGCGCGCTCGAGGACGCCGGCCGTCGGCGACCGGGGAGAAGGCGCGAAGGCTCCGGTGCCGTGGTAGCTTGCCGCGGCGGACAGGCCTCGGCGCGGAAGAGGGAGGAGGGAGGCGGCGGTCACCGTGGACGGTAAGAGCAGCAGCAGTACTGTGGTGCCGCATCGCTCAGCAACCTTGATTTCCACCAGTTTGATTATAGATGTCTGCCCCTGCAGGTCCATCGCTGAGTAGAGTAGATACAAGGTGTAGCATACATACGGTAGAGAGTATAGCATGGAAATGGTACAGCAGGTGTAGGTCTAGGGTTACAGCCTTACAGGGGTACTGGAACAGGACTTATGCAATCCCATTTTGCAAAGAGAGCGGAATGGAAATTTCTAGCCGAATACTAAGCACGTAAATTCAGTTAATAGGCTGATTCGCCGATTAATCCCTACTCCTCACCCGACCGAGCAGCCACAAATTACCGATACCCTGAACATTGGTTCCACCTCAGCTGGCTTTGCCTTCCACTATGGTTATGCTACGGTTTGATGTAGTTTTGCTGGCTTAACCGAACTTATTGCCCTGTTGCCAAACAGCAGTTTTCCTATATATTGCAGTTCTCTTCTTTCAGTAATTTCATCTTCTCCCGTTGAAAGAGCATGCCACAGTTTATGAGCCAAAACTTCGAACAGTCTAGATTATGTGTCATAAATAGAGGAGATGTTGCTACGTCTACATCTGTATAATTACTTTGGTTGTAAGCATCATGACATATACGGTGTTCTTATTGTAATGTTTGCATTCTCCCCCCTTTTCAATCCCTTTGTGATGAACTGCTGGGATTTACCTTGCATGCGTAAGTTAATATCTTGTATATTTGCAAATCAGAAGCTCCATTGAGCCTCCACATTTAATTATCAAGAAATCATGTCTAGCAGCCTTTATTGCAGTTATATAGACCGTTGGATGGCACCTAAATCCATCTGTGTTTATTTGTCCGTCTCATCTATGCACACGACCCAACTGGACTCAATTAGCAGCGTAACTCAGTCCTGTCTAAGTTTCTGTTTGACCCACGATGTCCCTTTTTTTGATCAAACTGCAAGATAACCATTGCCTATGAACATACATGCCAGACAAGTAAAAATTCACATGGAAGTTTGTAAACAATCTTTAGCTTCAGACTGCCACATTTGTAGGTTCTGACTAGCATATCGAACTTCATAGGACACAGTGAAGCTATCATCCAGATATGGTGAATGCATACAAGAAAGGTTTAATTGTCAGTGAGATAACAGCTGTCCTGTTTTTTGTCACTAAAACGCTAATTTTTTGTATGCGATATCATATTTGAATACGCGTCAGACATACAGGCTGTCTGCCCCAAACTCTATTCACCGCAGCAGCTTATGACCGACGATGTTATGGTTATGTTTTAAACCTATCATCTTATATTATGATATTGTATAACCTTTTTGTTCTGTAGGTTGTTAGTGCCTTGACATGCCTAACATGGCAGCCTTTTCATTTGATGCTTGCAGTAGTTAGGTAGTCAGTTAAATATTTGGTTGTGGCAACATTGAGAAGTATACAGATGTGCAAATATGCATGTGCAGGGCTTTTGACAATTTGTCCAAATTACTATGCAGGGCTATATTGTGATATTGAAGTGAAGACCTGTGGCACCTCCTGTACCTTTTGTATGGTATTGACAAGAAGTTCAACTGCCTGGGTGATTATTTTGGGAAAATGGACCGCAGTAACCTACCTCCTGGAAACACGACGCAAGGAACTCCTTATGCTAGTTTGAATCTACATGGTAACTCCTTGCAAATGCATGCTCCAAGCTCAGGAAAACATCTATTTAACCAATCTCAGATGCCAGGGAGTTTCACAATGCCTATCAACCGGGCTACAGAACATGATAACCCCGGATCCGGATTTCAGTTTGTAGAACATGGAAAAAAGGATCACCACCAGCAGCAGCAGCAGCACAACCATCTCATAAAGAACTCCATCAGTGACGACGAGGAGCATGATATGACCGAGGATGCTACTGATGCCCAGAGTGGCAAGGGCAAGAAAGGCTCAGCATGGCATCGGATGAAGTGGACTGGTTCGATGGTTAAGCTTTTGATTACCGCAGCATCTTACACGGGGGAGGATCCTGGGGCGGATTTGGGCGGCGGGAGGAGGAACATTACAGTAATGCAGAAGAAGGGCAAGTGGAAAGCAATATCAAAGGTCATGGGCGAAAGGGGCTGCAATGTGTCACCGCAGCAGTGCGAGGATAAGTTCAATGACCTCAACAAGAGATACAAAAGGCTTACGGATATCCTTGGTCGTGGTACTGCTTGCAATGTTGTGGATAATCCAGCACTCCTTGATTGCATGAATAATCTTTCCGATAAGATGAAAGAAGATGCAAGGAAGATATTGAACTCTAAGCATTTATTCTATGAGATGATGTGTTCCTATCATAACAACAACCGTGTGAATTTACCCGAAGATCTTGCACTTCAGCACTCACTACAGGTTGCTCTTAGATGTAAAGAGGAGCATGATCCAAGGAGGGATGCAAGTGGAGATGCTGAAGAAGATGACCATAGTGCAGATTCTGATTACGAGGATCATGACGAAGAGCATCAAGCAGTTCATCACAGTATGAGGGATCCTTCCATGAATAAAAGGATGTGTCATGCATTGGATCATGGTGATGCAGGTTTTCTCACCTCAAGCTCGAATGATGGTAGTGGGAGTTTGGATCCCCATGGCATCGCATTGGATATCAACAAGGGTTTTACGGATGGAACCAACCTGTCTGCTGTGCGGAAGGAACTGGCTTCCCAAGCAATAGAGCTTCGGAAACGTCGCTTGCAGATTGAAGCACAGGAACTGGAAGTAACAGAGCAACGTCTAAAGTGGGAGAGATTCAAGAGGAAGAAGGACAGGGAAATTGAAAGGATGGAATCGGAGAATGAAGAAATGATGCTCGAGAACAAGCGTTTGGAACTTCAGCTAAAGCACAAGGAGCTAGAAGTTGAGCTTAAGCTAAAAGGCAATCCAGACCATGAATGATTTATGTTGGATCAGTCAAAAGCTTTGGTTTGCAGTATGGTAAGCATGAATGTTATGGATATTCTTTTTTTAATAGCTTTCACATTCTCTGGAAAACATGTGTCAGTGTCAGATTTTAGTCGATTCGATATTTGTGTCCCTGAGATATCTTTGCAGGTGTACAATAAGGGTTTTGCATAAATATAAGAAAGGCGTTAATTAGAGCATTAATGGATTTTCATAAATAAGAAAAAGCATCTACTTGTGAGTGATTTACACTACAATATCCATAATGCCTGTCATTTACATGGTGTACCTGGGTGATACATAATTATCGGATAGCAGATTAGGTGCAGACTACAGACAATAAACCATATGGCATATTAGCATATTACAGTGTACCTGGGTTTTGCATGCTTGATATCATTCCTTTCCATTGTTTCAGGTCGAAGTTGGCTTTTGACAAGAATATGGCTGTTCAAGAAAAAACCCTGAAGACCAACTCGAGACCCGTTGGACATTGTCGAGTGATCTTCTAGTTGCCTCTCGTTGTTGTTGTTGTCAACATTTGTTGTACTACCAGGCTTGCAGTAAGCATGTGACATCATGGTGATAACTAGTTCCTCAGCTCTTTCGGTGACGGTTTCTTCGGTTATGGTGAACATATAATAAATGTGTGCCGGACAAGGAAAGTTCACATGGAAGTTTGAAAACTACCCTAAGGTTCAGACTGTCACATTTTATAGATTCAGACTAGCATCTCGTACCTTTTGGGATCGAGCAGTTGGAAGCTTAATTGAATTGTGTGAAGGTATCACATTATCCATATGCTGCGGTTGTATGCAAGAACGGTATATTTTGTCAGTGTGTGTGGGTCCCGTTCCACCTCTTGTGAATGACATCATATAACAGGTGTACTGTTTTCGTCCCATAGAAAAAGGACCCTCTTATTTGGTGAACACTAGCTGGGAGGGTGGCAACTTCTCTAGGAGAACTGCGAGGGCGTTCGCTGGGAGTTCCTTCCCAATGAACGTTCGCAGTTATCATTACCATAGAAAAAAAATAAAGAACCGCAATGGGATTCGCTGGGAGTTCCTTCTCAGTGAACGTTCGCCAGTTAGGATTACCATAGAGAAAAGTAAGGATGCAAATTTAGAAACTTCGGATATCCTACGACCTTGCTTAGTTCAACCAAATGAATTAAATTTTCAGAAGTGATGTAACTTCTGAAAACTTGATACTCTGCTGGTACCATGAGAAACACACTGCCGTATGATTTTTTTGTGTGTGAATAAAAGCACCAATCCGAAGGTGTATGTTGCACATCAATCTTCAGTCAGCTTTGGTTGTCTCTATGTACACACTTAACTTGCACACATATCTTTACATGTCTCTGTACACTCTGATCACACAAATAGCTTAGTTCGGTACATATTTACCCAGTGTCTGTGTATGTTACGTATGCAGCGCTGCCCACTTCCTGAAGAGCTTCTGGGAGACGAGGAAGCCGATGGAGAAGGCGGCGACCCCGACGGCGACCACCTCCTTGTTCCTCCTCGCCATCTCCACCGCGTTGTCCGCCCACTTCATGTCCGTCAGCCCCTTGAGCTCCCCGGCGATGCGCTCCTTCCAGCCCGTGCATGTCGACGGCACCGCCTTCTTCGCCTGCTCCGCTTTCGCTTCTGTGGCCGTCGCCGTGGCAGCAGCCTTGGCCCTCTCTTCCTCGCCGCGCTGGCTCACCCTCTCCGCTAGGCTCTCCCGGTCAACCGCCGCCTTGGCCTTCTCGCCGTTGGCAACCTCTGCCTTCGGCGCCGGCTTCTCTGGTGTCATCGCAGCAGCTGCTGGCTGGGGTGCCTTGGGCTTCACTTCTTCTTCCTTCTTCGCCGCCGGCGCCGGCATATGCTCAATTTGCTTGCGCCTCTTGGCCTCCTCCATGCGGTGAACATGCTCTGCGACCTGACGTGTCGTCTTACCGAGCGTGCTCTCCTTGGGCTCGGTGCCAACGACGGCTTCCTTCTTCTCGCCGCCGTCGTCCCTGGTAGCGGCCGGCTGCTTGGCGCCGTTGGTCTCCTTCTTTCCAGCCCCGCCGTCCTTGGATGGCAGCTGGTGGGAGGCTGGCGTCGGCGGCGGCTTGACGGCACCCTCCTCCTTGGACATCTTCTTGGCGCCATCGACCTCTGCTTGTGGCGTCAGCTTGGCAGCACCCTCCTCCCTGGGCATCTTCTTGGCGCCATCGACCTCTGTGGGTGGCGTCGGCTTGGCGTTCTCCTCCGTGGCCGCACCGGGTTCACTCTTCTTGATTTCCTCGATGCTCGTCGGTGGGGACGGCGCCGCACCGGCGCGCTTGGGCACGGTGAGCGTGAGCACGCCGGCCTCGAAGCGGCCGGCGATGTCGTCGAGGCTGGCGGTTGCGGGCAGCTGGAAGACCTTGTGGAGGGAGGAGCCGGGGCCGCCGGCGGCGCACGGCCTGGTCGCGCCGCGCACGGTGAGCTTCCCGGTGCCGTCCACCTGCACCCGGAAGTCGTCCTTCCTGAAGCCCGGCAGGGCGAGGCGGAGCACGTAGGTGCCGGCCTTCTCCGCCCACTCGAACTTGGGGTCCGCCACCGCCGCCGCCGCCGGCTGTTGCTGCTGCCTGGTGGCGGTGGCGGCCATGAGGAAGCGTAGGGAAGGAATCGTGATGGCCTGCGAGTGAGATGCTAGCTAGCTCTGTGGATGGATGGTTGTGGCTCTGTCCTCTGTGATGATGGAGAGGTGAGAGATGAGATGAGAAGGGTGGCATGATGCGCCGTGTATATATACGACGTACGTAGGTGACGGATGGAATGTTTGGTTGGTTCGAAGCTTGGGCTGTGAGGAGATCTAGAGGAGCAAGGAGGAGAGCCCGGCCATGGATGCATACGTCTAGTGTAGTGTAGGTATGAAGAAGAAGTGTAGCTTAGCTTGCAAGCTAGTACTACATCCATGGAGTCATGGCCTCTTGGGTGGGGAAAGGTTTTGGGATCTAAATCTACGGATTCAGAAGCGAGGGAAGTTAAGCTATGGAGGTGAAGAAGGAATGCTTGCTTGGTGTGCATGTCATCGTCCGCCGGCCGCGTGTGCAGCACCGTGTTCACATCGATTGGACATCTTCAATTTTACATCACTTATGTATAACTTGTCAAAAAATGGTGGCACGACTTCAGGATGCTCGGTTTCTCATCACTTAGAATTTTATATTCTGGCATAATTTGATTATCTTTTTCTGTCGATATTATTGAGATTTTCTGCATAAAAATGGTGCCGCGCTTAGAAAAACATTTTAGCTGTATGTAAATCGCCTCAAAATTAATTTTAGCTCAGTCGATTTTTGGGCTGTTCATTTCTGATTTAAGATCCGTGTACTTTTATTCTAGGACGGTCAGCGTGTTGTTTTCGGCTGTTTTTTTTTCTTGCCTAAATACATATTTGGGGCAGTCAATTCTTTAACGGGCCGAAGCCTATTCCAGAGCGAATAACCTTCCTCTTTCTTTTTTTTTTTTCTGTTTTTAATGCATTTTTGCTTTTGTTTCTTCCTTATCTTTATTAGTTGTTTTTATTTTTTTACTTTTGTGAGTACTTTTGGGATGTAGGGCGGGTGTATCTATATACACACAGATACTATATAATATGTGCCCAAATTTCACTGCTATATGATTATTCTTTGTAAGTTTTGTATTTTTTTTCTTAAAGGGAAATACAAAATATACTAATTCATTTTTTCTTAGAAAACATCATTATTTTGATATTGTTTTAGTTTTATTTTCATTATTTTTTAATGCCACTAATTGAATCATTTTTAGATTCTTTTTGTAAATGTTCCACTTTTATATGCTTATTCATGCAAATTTTAGAATAGCGCAATTTTTATGTATTTTTTGTACAAATTACCTCACTGTTTCTTTTTTCATTTCCTTTCTTCTTAAATGGTAATACTAATTCCACTAGTTCATTCTTCCATAGAAAATTTATTTATTTTGAATTTGTTTTATATTTTTCATTCTCTTTCTTTTTAAAGTGTAATACCAATGCCATTAATTCATTACTTCTTACTCCCTCTGATTCATAATGTGTGTCGTAGTTTTGAACTACCGTTAGTTCAAAACTGCGACACATATTATGGATCGGAGGTAGTATTAAACATCTTTTTTGCAGAGTACCACTATTGTATTCTTATCTTGCATATTATTAAAAACACACAATTTTCGTCTAAATTGTGTGAACATTTTGTCATTGTTTTCCTTTATTGTTTTCACTTTCTTTATTCTTGAATGGTAGTACCAATGTCATTAATTCATTCCTTAGAAAACCTCTTTTTATTTGTGTGTGTGTGTACGTATACGTGCAGGCACCAAATAATATGTGTGTAAATTATATGGAACATGAAAATGCATTATTATATGCTGATTCTTTGCATATTGCAAAAAGTGCAATTTAGTGCAAAGTTGTGTGCAAGTTTTAATTTAATCTTTTGTTTTCTTTCTTCTTAAAGGGTTTCATACTTTCTTAGAAATCTTTATTGTTTTTATTTTCTTTCTTCTAAAAAGGTAATACCAATATCGCTAATTCAATTTTTTCTTAAAAAAACTTCATTTTTTATTTTGATTTATGTTTTATTTCAGTTCATTTTGTAAGGGTAATGAGCCGTTTTAACACGCTCCCTCTTATCCCCTATTTTCACATGAGAGATAAGAGTATATAATAGATCTAGGTCGTTGATCTCATTAATTAATGGCCCGATTAACTCTTACCTTCTTACCTCATATGCAAAAAGAGGGGGCCAGAGGGAGCACGTTAAAATTTGCCAAGGGTAATACTGATGTTACTAATCCATTACTTTTAGGAAACACTTTCTTTTGCAAAAAAAATCATTATTGCATGCTTATTTTTGTATATTATAAAAAAAATATGTAATATCAATGCCACGATTTTTTTAGGAAACTTCATTTTTTTTAGTATAGGGGATCATAAGGCTAGAGAAAGTAGATGTTTTTATGTTACACATAGTTGTGTATTGTTATTTTTCCTTTCTAAATTTGTATTTGATTAATTTAGGATTAAACATACCTATAATATTATTTTATTTATTTATTTTATATTTTCTTTTTTTAAGAGGGTAGGCCTGGTGCAGTGGTGAAGTCCTCCCCACTTGTGCCAAAAGGTCCTTGGTTCGAATTAGCCTCTTTGCATTGCAGGTGTAACATTTTTGAAGAAACACTTCAAACCAATGGTGATGTTTTTGGCCACGAGACATGGGGATGTTTTAGCGGGTGTAGTCACGCATGCAAGTCGCTAACCGGCCAACATGCCCGGACAACCTTTTGTGTTTGGTAGCATGATTTTTTGAGCCGACTTGACGGGTCATTTGGCTTCTGTCGAGAATTATGCCTCGGACCAGATCGTGATCTTTGGAGGCTTAGACTAGCCATAATGAAGAGTAACATACACTATTAACATTCATATATCTATAGAGTATGTTACTACCTTCATAGTGGATAGTAACATAAGTGTGGTAACATGCAAAGCTTCATTTATTAGGTTATAGACTCATATTGCATTGGGACATGTGATATTACAGTAACTAGCTAAGTTACTGAAACTACCTCTTTCCTCATTAACTCATTGCCACATAAACAAATTTGCTGAGTTGGACTCGATGTTACTGCTAAAGTTACTCCCACTGTGGCTAGTCTTAGAATACGTCACAGATTCTCGCGGCGAGCTCATCCTGTCAGGCTGGACTCCCGACCGGATTGAGGATTCAGCAGACATCGGAGGTCCGACGTCGGATCCGATCCCCTTCATGGATGTCGGGTCAAACCCCTCGGCGTCGCTAGAGCACCCCGACATGACAACTCCAGGCAATCTCGCCTCGACCATCGGCTCAGACTCTGGTCCAGCCCCTATCTCTTAAGACATGTCAGATGTAGAACCGACAACGGCGCTGGATCCGGAGTCACCCTCGGATCTCCTCGGTGCCGAAACCATACCGACCTATAAGCCGGGCGTACTTCGAGTCAGCCCCGCCTACAGCCAGGCCATGGATCCTGAAGAGCTGTCTCACATAAATGAGATGCTAGATCGTATCCAGAGAATGTCAATCTCGGACAACAAGACTTCGGTCTACGACAACATCGGACTTAAAACCGACAACAGGGAAATTTACATCCCACCCACCACCCACCTAGTTGCCACAGTCGATGACTTAACCGACGTGTTGGACTATAATGAGGCCACAGACATGGATGAAGATGCTAATGGCCCTACAGAACACACTCCGCCTATGGTAAACACTGGCAAGTGGACCGCAATATCCACCTACGACGTTTACACAGCGGATACCCCTAATTCCACTCCAAGACATCGGCGTAGACGCAAAAGGGGCAACAACGAGGACAACAATGCCCAACCGATCGATGTTACAAACTCTCACGTAGGGCTGTATATATATATACATGGCCAACCGACCATGACCTAAACCTACTATCACACGATGACAACAATCCTAACCGGACTAGACTCCAACGCTCATACGGGCCAAGTACTATGACGACTCGACATGCAAGCTAATTACAAGCCGGACACGATCACAACGGAAAAGAATTCTATAAGACCAGATCTCACGCGAGATCCATCCTGATAGATGACACGTGGCATTCACAAATCACAAAGCATCCCCCACCCCCATTTAAAATCAGGAGGAGAGAGATTAGATGCTTTGTGATTTGTGAATAAGGATGGCAATGGGTCGGGTTTGGATCGGGTTGAACAATCTCAAATCCATATCCATGTCCATGAAGACAGTCTTTGCCCGCCCATGAAAAAATTCATGGGTGAAAAATTGTGTCCATGTCCAAATCCGATGGATATCCATACCCATTGGATATCCATTGGGTCCTCTTGAGACATATAAATAAGACATAACACAATATTAACATAAACTCTTCCATTCTTCACCTCGTGGTAGGCTAGGCTTCACTTATGGTAAATCAAACATCCACTAATGACCTAAGATCATTTAGTATTTTTCTAATAGATGAGAATGACGAGTCATTTAAGAAGGAGGTAAAAATAAGAGAAGGTGTTGGAGTATGTTACAGAGGGGATTGAATGTCAACTAAATAAAGTTACGATAGGGATTGTGTAATTTCCTATGCATGTTTTAGATAAAAAATGTAAAATTGTTGTGGGACATACGACCGTGGGGCAGGGATAGCAGATTTCCCCCCATTAAGTCATACTATCGGGTCGGGTTTGGGTATATCCATGGTTACAAGATTATATCCATGCCCTATCCACGAACAATCGGATCGGGTTTGGGCGCCGCCCATGGACAGAAAAGCATATCCAAACCCTATCCATTCGGCTCAGACATCCATGGATATCCATGTCCATGGATAAAATTGCCATCCTTATTTGTGAATGCCACGTGTCATCCATCAGGATGGGTCTCACCTGCTAACCACAAAACCTGGTTCCATATAATTTTTTTCCCGATCACAACCCACACTTACGTCAAGGTTGACTCCAATACGTACTACTACACGGCAGCGAGCAAAGTAGCATCTAACTAGCACTTGCCTAACACTAAACTCAAGATTATTGCTAACACCGTCGGGTGCTGTCGATTGCTACTCCTGCCGCCCCTTCTTTCTTTAGGCTGAAAGAAGAAGTTTGGGTCAGTTGACTCACCCAAATTATATTTTCAGTTGATTTCTGACCCAAATTATGTTTTCAATCGATTGGCTTGTAGCCAATTCTTTAGAAAAAAACCTCCAAACAAAATAAAGGTCGGGTTCCTCACGAGAATTTTTTGGAAACATATGCCAATGTAGAAATCTCATTTTATTTAGGGGGATGAAAAGGTTTATCCTTCCTTGCGAAGAAAGGGACAAGGAGCTTCATTCAATAATTATTATACCGAACATCTAAAAAACAGTTATTATACGGATTCAACAAAGAAAAGTTCAAGCCGTCGTAACTGCATGCACGGGAGCATGAGAGGACATAAACAAAAGTTTTCGATTCCGGATGCGGAAAAAATCTCATGTGGCACTGATATTTCCGGTTACCGTTGTAATAAAAAATACCGGGTGGATATTTTTAATGAATTTTCAATCTGAACAAAATTCATTTATAATTCTTTCAAATTCAAAAAATCGGAATATTTTCTCTGTAAAGCGATTTCATGTGGGTGCCAAGATTCATAGTTATCAGGCGGTAACCGTATTTTTTGCCCGGTAACTGAATCCCTAGCGGCACCTGCTCACATGGAGGTAGCAGGCTATGATTGATCTTAACATTGCCCCTCGGTAGGGGAGTCCACGACATATCCATTAAAATGTGGCTTCTTGTGATATACGATGCACCCTTTGAAGGCTAAGAAGGTGGTTGTGCGTGCTTCAAGAGATTAAGAAGAAGTGAAATGTGTTGAACAAGAAGATGATACGTCGTGCTCAGCAAATGACTAAGAAATATTGAGGCATCATGGCTAACAAGGGGAAGAATCTCAAGGGAAGATCCTTTCGGAGAAGAAATTTCTATACTTGTGATAGTCTCGACACTTTGTTGTGGATTGTCCCTTGAAGAGAAGACAAGTCAGATAAGGTTGTACTAAAGAAAATATATTCTCCAAGTTCTCTAAGAGAAAATGATGTCAAGGCGCCTATCCATGAGGAGTACATGTCCAACAACGATGAGAACAAGGACGAGGAGAATGTGGGTACTGTCTCCATAGCCGTGCAATCCATGCCATCCTTCTCCTCTAGCGACCTCTTTGACGTACCCAACAAGATTGAGCCTATCACTCATAGTTGCCTCATGGCTAAAGAGGTAATAGCAAAGTCTGACTCCCCTAACCCACCTCTTTTCATGCCCAACTCTCCTTGTGAGCGGTTGGAGGATGAGTGTGATGGTGGTGAGGAGGATGGCGTGGATGCATCAATGACCTTTTATGAAAAATCTTCATGGTGGGACTTGTGCTCTCTTTGGCAATCTCTTGAAGACACTCTCTGAGCACGGTGACTTTGTTGAGACTGTTGAAAACCTCCTTATAGTGGAAAAAGAGAGAGTCAAACTCCTTGAGCATGAACTCCAAGAACTGGGAGTCATGAAGGCTTCCCTTGAGGAATACATTATTGGCTATGAAATTGACTTTGTTAAAATCAGTGATTCTCTTGCTAGTGAACTTGAGGTGTCAAGTGACATAAAGAGTAAACATGATATGCTTCAAGTTGACCATGCTAGGCTTGTTGAGGGCTTTGAGCTCCTTGAGAAAAGCTCCAATGTTGTCAAATGAGAGCTCATAGCTCTCACCGAGTCATATGCTCCACTTAAAGAATCTACCTTTAAGTCTCTTGCCAGCATTGCTCCCATTGATATTCACTATGATGCATGTTCTTCTAACTCTACACTCGACTACTCCTTGAGGAGAATAAGAAGTTGAAATATCAGCGGAGAAAAGGTTTGTGTCTTGCATTCAAAGGGAAAATAACCTTAATGACCTTTAATCAATCGAAGGGAATATGTTTCTAAGGAGGGAATTGGGTTTGATCCTTACTCGAAGAAGAAGAAGAAGACGATGAACAAGAAGAAATATAGAGCTCCTCCTCCACAACAAAAGATAGCTTTTGTGCAAGAAGGGCACAATGAAAAGGAGCAGTGAAAGGAGAAAGTTGGGGATGGAAATGTTACTAGGAACAAGGCCATTCCCAATGACTTTGTAGGAAAGAGTTGGGAGAGTAGGATAGTTGCCGTGGAGTTTGTGCTGGGACCTGGATGCTGCTGAAGGTGGGCGACCATGGTCTAAGAAATAGCATCTGGTTTCGGCTAAGGGTCACTGGTTGTTGCAATGATGAGGTAGTAGCCAACGGTGGGAGGTCTGGAGTGGGCCACATAGGGACCACATTATAGGTTGAGATTGCAGGGTCAAGAACGGTCGATGAATAGCGGAGACTTGATGACTGTGGCGATGCTAGGGAGTTGTAGAGGTGAGGGACGGACGGTTGAAGTTAGGATTTTCATCATATATTTTGTACTATATGCTCTTGAGTCAATGTCATATAATTCATGGTCGTATAAGACGAGATATGATGATTGACTCCATGTTTGTTGTCTGAATATACATACTTTGTTTTTTTTTACCCCGGTACAAAGGAAGAAAAGAAAAGAAAAAAGAGTACAAGCGGACTATCCAACTCCCGTTTTCTCTAACATGAAAACTAAATCAGTTGCTGGGAACTAAGATAAGAGGGAGTTCATCCATTGCTCTAGACAGACAATGTTTTTACTTTTAGTTCTATGCTTAACTAGAGATAGATCGTGGTGCACTCCATGCTTCCATGCTTCCAGGCTCGGGGAATTGTTATGAATTTTTTCCCCATTCCTCTGCATTCATATATTCCAGCATCCCATGACAACAATGTCCATGGCGATCTATGGTGGGAAGGCTTGTTTGAGGAGGAGGATGTCATCAAAAACAGATATCCCTCTGTGTCTACTTGGGACAATGATGTCCCAACATGATAATGCAAACTGACAATCCCAGAGTAGATGTAAGGATGTTTCTTCAACTTGCTCTTGGCAGAGTGCATACTCGTAGCTTTGTAACAGGAAGTTCTATCTTTTGAGGAGATTTCTAGAGCTGATTCTGTGATATAGAAGGAGCCAGAAGAAAATTTTATGCCTGATTCTGCTTGCAGCCTTCCACAAGTCCCTAAACAGGTGGTGTACCTCCGAGGGTCCTATCATTTGCTTATACATTTTACTGACAGAAAATAAGCCAGACTTCCACTCATAAGTCATAACTCCATGCATCAGCAGAATTTCCAAGTTGCTGCACAATTGGTGCAAGTTCATTTAGCTGCTGAAAAGCAATAGCAGAGAGAGTGGTGTTAGAGTTGTGTCGAATACTATTGTACAAGGTAGGTTATAGTTGGACTTGTAGTTGTATTGTGTTTAGATAGGATATGGAGTCGTGTCCTACTAGGACACTTGTATCCTAGGCCTCTCATATAGCGGGAGTAGACACATGATGTAACCTATGCCAACATAATAGCACGGGCACGCGGGGGAGCCGGCGGCATGTGCCGGCGCCTGGGCGGCCAGGGTGCGGTATTGTGACGGTGTCATGGGGAGGAGCGCCCGTAGTCAGGCCCCGGGGATGTAGCCATATCGGTGAACCTCGTTAACAAATCTCGGTGTCGTGCTTGTGTGATTGCTTGGTCCTCGGTAGATCGACGAAGCGCCTCGGATTTATTCTAACAAGTGGTATCATGAGCAAGGTTCGATGTTCGAGATTGCGGAATCTTTGATCTAGAGGAAGCGACGAAGACCGGCGGATGGTCACGGTGAAGTGCGGGTTCGCACGATTTCAGGAGGACCTCGGCAACGTTCGGAGATCGTCAGGTGAAAAGCAATTAGGACGCACGAGGCGGATGCGTTTGTCAGGCGGCGATTGCAGCGGCAGCATGCTAGATGCGGATCTCGGCAGAATCGTGCTGAAGCTGAACTTCTCGGCGTCTTGTTGTTGGCGAGATGCGATGTTGGCTGGCGGCACGTGCGGACTCCCTTGCCAGGGTGTGTACGCCGAACGCTCGATGCCCAGGCATGCGGCAAGTCCACGGTTCAGGTGCGGGCGTGACCGACGCACTAAAGGACGTGAGGCCTAGTCGCCGGCGGGCGGGCAAGGCATGAGGCACGATGGCCTATGGCTGCGAGGCCCAGGCTGGGCTGTTTGGGAGCCGCGTGATGCAAGACACCGCGTGGGAAGCCGGCTGCGAGCAAATTGGTCTGACAGGAGCAAGGCATGAGATTTGTTGGAAAAAAAAAAAGGGTGTCAAAGAACACCAAGATGCGTGCATTGATGAGCAGGAAAGATAGTAAATCAAGTCTACAGTAGCCAGGTGTGGTGGACATGGAATTCTTTACACGGAGAAGGCTACAAGGGATGTTGTTTTGACTTTCTTTGCTTTGTACATGGATTGTACGTGATGGCAGCATGAAGGTGTGTCGAGACGCGGCATCGCATGTTCATATAAGATCAACAGGAGTTGGCGGGTGGATCCACGGTTATTTTTTGGTCTGATGGCTACATGTTTTCTCAAGTGTTGATTGCTTGATTGTGTAGCGGAACGCCAAGTTGATGAAGATGGATGTGTGCGACGAGGATGGCGACGTGCGTATAAGGCTTGGAGGATCGAGTCTGAAGCGCGTCATGGAAAGATCATGCAAACACAGGGCATCAAGCAATGCACGGAGATGTGTGGGCGGACACGACGCATGGTAGAGCATGGTTGCAGTCGGGTTATTTCGGCTGGGTCGGACTGGACAGTCTGATGGATGTCGGTCAAAACAGAAGACGGCGGTGATTTCAGCGACGATGACATAGGAGCGTGATGCTGATGGTGGCCGACTTCTGGGGCGTGGAAACACGTGGTGCAGGCTTGAGGGCTTGTGCGGTTTCGACAAGACTAAGGCGCGGGGTTGATTCAAGGCAGTGTACACATGAGAGCTTGAAGTCGACAAGGCGCGGGGTAGCAAAGGCGCAGCTACATGGAGTCATGTTGAAGGTGGAGCTGGAGTCTGATGGATGACTTCACTCTGAGCTGATGGAGGGGCTACGGCGTAAGTTAACGGAGAGTCGAAGCCTATTTCAGCGGGATAGTGAGAGACACGTGGATCGGACTGGGTACCAGTGGTCTGATGGAGACGTGATACTCGGCATCGGTCGGTGATGATCGATGGTTCTCTGCAGTGGGGGTTGAGGCAGTGGGGGCTAGCTACCCGGGAGACTCGACCAGGACAGCAGAGGCTCGACGCGATGATAGCGGCGAGGCGTGCAATAAGCACGGTGACACAGCGACAGGCCAAGGCACTAATGGTCAGACATGTGGTCAGACAAATTGTGCAAGGGGTGCTGAAGCAGTGTTGATGAGTACCGGATTCAAGTTGGTGACTGGGTCTATCGGTGCCGGAAGATGGACAGGAGTTGACCATGGAGAATCTGAGAAAATGGCGGAGAGTCTGAAATTGTCAAAAGCTGAGAGAGTACATGGCCGTATATTCTGTGGTGTTCGGTGCACATGGCAAAGTGCGGATGACAAGTACAGAAGGAGGCGGAGTGCTATAGCTGTGGGACATGCCAGAGACTATCCGGAAAAAAAAAGGATGAGACAACTGCGAATTTGATTCAGGGTGACACAGGGTGACGGTGAAATTCCTTCAAGTTTCAGACATACAGTTAAGGAGAGTGATGACGTTGAGTTCAGGTAACTCTTATATGTGGCATCCAATATGTGAGTTGTTTACTTTCACGCAGACAGTGGTCGGTGTGTGATGGCGTTGAACGGATTCTCCGGAAGTTGGAAGCACAAAGTAGAGTAATAAGGAACTTAATTTTGCTTAAGTATTGACCGTGAAGAAGACGAGAAGGGACTACAGTTGCAGGTGGAGTCACATGGAGTTTGGGAGTAGTAGCGGTGCTCATGGTGTATCTCAAGTCCAATGTACATGGAGGTTTGACGCATGGACGAATTCAAGGTGGTGGAGAATATTCGCCAAGGTGGAGTTTGTTAAAGTTGTGTCGAATACTATTGTACAAGGTAGGTTACAGTTGGACTTGTAGTTGTATTGTGTTTAGATAGGATATGGAGTCGTGTCCTAGTAGGACACTTGTATCCTAGGCCTCTCATATAGCGGGAGTAGACACACAATGTAACCTATGCCAACATAATAGCACGGGCACGCGGGGGAGCCGGCGGCGTGTGCCGGCGCCTGGGCGGCCAGGGTGCGGTATTGTGACGGTGTCATGGGGAGGAGCGCCCGTAGTCAGGCCCCGGGGATGTAGCCATATCGGTGAACCTCGTTAACAAATTTCGGTGTCGTGCTTGTGTGATTGCTTGGTCCTCGGTAGATCGACGAAGCGCCTCGGATTTATTCTAATAAGTGGTATGGAATTGTTCCACAAATATACTTTGATGATGTACACACTTTGATTGATGCCACCAATAGCTTACATGGTTGTTGAGTCACTAATGTACATTTTACTAACACAACAATAGCCTGTACATATTACGTGCCAACTGTTGGTGTATGTGAGATGGTCATCCTTCGTATGCATTGCTGCTGCTCACTTACCGAAGAGCCTCTGGGAGACGAAGAAGCCTAGCGAGAAGGCGGCGACGCCGACGGCGACCACCTCCTTGTTCTTCCTCGCAATCTCGAATGTGTTGTCCGCCCACTTCATGTCTGTCAGCCCCTTCAGCTCCCCTACAATGCGCTCCTTCCAGGCGGTGC
Organism: Triticum dicoccoides; assembly: GCF_002162155.2. NCBI lineage: Eukaryota > Viridiplantae > Streptophyta > Magnoliopsida > Poales > Poaceae > Triticum > Triticum dicoccoides. The sequence continues at coordinate 602,122,636 of NC_041380.1, read as the reverse complement.
ATGTCGCCGCCGCCGCCTTCTTCCCGTGCTCCGCTTTCGCATCCATGGCTGTCGGCGTGGCAGCTGCCTTGGCCCTCACTTCCTCGCCGTCACCGCACAACCTAACCCTGTCCTCCAGGCTCTCCCGGTCAACTGCCGCCTTGTCCTTCTTGCCGATGGCAGACTCTTGCTTCTCGGGTGTCGCCGCAGCTGCTGTTGCCGCTTGAGGAGCCTTAGGCCTCGGGTGTTGGTCCTTCTTCGCCGCCGGTGCTGGCTTCTTCTCTTCCTCTTGCTTGCGTCTGTTGGCCTCCTCTTCCATGCGCTGAACGCGCTCGGCGACCTGCCGAGTCGTCCGGCTGAGCACGCTCTCCTTGGGCTCGGCGCCGCCAACCTCTGCGGGTGGCGTCGGCTTGGCAGCCTCCTTCGTGGGCTTGCTCCTGATCTCTTCGGTGGACGTCGGCGGCGCACCGTCCTCCTTGTCCTTGGCCACACCGGCACCGGAAGAGGCGAGCTTGCGCACGGTGAGCGTGAGCACGCCGGCCTCGAAGCGGCCGGCGATGTCATCAAGGCTGGCGGTTGCGGGCAGCTGGAAGACCCTGTAGAGGGAGGAGCCCGGGCCGCCGGCGCTCGGCCTGGTCGCCCCTCGCACGGTGAGCTTCCCGGTGCCGTCCACCTGCACCCGGAAGTCTTCCTTCCTGAATCCCGTCAGGGTGAGGCGGAGCACGTAGCTGCCCTCCTTCTCCGCCCACTCGAACTTGGGGTCCACCACCGTCGCCACCGGTGTTGCCGTGGGCTGCTGCTGCTTGGTACCGGTGGCCGCCATGAAGAAGCGTAGGCAAGGAATCGCGTTGGCCTGAGAGTGGTGCTAGCTAGCTCTGTGGCGCTTTGATGATCGAGAGGGGAGATGAGATGGGATGGTTGGCATGATGCGCCGTGTATATATATGAAGGTGTTGGCATGGCGATATGGTTGATTCGAAGCTTGGGCTCTGAGGAGGAAGGAGGAAGGACGAGATTGCTGTATGGAATTAACCCGGCCGACCATGCATGGATGCATACGTGTAGGTTGGAAGAAGTGTAGCTTAGCTTGCAAGCTACACCCATGGAGTCGTGCTCCGCCTCCATGGGGAGGGAAGGTTTAGGGATATTTGCGCGGGAGGGTAAATGGAGGTGAAGAAAGAAAGAAAGAAAGAAAGGAGAATGCTTCGGGAAGCTAGCTATGGATGTGAAGAAGAGATGTGCATCATCGTGGCGGCCAAGCTATGTGCGGCCGGCGATCCATGGGGTATGTCACTAGCACCCAATTGGATATGCATCGCATCTTAATTCTATCTCACTTCAAGTATATACAACTTTATTTTTTTGAGCGCCAAGTATATGTAACTTGTGTAAGATGGTGGCACAACTTCTGGATGTGCATTCTTCCACCTGGCGAGCGCACGCATGAACGGAGGACGGACCCTCGGTCAAAAAATAAAATCCGGGCATATTCGTTTGTGTTCTTACGGAAAAATGCCAAAACCATTTCGATTTTCTACCTATATATTCTGAAACACACTAAGGCAAAACCCCTTCCAATCATAATAGATTTCGCAAAAAATAAAGAATAAACACGCGCCATCAGATTTTCGAAAAACCTTATCGATGGAGATATATCTTTTTTGGGGGAGATAAAAAGGTTTTATCCTTCCCCACAGCTGAAAGAAGGTTCATGCAGCAATTATCACATTGATTCCACATGCAGAAAAACTATCCAATTATTTGTTGCGATATTTTTATCTTGGTGTACAGTAGCTAACTTTGTCATTCTATTTTCTAACTACTTTGTTATTGTCTTTCAGCCCAGAGTTTATCGTGTTGTTCTACCATCTACTGTATTTCACAATGGTGTTGTCTACTATATATATGTGCATATGCTTTGTCCTTTCATAACTTGACATATTTGATATTTTTTCACTCTTTTCCCAGTCCAAACGAAACCGAAAGAAAGTAATCCGCAAAATAACCACGCAAAAAAAAAAGTAATCCGCGGCTGCAACTGAAATCAGGCCCTAGGTCAGTGCTGCTAAAACAGGCTTTCTTTCGGGAAGCAGGACAAGAGGGTTTTGCACGTGTTCGCTACCATGACTGACCCGCGAGGATTATATCACCCTACAATAGTTTTGTGGAGCAATTTACGGAAGCTTCTATGGGCCGGTTTTAGAAGGTTCCATACGGTTTTTTGTTCTTATTTTTCTATCTTCTCTTTTCGTATTTTCATTTTTCTCTTATTTTCTTCATTTTTGTAAATACATACAAACTTTTTGAAATATAGGTTGAACATATTGTAGGTACAAATTAAACATTTTTCAATTACACACTGCAATATTTTCCGAAATACACATTCAAAAGTTATCAAATACCCATTGAAAATTTTCCAAATATATGGTTAACTGCTTTTCATAAATACCATAGACGTTTTTCTAGAACAAGCTAAACATTTTCTTATGTGTTCGAACAATTTTTAAGATGTATTAATATTTTTAAATTAGAATATTTTATTTCTAAATTGTACAATCATTATTTACATTCAGTAAATATATTTTAAAATCTCGTGTACATTTTTTTATTGTAAGATTATTTTTCTCAATTAGGTAAGCACTTTCTTAGATTTCATAGATATATTAAAAAAAATATCACGAACATATTTCTGAACACAAAAACTTTCGAGAAATACTATAATTTTTTAAATGGTACTAAGAAATTTTCGAAATTTTATATACATTTGATTAAAATGTCACAAAAGTAATTTTGAAATGCCTGAACATTCTTTTCAAAAGTCACAGTATTTTTTTAATGGAACAAAACACTTTTTTAATTACATGAAAAAAATGCATTGCAAAAATATTGTAAATGTCACTCCTATTTTTAATGTCACAATTATTATTTTGAAATGCGTGGACATTCTTTTAAAATTCATAATATTGTTTATGATTAAAACTAATAATATTGTTCTTTATTAAAAGTCACAATTTTTCTTTTGGATGGAACATAACACTTTTTTTTATTTTACATGAACACTTTTTACATTGCATAAATATTGTAATTGTCACTCATTTTTTAAATGTCATAATTATTCTTCTAAAAGTCACGATTTTTTTCTTAGAAGTTATAATACTGCTTTTTATTAAAAGTCACAATATTTTTAGAATGGAAAAGTACATTTTTAATTATATGAACATTTTTACATTGCATAAATATTTTAGATGTCACTCATATTTTAAATGTCATTTTTTCAAATGCGCATATATTTGTTAAATATCACTAACTTATTTTAGTGGTACGAATAATTTAAAATTTGCGTGAACACGTTTTTTGCACTGCATGAACATTTTCTAACTGTGAATCACCGGGCCAGAACATTATTATTAAGTAATTCTGGACAATATGTATTTTGAATATTTTGAAAATTAGGACAAAAGAAAAAAAAAGAAGGAAAATGAACAAACGAACAAACTATGAAATAAAATTATGAGGAAAAAGGAGACAAACCGGCTACTGGACCAACCCAATAGAAGTGAGTTGAGAATTGCCCTGAGGCGGGACGTGTTATTTTGTTTTAAACCTAAAAAAAGAGTGGTCCCTTTTTTTGAGGCAATGCGAGTGGTCCTTTTTTTTAACAAAGTAGAATCAAAGTCGCTCACATACACGAGCATACAGTCACCCGTATAAACACACGCTCGCACACCGTACTCCTATGAGCACATCCGAGAGATTTAGCCGGCATAGCATCTTGTGATTGTACGAAGTCACCATCGCGCAACCACAATACCCCACCTCTCGCACACCCACGCGCAACCACAGTTGCATGTGTTTTGTTTCATTTTTACCTAACCTTTTATGAATTTTTACTTTTAAAAGGCGATCATTTTTTAGAATTACACAAACATTTTGAAAATATGCTAGTATGCTTTTAAAATTTCATAAAATTTCTTTGGAATGTATGTGCACCTTTTGAGTCTTTCATGAACATTTAGAAAAATTAGTAAACACTTATTTTTCATATTTGTGAACATTTTGTGTGTGTGTGCATGAACATATGTTTACAGATGCACAAACATTTATTCTCACAACACTTTTTGGAATATAGGGAAATATTTCATTTATTCATATCAATATTTTACCTACAGGAAAAAATATGCGCATGGTAGATATTTAAAATTTTAACAACATTTATTCTCATATGATTTTTCTGTTCAAGCAAAATAATAGTTTATGTTTTATTAAAAATTTAGCCTGAAGGTGTCAAAGTTGTGATTTTATCTAAATTTCACTTCCAATAAAAGGCCACATACTCACACAATACTATTTCCTAGTACTCATGTACTACACGAGATAACTAATCTATTATCATTATCCAACAATGCAGACTACTTCGCAAATGAAAAATACTACGTTAACTTTCAGCTGCTTGGCCCCAGAGGCGGAGTCAGGATTTCTCAAACCCTAGGGCTAAAACTAACTGACTAAAAATAACGTCAAATAGCATGCACACCAACATGTGCTAGAAGTATGGCACAAATTCACATTAAAGATGAAATGTAAATTCCTTATTACCATGAGAGAAAATTCGATAAAACAAATAATTTAACAAAGTGCATTTTACAAACATTGTTTGGTACCAAATTGATGAAGACTTGCTTAATTCTAGGCAATTGTTTCTTCACCAGCAATAGTAGAAAGACCTGGAGCTGCAAACATAAAATCGAGTATTTAAAATTAAGACACTGGACATATACTAAAATCAATTGTTCGTATGATATTTTGCAAAAAAAAAAAACCATTGTCACGAAGTGCACGAGGTAGTAGCCCCTTTTGTTTCCTCATTTTTTGATAGCACTGTATAATCTTAATATCATCAATGCTTGCAAATACATCACGCTCAATATAGCACACCAAACGATGATTCATCCATTCATCATTCATCTTATTCCGCAACTCAGTTTTGACAATGCTCATAGCTGAGAAAGCTCTTTCTACGGTTGCTATAGTGACAAAGCAGAATCAAGGATTTTGAACAATATTTCCTCTTCAATTGTTCGAATCCTCTTCATCTTGAATTTTGAACAATATTTCCTGTTAACAAATAACAATGAAATAGAAGTTAAAGTAATATAATTGAATGTCACAAACTCATTGACTTGGGCAAATAGAAAGAAAACTAGGAAAAATTAGTTGACAGATACAACAAACTGAAGATTACCTGTCCTGTCTTGCTGTCTAGCCGATTTTGAAGATGAAAAGGAAGAAGGGCTGGAGCCCGGAGGGCACTGCTAGGAGTCGATGAGGCGATGATCCGTGCTCTGAGCGACGAGCACCAGCCGCCTGGGCGCAAGTACAGACGCGGGACGCCGATCTGTCCCGTGGGAAACAGCGAGCGGCTGAGGCGGCACAGCTGTGAACGGAGACGTTTTTTGATCAATTGGGCGAAAGATGTGGCGAAACACTGGACGATTGATTCCTTAGAAATCGCTACTAACCAAACCAACTGTGGTGGTCTCGAGTCGTGGCATAGGACATCTCCATTGGGCTGGGAAGTGGGAACTTACGTGGGCTGAACATGGGGCTGTGCTTGCACGCCTGGGGCTGGGCCTTGTATGTATATAAATATAAAAAAGAAACTAATGAATGTATGCCTACTAGATGGGCCAAGCCTGGGGCTATAGCCCCAGTTGCCTCAGGCCCAATTCCGCCCCTGCTTGGCCCCAAGTTGGAGGCGTGGTTTTTGTTGGCGGTCCAGGATGGGCGACACTCCAATGAATAAAAGGTAAATAAAACAATAAATAAAAGGCTTGTGAACAAGACCATCCCAAAAAAAAAACACCGAAACAGCACACACAAATACAGATGACAACCAGCACAACCCAAAAGAAAAATGAAAACAACAACCCCCAACAACCATGTGATGTAGGAAAATCAAACAAACCAAATACGTCATGCTGATGTGGTTAAGGCTCAGTTGGTTGAGACGTAGCCACACCCTTAAATTAATATATATTTTTTTTGCGAAAAACTTTCGATCTATTCATCTTCAATCATGGCAGCACAACGAACGAACCAGAAATAAAAATTACATCCAGATCCGTAGACCATCTAGCGATGACTACAAGCACTGAAGCGAGCCGAAGGCGCGCCGCCATCATCACTCCTTCATCATCGGAGTCGGGCACAACTTGTTGTAATAGACAGTCGGGAAGTCGTCGTGCTAAGGCCCCATAGGACCAGCGCACCAAAACAGCAACCGCCGCAGATGAAGAATAACGTAGGTTGGAAGGATTCAACCCGAAGACACACGAACGTAGACGAACAACGACGGGATCCGAGCAAATCCGCCAGAGATAGATCCACCGGAGACACACCTCCACACCCTTAAATTAATATTAACATGCTGAAAACTGAAAAGAGACTTTAATGATGAAGGAAAAGCATAAACTTCGACGCGCCAGTGCGTCGCTAGTCGCCAAACTCATAGACGTGTTGCAGGGTTACATCTCGCCAAGACATGGAGTAGAACACCTCCTCACCTCTTTTTGACCATGTTGCTTGATGTGTGGGATTGGAATACAAAAAAAACACAACAGAAAGAAAGAATTACACACCAAATTAAGCATGCTTGTCGACTTGAGTCATTATGTTCACCAAGACCACATTTTTGGAAAACACAACACCTATCACATTCACATGTATAAAAAGAAAGATATTTTTTTATAAAAGTGCACATAATAGGGTTATAGGGCCGAACCAAAGACCAATGATGGACCAACAACCGTAGATAGCTAAGCTAAAGAAACCATGAAACCCGTCGTGCATCTTTCTCAAGGAAAAAAAATCATAGACTACAGTATGTGTGATTTTAGCATGATACAATGTATGTTTTCTTTTTTGAGAATATATGATACAATATTTTTTTTGACAAAAGAGAGCATTCTCTCCGATTTCCATTAAAAGAAATCATGATGTCTTACTACAGGGTAGAAAGAGAAACTAAAAGACAAAGCATAACACTCCACTCCCCTACGAAATTTCAATTGCCAAACTAAGGAAGGAGGAAAAGCCATCCCTTCCCCTCCCGAAACCCTCAAGGCAAAAGAACCTACGCGAGTGGTCCGAGGCCTGAATTCAGAGAGAAATCCAGTCCCCGGAACACTTACAACTCTATTATTAGGAACAGAGGCATACATCAGGACTACAGTCTTATCATAGATTCATACAAGACCATAAACTGTCTGAAAAGCAAAAGAAAGCAAGCTAGAAGTAATGGCAGAAGCTCTTTCATCGCAGCAACGGGGTCTTCCTATGATCACCCCTGGATTCTCCCAGTCCAGGCACCACCCACGGGCTGCTTTGAACACTTCTTCTGCCACCATACTTACTTGCTTCACTCCAGCCTCCATCATCTTACTTCTTGCGGGATTTGTCTGCAAAATATTCCAATCATTTAAATTTTTGAGAAACAGAGTAACAGGAACACAGGGGTCATTTACCCTATTGTTGTCAAAAATAACATTGTTTCTTAATTTCCAGATAGTCCAGCAAATCGCTGAAACACCTATCATGACCAAACTTTTTTCATCTTTCCCAAATGTATTTACCCAGGTTTTCATAGTAGCTTCCAGGGTTTCTGGAATGTCTCTCAGATTGAAAGCACATTTTAAAATGTTCCACAATAGTCTAGCAACTGAACAAGATAGAAAAAGATGATTTATATTCTCTTTACGTCCACAAAAAGGACATTTATCATCTCCTTTCCACCCCTACGAAGCAAATTATCTTTTGTAAGGATACTTTTCCTAAGAGCAAACCACATGAACACCTTGATTCTGGGTGGCATTTTAATCTTCCACATATACATGTGAGGATATTTGACATCATTTTCAATCATATGCATGTAGAAAGATTTTACAATATACACTCCTTTTTTAGTCAGAGACCATTTTATTTCGTCTTTATCCTCATTCAAAGTCACCGATCTACATGCTTCTTTAATATGTCCCCATAGCTCTCTAGTGTCTCCCAATAAAGTTCTTCTAAATTGCACATTATCTAGATCATTGTCAAAAACTTCTTTAACTGCTTTCTTCTTATCAAAACAAAGATCATAAAGCCTAGGAAATTTTTTGCTTAATGGAGCAGTGCCAATCCACCAATCTTCCCAAAAGCGAGTTCTATCTCCATTCCCAATTTTAAATTTGCACAAAGAAACAAAATGGTCTCTATGTTTTAGTATATCCCTCCAAAACTGGGAATCTCCCTGTTTGGCCTGAATAGTGCCCAGATTTCTATTCTTAATATTTTTTTTTCCAAATAATGTCCTGCCACAGCCCCTCAGTTGTATATAATTTCCACCACCATTTACTCAGCAATGTTTTGTTCATGCATGCAAGATTTTGGATCCCCAGGCCCCACATATCTTTTGGCCTACACACCTCAGACCATTTCACCAAATGGTATTTTCTTTTTTGATCATCTTCTTGCCATAGAAGTCTGGCCCTGAAAAAATCCATGCGTTTTTCAACCCCAATGGGAAGCCCATAGAAGGACATCATAAAATACGGGATGCCTGTGAGAGCTGACTGAATCAATGTAACTCTCCCTGCACTGGCAAGCAATCTGCCTTGCGAAGTTGTACATTTTTTCTCCATCTTACTCTTTGGAGGTTTCCAATGCTTGTTACAAATGAAGGAAATATGCCCTAGAGGCAATAATAAAGTTATTATTTATTTCCTTATATCATGATAAATGTTTATTATTCATGCTAGAATTGTATTAACCGGAAACATAATACATGTGTGAATGCATAGACAAACAGAGTGTCACTAGTATGCCTCTACTTGACTAGCTCGTTAATCAAAGATGGTTATGTTTCCTAACCATGGACAAAGAGTTGTTATTTGATTAACGGGATCACATCATTAGATGAATGATCTGATTGACATGACCCATTCCATTAGCTTAGCACCCGATCGTTTAGTATGTTGCTATTGCTTTCTTCATGACTTATACATGTTCCTATGACTATGAGATTATGCAACTCCCGTTTGCCGGAGGAACACTTTGTGTGCTACCAAACGTCACAACGTAACTGGATGATTATAAAGGAGCTCTACAGGTGTCTCCAAAGGTACATGTTGGGTTGGCGTATTTCGAGATTAGGATTTGTCACTCCGATTGTCGGAGAGGTATCTCTGGGCCCTCTCGGTAATGCACATCACTTAAGCCTTGCAAGCATTGCAACTAATGGGTTAGTTGCGGGATGATGTATTACAGAACGAGTAAAGAGACTTGCCGGTAACGAGATTGAACTAGGTATTGGATACCGACGATCAAATCTCGGGCAAGTAACATACCGATGACAAAGGGAACAACGTATGTTGTTATGCGGTCTGACCGATAAAGATCTTCGTAGAATATGTAGGAGCCAATATGGGCATCCAGGTCCCGCTATTGGTTATTGACCGGAGACATGTCTCGGTCATGTCTACATCGTTCTCGAACCCGTAGGGTCCGCACGCTTAAGGTTTCGATGACAGTTATATTATGAGTTTATGAGTTTTGATGTACCGAAGGAGTTCGGAGTCCCGGATGAGATTGGGGACATGACGAGGAGTCTCGAAATGGTCGAGACGTAAAGATCGATATATTGGACGACTATATTCGGACATCGGAAAGGTACCGAGTGATTCGGGTATTTTTCGGAGTACCGGGTAGTTACGGGAGAAGCAATGGGCCTTGATGGGCTTTAGTGGGAAGAGGAGAAAGGGCCAAGGGGCTGCTGCGCCCCCCCTCCCCTCTAGTCCGAATTGGACTAGGGAAAAGGGGGCCGGCCACCTTTCCTTCTCCTCCACTTCCTTCTCCCTTCCTCCCCTCTTGGTGGACTCCTACTAGGACTTGGAGTCTTAGTAGGACTCCACATCCTGGCCGCACCTATTGCCTTGGCCGGCCTCCTCCTCCTCCATCCTTTATATACTGAGGCAAGGGGCATCCCATGGACACACAAGTTGATCTTCGTGATCGTTCCTTAGCTGTGTGCGGTGCCTCCTTCCACCATAGTCCACCTCGATCATATTGTAGCGGTGCTTAGGCGAAGCCCTGCGACGATAGAACATCAAGATCGTCACCATGCAGTCGTGCTGACGGAACTCCTCCCCGACGCTTTGCTGGATCGGAGCCCGGGGATCGTCATCGAGCTGAACGTGTGCTAGAACTCGGAGGTGCCGTAGTTTCGGTGCTTGATCGGTCGGGACGTGGAGACGTACGACTACATCAACAAAACGCTTCTGTTGTCGATCTACAAGGGTACGTAGATCACACTCTCCCCTCTTGTTGCTATACATCATCATGATCTTGCGTGTGCGTAGGAAATTTTTTAAAATTACTACGTTCCCCAACAATGGCATCCGAGCCTAGGTTTTATATGTTGATGTTATATGCACGAGTAGAACACAAGTGAGTTGTGGGCGATATAAGTCATACTGCTTACCAGCATGTCATACTTTGGTTCGGCGGTATTGTTGGATGAAGCGGCCCGGACCAACATTACGCGTACGCTTACGCGAGACCAGTTCTCCCGACGTGCTTTGCACAGAGGTGGCTTGCGGGTGACAGTTTCTCCAACTTTAGTTGAACCGAGTGTGGCTACGCCCGGCCCTTGCGAAGGTTAAAACAGCACCAACTTGACAAACTATCGTTGTGGTTTTGATGCGTAGGTGAGATTGGTTCTTGCTTAAGCCCGTAGCAGCCACGTAAAACTTGCAACAACAAAGTAGAGGACGTCTAACTTGTTTTTGCAGGGCATGTTGTGATGTGATATGGTCAAGACATGATGCTAAATTTGATTGTATGAGATGATCATGTTTTGTAACCGAGTTATCGGCAACTGGCAGGAGCCATATGGTTGTCGCTTTATTGTATGCAATGCAATCGCGCTGTAGTGCTTTACTTTATCACTAAGCGGTAGTGATAGTCGTGGAAGCATAAGATTGGCGAGACGACAACGATGCTACGATGGAGATCAAGGTGTCGCGCCGGTGACGATGGTGATCATGACGGTGCTTCGGAGATGGAGATCACAAGCACAAGATGATGATGGCCATATCATATCACTTATATTGATTGCATGTGATGTTTATCTTTTATGCATCTTATCTTGCTTTGATTGACGGTAGCATTATAAGATGATCTCTCACTAAAATTATCAAGAAGTGTTCTCCCTAAGTATGCACCGTTGCGAAAGTTCTTCGTGCTGAGACACCACGTGATGATCGGGTGTGATAGGCTCTACGTTCAAATACAACGGGTGCAAAACAGTTGCACATGCGGAATACTCAGGTTATACTTGACGAGCCAAGCATATACAGATATGACCTCGGAACACGGAGACCGAAAGGTCGAGCGTGAATCATATAGTAGATATGATCAACATAGTGATGTTCACCAATGAAACTACTCCATCTCACGTAATGATCGGACATGGTTTAGTTGATTTGGGGAACGTGATCACTTAGAGGATTAGAGGATGTCTATCTAAGTGGGAGTTCTTAAGTAATATGATTAATTGAACTTTAATTTATCATGAACTTAGTCCTGGTAGTATTAGCATATCTATGTTGTAGATCAATAGCTCGCGTTGTTGCTTTCATATGTTTATATGTTCCTAGAGAAAAATTGTGTTGAAAGATGTTAGTAGCAATGATGCGGATTGGATTCGTGATCTGAGGTTTATCCTCATTGCTGCACAGAAAAATTATGTCCTTGATGCACCGCTAGGTGACAGACCTATTGCAGGAGCAGATGCAGACGTTATGAACGTTTCGCTAGCTCAATATGATGACTACTTGATAGTTTAGTGCACCATGCTTAACGGCTTAGAATCGGGACTTCAAAGACGTTTTGAATGTCATGGACCATATGAGATGTTCCAGGAGTTGAAGTTAATATTTCAAGAAAATACCCGAGTTGAGAGATATGAAGTCTCCAACAAGTTCTATAGCTAAAAGATGGAGGAGAATCGCTCAACTAGTGAGCATGTGCTCAGATTGTCTGGGTACTACAATCACTTGAATCAAGTGGAAGTTAATCTTCCAGATAAGATAGTGATTGACAGAATTCTCTAGTCACCATCACCAAGTTAGTAGAACTTCATGATGAACTATAATATGCAAGGGATAACGAAAACAATTCCCAAGCTCTTCGTGATGCTGAAATCGACGAAGGTAGAAATCAAGAAAAACATCAAGTGTTTATGGTTAACAAGACCGCTAGTTTCAAGAAAAGGGCAAAGGAAAGAAGGGGAACTTCAAGAAGAACAGCAAGCAAGTTGCTGCTCAAGTGAAGAAGCCCAAGTCTGGTCCTAAGCCTGAGACTAAGTGCTTCTACTGCAAAGGGACTGGTCACTGGAAGCGGAACTACCCCAAGTGATTGGCGGAAAAGAAGGATGGCAAAGTGAACATAAGTATATTTGATATACATGTTATTGATGTGTACTTTACTAGTGTTTATAGCAACCCCTAAGTATTTGATACTAGTTCAGTTGCTAAGATTAGTAACTCGAAACGGGAGTTGCAGAATAAACAGAGACTAGTTAAGGGTGAAGTGACGATGTGTGTTGGAAGTGGTTCCAAGATTGATATGATCATCATCGCACACTCCCTATAATTTCGGGATTAGTGTTGAACCTAAATAAGTGTTATTTGGTGTTTGCGTTGAGCATGAATATGATTTGATCATGTTTATTGTAATACAGTTATTTATTTAAGTAAAAGAATAAATTGTTGTTCTGTTTACATGAATAAAACCTTATATGGTTACACACCCAATGAAAATAGTTCGTTGGATCTCGATCGTTGTGATACACATAATCATAATATTGAAACCAAAAGATGCAAAGTTAATAATGATAGTGCAACTTATTTGTGGCACTACCGTTTAGGTCATATTGGTGTAAAGCGCATGAAGAAACTCCATGCTGATGGGCTTTTAGAATCACTTGATTATGAATCAGTTGATGCTTGCGAACCATGCCTCATGGACAAGATGACTAAGACTCCGTTCTCCGGAGCGAGCAACTGACTTATTGGAAATAATACATACTGATGTATGCGGTCCGATGAGTGTTAAGGCTCAGGGCAAGTATCGTTATTTTCTGAACTTCACAGATGATTTGAGTAGATATGGGTATATCTACTTGATGAAACATAAGTCTGAAACATTTGAAAAGTTTAAAGAATTTCAGAGTGAAGTGGAAAATCATCGTGACAAGAAAATAAAGTTTCTACGATCTGATCGTGGAGACAAATATTTGAGTTACGAGTTTGGTCTTCAGTTAAAAACAATGTGAAATAGTTTCACTACTCACGCCACCTGGAACACCACAATGTAATGGTGTGTCCGAACGTCATAACCGTACTTTATTAGATATGGTGCGACCTATAATGTTCCTTACCGATTTACCACTATCGTTTTGGGGTTATGCATTAAAGATAGCTGCATTCACGTTTAAAAGGGCACCATCTAAGTCCGTTGAGACGACATAATCTGAACTATGGTTTGGCAAGAAACCAAAGTTGTCGTTTCTTAAAGTTTGGGATTGTGATGCTTATATGAAAAGGTTTCATCCTGATAAGCTCAAAACCAAATCGGAGAAATATGTCTTCATAGGATACCCAAAGGAAACTGTTGGGTACACCTTCTATCACAGATCCGAAGGCAAATTCGTTGCCAAGAATGGATCCTTTCCAGAGAAGGAGTTTCTCTCGAAAGAAGTGAGTGGGAGGAAAGTAGAAAACTTGATAAGGTAATTGTACCTTCTCCCTTATTGGAAAGTAGTTCATCACAAAAATCTGTTCTTGTGACTACTACACCAATTAGTGAGGAAGCTAATGATGATGATTATGTAACTTCAGATCAAGTTACTACCGAATCTCGTAGGTAAACCAGAGTAAGATCCGCACCAGAGTGGTACGGTAATCCTGATCTGGAGGTCATGTTACTTGACCATGACGAACCTACGAACTATGAGGAAGCGATGATGAGCCCAGATTCCGCGAAATGGTTTGAGGCCATGAAATCTGAGATATGATCCATGTATGAGAACAAAGTTTGGACTTTGGTTGACTTGCCCGATGATCAGCAAGCAATTGAGAATAAATGGATCTTCAAGAGGAAGATAGGACGCTGATAGTAGTGTTACTATCTACAAAGCTAGAATTGTCGCAAAAGGTTTTTCGACAAGTTCAAGGTGTTGACTACGATGAGAGCTTCTCACTCGTATCTATGCTAGAGTCTGTCCGAATCATGTTAGTAATTGCCGCATTTTATGAAATCTAGCAAATGGATAAACAAAACTGCATTCCTTAATGGATTTATTAAAGAAGAGTTGTATATGATGCAACCAGAAGGTTTTGTCAATCTGAAAGATGCTAACAAAATGTGCAAGCTCCAGCGATCCATCTGTGAACTGGTGCAAGCATCTCGGAGTTGGAATATACGCTTTGATGAATTGATCAAAGCATATAGTTTTATACAGACTTGCGGTGAAGCCTGTATTTACAAGAAAGTGAGTGGGAGCACTACAACATTTCTGATAAGTATATGTGAATGACATATTGTTGATCGGAAATAATGTAGAATTATTCTGTAAAGCATAAAGGAGTGTTTGAAAGGAGTTTTTCAAAGAAAGACTTCGGTGAAGCTGCTTACATATTGAGCTCCAAGATCTATAGAGATAGATCAAGACGCTTGATAAGTTTTTTCAATGAGTACATACCTTGACAAGATTTTGAAGTAGTTCAAAATGGAGCAGTCAAAGAAAGAGTTCTTGCCTGTATTACAAGGTGTGAAGTTGAGTAAGACTCAAAGCCCGACCACGACAAAATATAGAAAGAGAATGAAAGTCATTCCCTATGCCTTGGCCATAGGTTCTATAAAGTATGTCATGCTGTATACCAGATCTATTGTATACCCTGCACTGATTTGGCAAGGGAGTACAATAGTGATCTAGGAGTAGATCACTGGACAGCGGTCAGAATTATCCTTAGTGAAATAAGGATATGTTTCTCGATTATGGACGTGACAAAAAAGGTTCGTCGTAAAGGGTTACGCCGATGCAAGTTTTGACACTAATCTAGATGACTCTAAGTCTCGGTCTAGATACATATTGAAAGTGGACTAGAGTAGCTCCATGCAAGAGCATTGTTGACATAGAAATTTGCAAAATACATGTGGATCTGAATGTGGCAGACCCGTTGACTAAGATTCTCTCACGAGCAAAACATGATCACACCTTAGTACTCTTTGGGTGTTAATCACATAGCGATGCGAACTAGATTACTGAATCTAGTAAACCCTTTGGGTGTTAGTCACATGGCGATGTGAACTATGGGTGTTAATCACATGATGATGTGAACTATCGATGTTAATCACATGGTGATGTGATCTAGATTATTGACTCTAGTGCAAGTGGGAGACTGAAGGAAATATGCCCTAGAGGCAATAATAAAGTTATTATTTATTTCCTTATATCATGATAAATGTTTATTATTCATGCTATAATTGTATTAACCGGAAACATAATACATGTGTGAATGCATAGACAAACAGAGTGTCACTAGTATGCCTCTACTTGACTAGCTCGTTAATCAAAGATGGTTATGTTTCCTAACCATGGACAAAGAGTTGTTATTTGATTAACGGGATCACATCATTAGATGAATGATCTGATTGACATGACCCATTCCATTAGCTTAGCACCCGATCGTTTAGTATGTTGCTATTGCTTTCTTCATGACTTATACATGTTCCTATGACTATGAGATTATGCAACTCCCGTTTGCCGGAGGAACACTTTGTGTGCTACCAAACGTCACAACGTAACTGGGTGATTATAAAGGAGCTCTACAGGTGTCTCCAAAGGTACATGTTGGGTTGGCGTATTTCGAGATTAGGATTTGTCACTCCGATTGTCGGAGAGGTATCTCTGGGCCCTCTCGGTAATGCACATCACTTAAGCCTTGCAAGCATTACAACTAATGGGTTAGTTGCGGGATGATGTATTACAGAACGAGTAAAGAGACTTGCCGGTAACGAGATTGAACTAGGTATTGGATACCGACGATCAAATCTCGGGCAAGTAACATACCGATGACAAAGGGAACAACGTATGTTGTTATGCGGTCTGACCGATAAAGATCTTCGTAGAATATGTAGGAGCCAATATGGGCATCCAGGTCCCGCTATTGGTTATTGACCGGAGACATGTCTCGGTCATGTCTACATCGTTCTCGAACCCGTAGGGTCCGCACGCTTAAGGTTTCGATGACAGTTATATTATGAGTTTATGAGTTTTGATGTACCGAAGGAGTTCGGAGTCCCGGATGAGATTGGGGACATGACGAGGAGTCTCGAAATGGTCGAGACGTAAAGATCGATATATTGGACGACTATATTCGGACATCGGAAAGGTACCGAGTGATTCGGGTATTTTTCGGAGTACCGGGTAGTTACGGGAGAAGCAATGGGCCTTGATGGGCTTTAGTGGGAAGAGGAGAAAGGGCCAAGGGGCTGCTGCGCCCCCCCTCCCCTCTAGTCCGAATTGGACTAGGGAATAGGGGGCCGACCACCTTTCCTTCTCCTCCACTTCCTTCTCCCTTCCTCCCCTCTTGGTGGACTCCTACTAGGACTTGGAGTCCTAGTAGGACTCCACATCCTGGCCGCACCTATTGCCTTGGCCGGCCTCCTCCTCCTCCATCCTTTATATACTGAGGCAAGGGGCACCCCATGGACACACAAGTTGATCTTCGTGATCGTTCCTTAGCCGTGTGCGGTGCCCCCTTCCACCATAGTCTACCTCGATCATATTGTAGCGGTGCTTAGGCGAAGCCCTGCGACGATAGAACATCAAGATCGTCACCACGCTGTCGTGCTGACGGAACTCCTCCCCGACGCTTTGCTGGATCGGAGCCCGGGGATCGTCATCGAGCTGAACGTGTGCTAGAACTCGGAGGTGCCGTAGTTTCGGTGCTTGATCGGTCGGGACGTGGAGACGTACGACTACATCAACCAAACGCTTCCGTTGTCGATCTACAAGGGTACGTAGATCACACTCTCCCCTCTTGTTGCTATACATCATCATGATCTTGCGTGTGCGTAGGAATTTTTTTGAAATTATTACGTTCCCCAACAACAAATTCTATTCTTATCTATAGGCAGCCCTACATATTTCATGGGCAAGGCACCCACTGTGCATGTGAAAATTCTAGCATATTCATCTTTCTTATCAATAGCCTTCCCGAACAAAAAAATCTCACTTTTATGAAAATTGATCTTTAAACCAGACATTTGCTCAAACAGACATAAAATATATTTCAAATTGTGTGCACTTTCTGTATCATCTTGCAATAGGAAGATGGTATCATCTGCATATTGCAACATATTGACCCCATTTGGTATGTATTCATTCAGGACCCCCTTCATCGGCCCATTTTCTCTGGCTTTGTCTAACATAATTGCCAGGACATCAGCAGCCAGGTCAAAGTTCAGAGAGGATAGAGAGTCCCCCTGTCTCAATCCTTTATGGGTGATAAAGTATTTTCCTAGGTTCTCATTAACCCTTGACACAAACTTTCCCCCCTTTAATAGTCTCCATGACCCAATCAATCCATTTATTTGGGAATCCCTTCACTTTCAACATTTGAAAAAGAAAGAACCATTTGATTTTGTCATAGGCCTTTTCAAAATCAATTTTCAGAAGCATAGCACTTTGTTTTTTATTTTTTATGCTATTCAAAGCCTCATGAAGGATCAAAACTCTCTCCATAATATACCTGCCTTTAACAAAAACAGTTTGAACAGGAGAAATAACATCAGCAGCTACCAAATTCAGCCTATTCATTAACACTTTTGTGATGATTTTGAAGCAGACATTTAGCAAACAAATTGGCCTGAATTTCTGTATTTGATTAGCATCTGTCCCTTTTGGGACTAGGGTTATAATCCCATAGTTTAGTCTACTAATATCAATTTTCCTATTGGCAAAGTCATCCAACAAAGCTTTTAAATCAAGTTTCACCAGATCCCAATAATGCGAGTAAATTGCACAAAACCACCACTTTGAAGGCTAAGTTTGCGAAAAACACTACAATACATTTTTTTTTGTAAAAAACACCATGTCTATGGTAATCTTTTTGCAAAAAACACTGATCGGCGGATCTTGCTCAGTTAAGTGAGTTTATGACAAATTGGGCCCGCCAGTCAGGCTGACGTGGCACCAATTTCTCACACCGTTACATGAAAACGTTTGCTGGACATGGGGCCTGCTTGTCAGCCGAACAAGCCTCTCCTGGGCATTCCACCGAACAATTTGTGTGCAACGACTATGGCAGGCTCTGCCTCGTCTGGGGGCAGGACGGGCGACCTCGGTCGGGGTTGGGACGGGCCGCGGTAGTGAGTAGCAGGCGGCGGGTGCGGCGAACAGCGAGCAGGCAGCGGGCGCGGCTTCCGCGGCAGTGAGCAGCAGGCAGCAGGTGCGGCGAACAGCGAGCACGCAGCAGGTGCGGCGGCGGCGAGTAGCGGCCGCGGCGAGCAGCGAGGCGTGGTGGCCGCGGCGAGCAGCGACGCGGAGGCAGCAGCGAGCAGCGGGTGCGGCAGCAGCGAGGCACGGCGGCCACGACGAGCAGCGTGCGCGGCAGGAGCGAGCGCGACGGGAGGTTGACGAATCAGTTTTTTTTCTTTTTGTTTCAATGACAGGTGGACCCCACAGGACCACACATGATGATAATGTTAGCCAATGTCGCCGTTTTAAAGAGAATTCCTCCACTAATTTTTTTTCACATCCCTCTTGAATCCTAATGGGATTATCAATATTAAGTGAAACAGAAGAATTATCTGGTGGACCAAATAATTTTTTGTAAAAAGTAGTGATATAGTCTATCAAGTTTTTATCCCCTCAGCTTGCTCTAATCTGTTGATATTTTTTTTTGACGGGATATGATACAGTATAAGTGCTTACGTTCTTTTCTATGGAAAAATGTTCTTACGTGATTTATTTGCAGTTTCTTAAATTTAGTCAGTGGGCTGGGCCGTGAGGGAGAACGTGCGGAAGTGGGTCTGGTTCGCGAGGCAGCCGAGTCGTCGTGTCGGTCGTCGCGTGGGGTTGTCGTCAAAGCACTCCTCACCAGTCACCACTCACTCCTCGCTCCCACTGACCGGCTCATCTCCCCTACCTAGTTCCTTCCAGCGTCGCCTCCCCTTCTCCTTGCCAGCACACACAATCCAGATCCGCGTCCTTCCCCGACCGCCTCATCCGCTTCCGGCTCGCCGCCGCCCGTTCCCCGATCCCCGTCCGCCTCCTCTCCTTCATCCGCGGAGCCTTCCCGACATCCCCATCTACGTGCCCACATCAGGTGGTTCATTCAGATGAGTAGATTCAGTGCCACTTACGCTGTACTTAGTGCTTATAAGAAATTTTAGCACTTTATTAATTCACCCATCTGCCAAATGCCCAAATGTGTTGTTGTATTGTTGTGAATCCATCTGAAAACCCTTGCAAAAAAAAAAAAATCCATCTGAAAATCCATTGAGTTGTACTGTTGTGAACCCATCTAAATCCAGTATATTTTTCTGAACCCTATGTATTGTTTTACTACACTCTCCGTCTCAAAATAAGTATCTCAAATTTAGTGACACTTATTTTGGGGATGGAGCGTGTATTCAACAACAACAAAAATGTATTGTCATGGACCTATCTGCAGACTTAGGCTGTGTTCGGCAGCCCTCCACGGCTCCACTGCTCGGTCACGGAGCGGAGCGGAGCAGAGCATCGCTTTAGCTGCTCCATAAGTTACAACTAGTTGCCGCTCCGCTCCGGAACGGAGTCCGAACAGGCTCTTAGGCCCTGTTCGGTTATCCACCGGCTCCGCGAAATTTCAGGGATCTGCGGAGCACCTAGTTTGCTGCTCCGCTAATTTAGCCTGCAACTCCGTCGGCTCCGCGAGTGGAGTCTGGAGTGGAGAGACTCCGAACACTCCCTTAGTTCACAGACGTTGTTGTATTATCTGAAAAATATGTCTTCATCGAAAAAACCCACACTAACTCTTGCTTCACAGATGGCTGGCGAAATTGTGACCGTGGCGAGTGGGGTGATGAACCCCCTCATCGGCAAGCTCAAAGCACTCATGGGTGACGAGTACGGCAAGTTCACAGGGGTCAGGAAGCAGGCTTCGTTCCTTGAGAAGGAACTCAGCGCCATGAACGCTGCCCTCCAGAAGCTCGAGCTCATGGATGATGAGCTCGATCCAACTGTCAAGGACTGGGTGGATCATGTTAGGGATATGTCCTATGACATGGAGAATTGTATTGACGACTTCGTGCACCAATTTCGAGCTGATGATGCCAAGGCAGGCTTCATAGAGAAGATTACTCAATTCATCAAGAAGTTTCGACAACGCCTTCGGATAGCCGACCGGATGGAAGAGCTCAAGACTCTTGCCTTGGAGGCGAATGATCGACGTGAGAGATATAAGATTGATGATTGGAAGCCTGCCTCTGGCCATGTGCCTGTTGACCCTCGGCTGCGAGCGGTATATCAGGAGGCAGATACTCTCGTGGGCATTGATGGCCCAAGGGAGGAGGTTGTCACTCGGTTGATGGATACTCGGAAGAAACTCAAGGTGGTATCCATTGTGGGATTAGGTGGTCTTGGTAAAACTACACTTGCCAAACAGGTCTATGACAAGATTGACTCGCAATTTGATTGCAAGGCATTCTTTTCAGTTTCACAGAGGCCTGATATGAGTGAGCTACTCAACAATTTACAATATAAACTTGGGATGAACGACCCCGTTTCATCTCACGCTCGCAAGGTTGACGACATCATTAAAGAGCTAAGGGAACATCTGAAAGAGAAAAGGTATTACTCACTATCAGCAGTCACTTGCATGGGCTACACTTGTTAAATTTGAGCTAAGTAATTGGTTAATATACATTTTGTACTGATATTTATCCATCCAAGCTGACTGTTTGGTGCTTTGTGTTTATGATAGACATTTAAAGTCGGAAATAAAAGATGTAAAACATACATCTTTTGAAAAAAGTGATTAAATTATTGGTATGTTTTCCATCCAGTGCCATAATTGCTAGGGTAATAGAAACATGTTAAACCCATGTGCCTTCAGTAAGAAGAGTGTTTCTAAAAGACGGGCTATTGAATGTCTATGTGACATATGTGCTAAACTGGTAGGGCGTTTTGACAAAGTTTTTACATTTAGGATAAACATACCCCTCCATACCATTTCTTTTTGGTGAAAATAGTTAATCTAAAGATTGAATTATGATGTCCAGTTCACATATCTGGTACTGATTTTTCATCCATGCATGCAAGATTTGTGAATGTTTTTATTTTTTAGGCCTTTGTGATAGACATGGATAATTATAAGCTTTGGTATTACTTTTTCATTCATTATGATAATTCATAGCTTCTCAGAAAATTCCATATATCCTTTTTGCTTGAACCTACTTTGTCAAGATTTTGATGATTTCGTCTATAAATTAATCATATTATATTATAATGTAACTAACCTTTACAAACATTTGAACAGGTACCTTATTGTTGTTGACGATGTGTGGGATGAATCAGCTTGGAATATTATTAAGTGTGCTTTTCCAGAAGAGGGTAATGGAAGTAGAGTAATAGTTACAACACGAGTAGAAGGTGTAGCTATCGTAGCCTGTCAGAATGACCGTGAGGGCATGTACAGATTGAAACCTCTCAGTGAAGAAAACTCAAGAATGTTATTCTTGAATAGAGTATTTGGGTCTGCACATGGTTGTCCACCCCAACTTGAAGACATCATGGCTGAGATTTTGAAGAAGTGTCATGGATTGCCACTTGCAGTTATCACAATAGCTAGCCTATTAGCAAGTGAAGAAAGATCAAGGAAGGGGTGGGAGAGTATAAGGGATTCTTTGGGTGCCCAGTCTGCTACAAATCCTACCTTGGAAGAGATGAAGAGTATATTAAACCTTAGCTACATGCATCTTCCTGCTTATCTGCGGGCATGTTTTTTGTACCTTGGTATGTATGCTGAGGATTGCGAAATCCCAAGGGATGATCTGGTTCGACAATGGATAGCTGAAGGCTTTATCAGTAGTTTGCATGTGCAAGATCTGGAGGATGTTGGTAGGAGTTATTTCAATGAGCTTATCAACAGAAGCATGATTCAGCCTTATGAAAATGATGAGGAGGAGGTGTGTTGCAGAGTACACGACATGATGCTTGACTTGATCCTAAGCAAGTGCGCTGAAGATAACTTTGTAAGTGTGGCATACAATTATGAAGGCATGGCAAGATTGCATGGCAGCAAATACAAGATTCGTCGATTATCTCTGACATCCTTTGTTGGTGATGGAGCAACTATTTCTGTTAGCCTATCACAAGTTCGATCATTTGCACTGTCGGGAAACTCCATGCCTCCTCTTTTGTTGTTCAAGTACCTCCGGGTGTTCAGAATTGATCAGGACAGTTCTAGTGGAGTCATGGGGACCCTTGACCTCACCGCTATTTGCCAATTGTTTCAGCTGAGGTACTTGTATGTTTCAGTATCACGTCTTGTACAGCTCCCAGCTGAACTTAAAGGGCTTATTTACTTGGAGACGCTGGCCATACCTTTTGCAGATCTCAAGAGCATCCCCTCAGATATAGTTCATTTGTCTCGCTTGTCCTATCTTAGTTTTGGTATGGAAGAAGGGCTGCCTGAATGGATTGGGGATATGAAATCACTACGCAGTCTGATAATATATCGTATGGTGACCAATCCGAGCATGAAGGCCATTATGGGTCTTGGCGAGCTTACCGATCTTAGGGAACTGGTAATCTATGTGGGGTCTTTTGAGAAGCCAAAACTTGATGCTTTGGCCTACTCCATTGGACAGCTTTGTAACCTCAAATATCTTCGATTCTATGGGTCTCATTCTAAAGTCGATAACCAGCTGGGCTCATTATCCAATCCTTTTCAACATATCGAGGAATGTCGCGGGTCTGTATTGAATTTCCATAGAGTTCCCAAATGGATGGGTGGTCTCCATTGCCTTCGTATCCTCGATCTGCGTGTGGAGGAGACGTCAACTGAGGAGGTTCATCTTCTTGGGGAGCTTCCCTCCCTCGTCAAACTTGAATTTAGTTTGTCGCATCTCCCTAAAGAAAGGGTTATATTGGGAAGAGGACTATTCCTGGTTCTGGAGCACTTCACATTTCACTCAAAGGAAGACATTATGGCATACCTGGGATTTCAGGCAGGGGCCATGCCCAACTTACGAACCCTCGCTCTCAATAGCGCGGAGTGGGGTGGCAGTATACCAGTCGGCATGGAGCACCTGTTATGCCTCCAGAAGATCAAACTGTATCAGAATTACTCTCGTGATGCAACCATGGTTTCTGCGTTCCGGGATGCCTTATCAGTGCACCCAAACCGCCCTTCTGTTGAATAGTCATATTAGATGGTTTATTATGTCAAGAGTTTTGTGGAAGGCTCATTTTACCTGTATCCTGGATCAGGTGATGGCATAGTTATGTTACAATTATCTTTCTTCACATTTTTTTTAGCTGTTGGATGATCAACTTGCAATTTATGTTTGGAGTACGAAAATTTGTGATGTACGTATAATTACCATTTGCTTTTGTCTCAGTAAACTCTTGTTGCTAGTCATGGATCTGAATAAGAATCGAGAAAACACACATGTAAAATGCAGCAATCATTAGTCTCATGTTGGTTTGGTCATGGTCATAGTTGCTGCCGTCAATGATGCTCACTTCCTGCCATATTTGATGAATGAATGAAAGGTGGTGTCTTATATGATTTGTGCTGACATTATCTGCTGAGAACTTGAGATACAATGTTAAACTTACGATTTAATGTACTTTTGACATGAATC
This sequence comes from Triticum dicoccoides, assembly GCF_002162155.2. Taxonomy (NCBI): domain Eukaryota; kingdom Viridiplantae; phylum Streptophyta; class Magnoliopsida; order Poales; family Poaceae; genus Triticum; species Triticum dicoccoides. The sequence goes on along the minus strand of NC_041380.1, from coordinate 602,098,697 downwards.
TTTGCCCACTTGCTTGACAAGTTCAGAGGCCCTTGTTGCCATAAATGATATGGTACCGATATGCATCTGTTTTAGCGCATCAAAAGATTATAACGGTTCAGTTGACATAGATTATATCCTGACTGAAGTTTAACTTGCTGACACACATTATATTATGAGAATAATTACCACTCGATAAAATGTATTTCTTCATTTTCCTTGCTGCTTAGTAGTTACTAGTTGGTACTGTAGTGAGAGCCTACCATATTACTTACAGTTTAGTTCGTGTACATTTTTCTGTTGGCTTCAGAGTTCTTGCTTCTGATCCAAACACAAAGAGGCGAGCTTATCATCACACGCTGTGCTCTGAAAACGAGTCCTCTCCATTTGATGTTATTCATTTGGGGGCTACACTAGAAAGCCCACTCTGTTTTAGAAAACATTATGCTACCAATATACATCTGTTTTGGCACACAAAAGATTATAACAATTCAATCGTTAAAGATTACACCGTGATTGAAGTTTAACTTGTTGCTACAGATTACCTAATGAGAATAATTGGCACCCAATAAATTTAACCGTATCTGGTTTCCTTACTGCTTAGAGTTACTTGTTCTGATCCATTTGTCTCTTTTTATCATGTGACAGAGAAGCAGGAAGACTCCGATGAACCTTGGACTCTGGCTGAGCTTGGTCGGACGGTGCTTGATGCAACTCAGCCTGCAATCAGTTGGATAGACTATGGGTGCTTTGGTCTACGGCGCTGGCCAGTGGACGGTCGTTGATGTTGGTTGTAATGCTTTGGCACAGTCCTGCCATGTTCACATTGCTGCTTCATGACTCAGTTGGCTACCAAGTTCTGTCTATACTTTATGGTTTCCTTGAGACCTGATATCAATGTATTGTCTACACGTACACTACATTCTAATCTATATTGACTTATTCAGTCCGCCCCATGATCTCCGTGCGGATTGATTGTTCAAACCTGGGAATTGTTCAAATATATTGTTTTGGTCTTGTGTCTGTTCTCTCTTCTTCATATCTGAGCGACTCTCATGTGCCTCTCCCTTTCTCATTTTTTTTATTGCTGGGAAACCCCTTTAATTTGGTTTTCTTAGTATAGGTGAAGTTTGTGCAACACAATGATAGTTTTGCTGACAACTGCAGTCTGCAGGTAGTATACCTCGGAAGAGGAGGGGCTAAGCGCCGGCGATTCAGAAGAGCGGCTTCTGCGCCGCCACCTCGTCCCGCTCCATCCGCTGGTCCAACGACATGCGACGTAGGTGCAGAGAACTCAAGCGACCAATCAGTGCTACCAAATTGTTATGCTGTACGATCTTCTGTCTTGCTTAGGCTTGGAATTCCATTTCAACTTCTAGTGCCGCACTTGAAGTTGAAATGGCCATCCCTGCATCACATCAGGTTGTAACTTGCACAACTTTACACCTGCAGCTAAGCCTTGGATGACAGGAACCATCACAAATGTGGTTCCAACATGAAAACAAGTTGCTAGACTTCGACCTCACAATACTGGAAATAGTCTTAAACAACTTACTAGAGTTGAACAAGTTGCTCCTCATAGTCCAGTCTCACATATACTGAAAACAAGTTTTAGTAGAACAAGATAAGCTACAAGAGTACAGCCTCAGAAATAGTGGAAACAAGTTGCTGGTCTCATACTTCAGTTTCACAAAAGTAGGCTGTTATGAACTGACAACCATTGCAAGCCACAAAACTGGTGTCCTTTGCCCTTGCAGGAATTTTAGTGCAGAAATTTCATACATATTTCTGGCGTAGAGAAGCTCAGTAACAGCTGGCAAAGCTCTTTCCCCTTGCTTTGAGTGACCGAGTCACTGAAATGTACTGTCATCCTCTTTAACATTGTTGTCCACTTGAATAACCTTCTCACCAGAGCGAGTTCATGTTCAGTTCCTATAAAGCCATCGATCTCTATTTCTTCAAGGCAACGGAGCACGAGTTCCTTGGTTTCCCAGTTTGATGGCTCAACACACCTGCAACCTGATCGGCACGCAATTTGTCCCTGGAACAATTGGCATATAAGTTCTAATAAGTAATAAGATTTAACATTTTACAGTTTGAGATAAGACAGAGATGAAACTAGAAATAATTACACTGCATGAATAGAACTAATTTTGGAGCAAGCATTCTACAGAAAGTATAATTGCGCTATGCATATAGGAAATCGTACTTCGAACATTATTATAGCCATCACAAAAATTCTCATATAAAATAGTAAGATTCTTACATTTGCTGAACAAGATCAAAGGAGGGTCCCCGTTTCTTTGCTAAAAATATGACCCATCAGTTTGTTTTGACATTTCAGACAGACTTGTAAGTGCTACTCTTTTGAAATAAAAGCGATCACAAAGTCAATAACCCAGGTTGCATTCACATCAGTATGAGTATGTAACCTTAACTAAGAACAAGAGTAGGGCAACTCGCAGCTAAGCCATGGAAGTCGCCTCAAGCTAAGTATATTGTTACCTCCAGTCCCCTCGGCATGTCAAGAAGTTTAAGCTTCAGCTCTCTTATACCACTAGACATCCTTAGAAGATGGAACGAGCTGGCTCCAAAGGAATGTCCACATGCTAGTACTTCCAGCTTCAAGATGGTAATGTTAGGAAACTTTGTCATCTCTTTCATCAAGAATTGGCCGTAACCTATGACCTGTAGTAGGTTCACAGGAAGTCATATAAACAATTGGATAAGGACACAAGCATCTTATTTTCTACTCAGTGACAAACACATATACTCCAACTAAACAAGTTCACTTTTGTAGGCATTTTAAATTTCCAAATGACAAATTCTCGAAGTTTAACTCTCAAGTTTGGTTATAATCCCTATTGACTTGCTAGCATGTTACAGTAATGTAAAAATGACATACCGGCATATAGTAAAGCCCGAGATTAAGAATGCTGACGTGGTCAAAATGATTCAGAAGCATCGACCAATCACGATGGTCTTGAGAAAATACATTATGTCCATGCACCACTAGTGGATGGGGGCTCAGCTGTTGGAGATGTGTCATGTCGCCAAACCGGATGACACTAGGATCGTAAGCGCTGCTCCAATCGAGTGTCACCAACCGAGGGGCTGAGATGGTTGCTAAAGTTGATTTTGGGTGGATCTCGAGTGGAAGCAAGGTCACACAGAGAGAGAGAGAGAGAGGAGAAGATTTTTCTGGAAAACTTGTTCTCGTTAGTTCCCCAGGTACACTATGTATACACAACCACTTTTACATTTTCACCCCCTCTAGTCCTACCTTTACAAATAAGTACTACCAACACTCCCCCTCAAGATGGGGCGAAGATGTCAATAAGCCCCATCTTGTTACATGTTTTTACAAAAGATAAAACACTAACACCTTTAGTTAATACATCAGCTAGTTGGTCACCAGATTTTACAAAACTAATTTGAAGTGTTCCTTCATCTAGCTTCTCCTTAATGAAGTGTCGATCAATTCCAATATGCTTAATCCTATCATGCTGGACTGGATTGTTAACTATCTTTATGGTGGCCTGATTGTCACAATACAGTTGCAGTGGTCCCTTTTTATACAGCTGGAGTTCTGTTAGTAGTATTCTCAACCACATCAGCTCACATAAACCTGAAGCCATAGATCGCAGTTCAGCTTCTGCAGTAGACCTGGCCACTACACTCTGTTTCTTACTTCTCCAACTAATCAGATTGCCCCCAAGAAATATGCAGTAGCCCGACGTAGATCTTCTATCGTCTAAACATCCAGCCCAGTCAGCATCAGTATACCCCTCTAATGTTAGATGCCCACAATTTGAAAACAAAATTCCCTTCCCAGGACATCCTTTGAGATACCGCAAAATTCGATTCACGGCATTGAGGTGATCGGACTGTGGATCATGCATATATCTACTAACAATGCTCACAGCATATGCTATATCAGGTCTAGTATGAGAGAGATAGATCAATCTTCCCACTAACCTTTGATATTGGCCTCTATCAACTGGATCACCAACACATGAGGTAATTCTATGATTTTGCTCAATTGGTGTTGTAGTAGGTTTGCATTCCAGCATCCCAGTTTCAGCAAGTAAATCTAGCACGTATTTTCGTTGTGAGAGGAAGATACCTTGTGCTCCATAGGACAGCTCAATTCCTAGGAAGTAGTGTAAATGTCCCAAATCCTTCACTTCGAATGTCCTTGACAACATTTTCTTCAAACGCCTTATCTCCTCCTCATCACTTCCTGTAATTATAATGTCATCAACATAGACCACAAGAATTGCAATTCGATCATGATTATGCTTAAAAAAGAGTGTGTGGTCAGCATTGCTTTGCCGATACCCCAAGCAGCAAATCTCCTTGCATAGTCTTTCAAACCAGGCCCTCGGCGACTGCTTTAGCCCATATAGTGATTTTCTCAGATTACAGACCTTACCCTCTGTTTCAGGACTATGAAAACCCGGTGGAATTTCCATATACACCTCTTCTTGCAAATCCCCATGAAGAAATGCATTTTTAACATCCATTTGGCACAAATTCCATTTATTATTTGCTGCAATTGACACTAAAGCTCGAATAGTATTCATCTTTGCCACTGGGGCAAAGGTTTCATCATAATCTATCCCATATGTTTGACTATATCCTTTTGCCACTAGTCTGGCTTTATATCTCTCTACTTTCCCATCAGGTGTCTGTTTTACGGTGAACACCCATTTGCAACCTACTACCTTTTTGTTAGCTGGAAGTGGAGTAATTACCCATGTATTATTCTTGTCAAGAGCAGCCATCTCCTCCAGCATTGCTGCCCTCCATTTTGGGTTTAATTTTGCCTCCTGCCAGTCCCGTGGTAAGGGTTCTGCAGAATCCAATGCTGCGATAAAAGACTCATAAGAAGGACCAGCAGTACCATAAAATACATAGTTGGAGACTTTATAAGGATCCAATTTAGATGGCAATTTTCTGGCATTAGATCGTGGTTGCTTTCTGTGAGCTATCGGAATATCAAGGTCACCATATTGAGAAGGGATGTTACCACTTTCCGAGGAAGATTTGGTGTCATTAGTTTGACCTTGAGTATCATCTTGTTGGTCAGCCTCTTGCTCTTGCTCTTGCTCTTGCTGGTCAGGTTCTAACACTCGCATGTGTTCCTCCTCAGTACGCCTTCTTCGTGTATACACCTGAATCCCCCTTTCCTCGTTTGGTCTTGGCTACCGGAGGGCTTCATTTGATGTATCAAATTGCTCCCCCTTTCTTGGTTCTTGTTCTGTTTCTGCCGGAGTTATCCCAATGATCATCCTTTTTGATGCTGCATCATCGTTTTCATCTTTTCCCCCTATCTCACAATCTGCGTCTAACATATCATTAGTAAACAAATCAGGAAACACATCAGTTAAGTCTGTTGGTTCCCCATAAAACGGTTCATGTTCTCTAAATACCACATCCATACTCACGAACATTCTCCTTTTCGAAGGACACCAACACTTATACCCCTTCTGCTTACTAGAATATCCCACAAATATACACTTTAATGCCTTTGGATCTAGCTTATCAACCGAAGGCCTGTAATCCTTCACAAAGCATGTACACCCAAATACTTTTGGTGGAACCACATATGTAGTCTTCCCAGTAAGACATTCTATTGGTGTCTTATATCCAAGCACCCTGGATGGCATCCTGTTCATCAAGTAGGCTGCAGTCATCACTGCTTCACTCCACAAAAACTGAACATTCATAGCAAACATCATACACTGTGGAATCTCTAGAAGATGCCTATTTTTCCTTTCAGCTAGTCCATTCTGTTCAGATGTACCTGGGCAGGTAGTCTGATGGATAATTCCGTAACTTGATAGATATTCATCAAATTCTCTATTGACGTACTCAGTACCATTATCTGAACGTAGTACCTTCACACATGCACAATATTGGGTCCTGATCAAATTATGAAAATCTCTAAAACATTCAAACACATCACTCTTATGACGCAAAACATAGACCCAAGTAGTTCTAGTGCAACAGTCAATGAATGTAACAAAATAGCGATAACCATTAATTGACGTCACCCCACTGGGACCCCATACATCTGAATGTATAGTTTGTAGTAGCACCTCACTTCTATTATCAGATGGTAAATAAGAACTCCTAGTTTGCTTTCCAAACTGACAAGCATCACACACTAGTTGTTCCTTGCTAATTTTACAATAAAGATTTGGGTAGAGCTGACCCAAAGTAGCAAAAGAGAGATGTCCCATGCGACGATGTTGAAGTAGAAATTCTTCTAGGGGTGAGTAGGACACCGTAGCAGCCATAGTAGGGAATATCTCATTGTCCAAGTAATATAACCCATCACGCATGCTCCCCATCCCAAGCTTTCTTCCAGTCCCAAGTTCCTGAAACATGCACCAGGTAGGAAAGAATATAGCAACACAATTCAGCTCTTTAGTAATACAGCTGATCGACAAAAGATTAATTGGGAATGCAGGGACATGCAAGACAGAAGAAAGTGACATATTTGGACTGAGTTTGACCATTCCAGACCCAACAATCTCTTGGGTAGAACCATCAGCTAATTTTACACTTTCCCTTCTTAGATTAGAAATGTAATCATAAAACTCCCTATTAGATCCAGCCATATGTCTAGATGCACCTGAGTCAATCAACCATTGCGACCCTGTTGTAAAATTATCACTACATCCCACAGTATAAGAGTTGTTGCGAGAGAAGTTGGTTGATGAAGATGATGCTTGTGTCTCCGAGGACCTCGGATCACCAAGACTCGAATTCTTGAATTGACGCTATTTCTCTAACTCATCGGTTGTCATCTCGATGCTCACAGTCTTAGATACTTCCTCAACAATAGCAGAAGTGTGTGCCCTTCCTACTGGTCGCATACCTCTTCCACGACCACCACCACGCCCATCAAACCCGCGACCACGACCTCTGCCACGCCAGTCCATGCCTCTACCACGGCCTCCTCCTATCAGCTCTGGGCAGGCTACCCTCAAGTGTCCTGGATGACCACATTCGAAGCACTTCCTCTCATAAGTATTTGTCCCTGGTTTTGGATAATTCCCGCTCTCTGCAGCAAGAAGAGCTGAGCGCCTTTGTGACACACCTTGTGCCACAGGTCCCGCTGCCTCCAATTTCAGCCGAGTCTCCTCACTTATAATTGCAGCAATGGCTTCATCTAGTCCGGGCAACTTCCCACTACCATGAAGTGCTGCTCTTCTATTTTCGAACTTAGGATGGAGACCATTTAAGAAGTCCCTAACACGCCTTCTTTCAGTCAACTTACTGTATTTCTCAACACATTTCCCACATTCCATCTCAACTGGGTCATAGTAATCAAGATCACTCCACAACCTTTTCAGTTCTGACACATACTCCACAACAGTCTTCTCACCCTGGCCCAGCTCATGTAGCTCCTTCTGAAACCTACATGCCAACATCTCATTCCCTACTCCTGAATATGTCCCCTTGAGGAGCCTCCAAATTTCTGAGGCCTCCTTGATCCTTTCTACTTGCTTTGCAATCTGAGATGATACTGAGCTTAGAAGCCAAGCTCTCACCAATGCATTTGTTGTCTTCCACTTTTGGCCCTCTTTCGAATTTTCCTCTGTAGGTTTCTCCACTGTTCCGAGTATATAGCCCTCTAGTCTCCTTGAGACTAGGATGGTCTCGGCATGCTCTGCCCAACTGGAATAATTTTCTGCGCCATCTAGCTTCACATGTGGCATTTGCAACGGGTGAATCTCTTCCTTGGCTTCAATTTCTGATCTAGAGCTTCCAGCCTGCTTGCTGATCGCATCAAAGAGTGCCCTGTATTTCTCATCCATAGATTGTAGCACAGCTGCAAGTTCCCCAGCTGTAACTGACGCAAGAGCTTTCACATTGTCTCCCATTTTGCAAGTTCTTCAGGGTCACACTGTACAACCTTCAATCACCAACCCGGAACTGGTAATCTCCCCTGCGAATAAATCCTGCAGCCCTACCTTCTAGCTGCACCTCAACTTCGGCCTCAAATCAGCCCTGAAGCTTTGCACCCAAATAACCAGCTCACCTATTTCACCTTCCACCTGAAGAAGTCCTGCTCATACCTTCGCAGCAGCAGCCGTACTTCGCTTCCTGGGCACAGCTAACCTCTGCCTCCAGTCCGTTCCCCGTTCACCCTGCTCGTCGCTGGCCACCCTGCTTCCACCACAGCCGCCGCCGGTCCCCTGCTCTGCCGCAGGTAGGCTCACAACCAACCAAAGGCAGCCCCGATTCGGCTCTCTACCGCCGCAAATCAGGCCCGAAGCCTCCGCCTTCGCCTTCCAGTGCTCAGCCCCGCCAATCTACGCGACGCTACCATGAATCCCCAACCTGCTCTGATGCCATAAAGTTGATTTTGGATGGATCTCGGGTGGAAGCAAGGTCACACAGAGAGAGAGAGAGAGAGAGGAGAAGATTTTTCTGGAAAACTTGTTCTCGTTAGTTCCCCAGGTACACTATGTATACACAGCCACTTTTACATTTTCACCCCCTCTAGTCCTACCTTTACAAATAAGTACTACCAACAGTTGCAACCGGTCTACTGTGATCGCTGAAGCAAGAGTTTACTACTAAATCTTGAAGAGCTATCGCAACCACATCGAGCAACTCCAAGCTAGGCAGATTATTGAGCTCCAATTGTAAGAGAGATTTCGAATGAATTATGAGCTTGTCTAGAAGGCCGGTGACACTGTAAACACAAAGGCGGCGCAGTGATGGACACCGTGGTGTAGAGACAAGATCACCGAGGGTACAGGGACCATGCAGCGCGATGCCAAACAGCTCCAGATCTGCAAGCCGAGTAAATACGCCGGAAGGCGGCAGGGCGAGGCCATTAGAGGATAGGGTGAGCCCAACCTTGGTTGCTTTCTCGAAGCAAGGCAGGTTCAAGGCGCCTCTTTCCCCGGCCATGTTCCATCTCTTGGAGATCTGAAAGCTCAGGACACCGGAGAGGCGGCGCGCGGCGATGGTGAGCCATGCCTCGACGGATTCTAGGGTGACCTCAGTGGTGGTGGTGGTGACGAAGAGGTGGCCAAGAGCCGGCGCATCATGTGCGGTGAGGGCCGCGCGTATGCTGTCGGGGTGAGTGCCGCGGGGGAAGTGGAGCTCCGGGAGGAGAGCCCAGGCGCGGCGCCAGCGGCGGGCGAGGACACTGGTCCGAGCGGCGGCGGGGGCGTTGCGGAGCTTGAGGAGGATGTGGACGAGGAGGTCGCCGGGCAGCGCGCTGAGGCGGTCCTCGCCACCTCCAGCGCCTGCGTCGGAGAGGTTTGGCTCCATTGAAGCGGGAGCCAACGGAGATGCGGTGCGCCTCAGGTCACCCAGATGAGATGCGGTGCACCGGCATGCGCTCCATGGAAGCGGGGGGCAAGAGGGGTCGTCGGTGGCTGCTTTCCGGGGATTGAGGATTTGGGGGCTGGGTTTTCGGGGGATTGGGTCTCGGGATGGTCCTCTCCTGCCCTTTGAGCTTCGCGGTGACTTAAATTTCTCGCTTTCGCGGAATTCGAGGAGACCATTCCTATAAAACAGCTCACGTCTCGCTTTTATTTATAAGAGCAACTCTAACGTGTGCTTTGTCGGCTTTTCGTCCATTTGGGTCAGCCAGACGCGTCCGATTTTTCATTTGGATCGGCAGTGGCGCTCAACCGGAGATCGGCCCATCTATGACCACGTGACACAAACTTAGGCATAATCATAATTAAAAATAAAATAGCCGGTCAAACCCGGCTAAAGTCCACTTAAACAAACTCTTAATAAATAAACGTCTGCACATCCGTCGCTGTGAAGGTGGAGGAGGAGCACGGGAGGAGGAGGCGCCGGGGGTGCCCTTGCCCTTGCCGCTGTCGGAATTGCTGCCGAAGAGGCCCATTGCTAGGGTTTGGGGTGTCGCCGGCAAGGAAGCACGAAAGGGGTGGTGGGGGCCAGATGCGGACGGGAGTGGATGAGACAACCCCCCTCCCCCCGCGCACGCGTGGGTTAAAAAACGACGCTTCCTTTGGCTGACCAGTGGGCCCGGTATCGGTGGTCGTCATAAATTAGACGACGGGTGGCCGCCAAGTGGGACTGCGGCGGACACCGAGGAGACGTGCGGCGCGTCCGCACCGACACACTTTTGGCACAATTTTAGGCCGGAAATCAATCCGCGCAGACACGAAGCGGACGGCTTTTGAAAATGGGTCGACACGTTGGACCAATATTTTTGTCCGGACGGACTCAAACGGACATAGGCAGACGGAATGGATCGACCCATTAAAGTCGCTCTAAAGCATATACCAAAACGTACCATTGAACCATACAAGGCAGCCAAAAAAACCCTTTACATATCAGATTTGCGGATAACCAAACAATATAAACATACACGACTATGATTGTTTAAAAGATAACACATACAGAACATTACGCCACAATAAGTCTTAAGAGCAACTCTAGCAAACCCCGCAAAACGTCCGGCCCGCAAAAATTCCGATGTATGCGGGTTCGCGTCAATTTTGCGGCCAGAACAGACCCCGCATACTCGCCCGGCCCGTAAAAAACTTTTGCCGCAGCCCGCAAACCGCCCCTCCCCTCATCGCTATAAGTGCGGTTCCGCGGCCCTTTTGCGGGTCCAAACCCTATCCCCCGCCGCCGCAAGCCACCTGATTCCCCTTTCTCCTCTCCCAATTTCTCGCCGCCGGAGACCCTCTGCCCCGCCTCCAGCCGCCATGTGGGGGCGAATGTGGAGCTCCGGACGCGGCTCCGGCAGCAGATCCGGCCGGGAGAGGGACCCGGAGCGCGAGCAGCGCGTTCGGTCCGACGGCGCGAGGAAGCGCGGCGCGCGGAAGTGGACCAACGCGGGCTTTCGCCGCCGGCGAGCTTCGACCGCCGCGAGACGGTGGAGTACGACCGACGGCGCGCGTCGTTCTCCTCCGCGCATTCTTCGTACACCGGATCCTTCTCCTGCTCCGCCGCGGGCTTCCTCCCCGTGAAGAGGGAGTGGTCGGACGAGGCGGAGGAACCGGAGCCGCCGGCGCCGTTCGCCTTCGTCCCTGTGAAGGAGGAGCCCGAGGAGCCCGCTCCGCTCGGCCGCCGCGGAGTCATCGGGCCTGAGGACTACGTCGCGGAGTTTGACCCCGTCACCGCCGCCATCGCCGAGCGGAGCGTGCGCGAGGAGAAGGAGCGCCGTCGTCGCCGCCATCGCCGAGCGGAGCGTGCGCGAGTAGGAGGAGCGCCGGCGCCACGCCGAGGAGCTCGAAGCCCTCGAGTGGCAGCAGGCAGTCGCCGACAACGTCGCCGCCAACGAGAAGGCGGACGAGTGGCGCCGCATCCGCAAGGAGCAGTCGGAGAAGTACGTCAATCTCTGCAGCTCCGGCGAGGAGGATTGAGCGTCCGGCTTCTCTCCGGCGTCGTCCAGTTGCCGCGACCTCGCCGCCGTCAGATCCGATCCCCTAGTACTAGTTTAACGTAGTATGTAGTATAACTATGCTTGTAGTTTGTGATGAACGATGTAGTATGCCATGAACAATGTAGTATGTGATGAACTTTGTTCGTGCAATTTCTCCCGCGAAACAATTTTTTCAAATTATGCAGGTTTAGATACGAGTTCTGCTCGGCCGCGTATGTTTTTGACCCGCAAAAACGATTTTCGTGAACCCGCAAACGCGTTTTGCGGGCCATTTTTTTACGGGGTCTGCTAGAGTTGCTTTAAGGGCATCTTCAACACCAACCCTTAAACCGGAACGAACTTTAGAACCGCGCCGTCCGAACTGTTATCCAATGCGGTCTTGCATCAGCCCGGAATAAACCGGAGACAAACTGTCAGCCAACAACTGTGTCCGCTTTTATTTTAGGGATTCAAAATCCAGGGTTTGATTTAGCTTTCGTCTACAAGTTTAAGTTTATTTTAGACTTTTTCCTTGTTATAGTAACCAAGTCATGGTTTGACCGAGGAGAGAGAGCGCGCCAGTGGCGCTGGTTCCACGTTGATTCACGTGACCCACCGCGGTGAAACCGCGGCTCATCAGCAGGCCGAACGGGCAGGCGTTGTTCTACTGCCTCCGACGCTTGGCCGGCGTGTCACCGTGATGGTTCTGTTGGTCTGCAACTCATAAAACTGGCTTTGCTTAAAGCATCTCCAACAAGCGCCCTAAAGCTGGCTCACATGCTAAAAATCAGTTTTTTGCGTGGGTCGAAGACAAAAAACAGCGTTCCAGCAAGAGCGCGCTCAAAAAACTTTAGCAATATGGGTGTGCGTGCGAGCTGCTGGGCTGTAAATTTGAAGCGCCGGATTGTGTGCACGGACTACTGCAAATGGGGCCGCCGCATTGGGCGCCGTGTTTTTTGCATCTCAAAAACCTGTTTGTCTCTCCCGTGTATAAAAACGCTCTTTCGACGCTGCAAAACTTTTTTAAGGCGGCGCGCGGCGCATTACCGCGCGCCTGTTGGAGTTAGTGGGACGTACTATACTGCTGCAGCTTGCATGAAATGGCTCTCTGACCGCGAAAATCCACAGGAGCGCTCGTCCTCGCATGGTCTCGGTATTGCTAGGCGTCGATCAGCGTCGGTACAAGTCGCGCATGTGGTATTGTGGTACAGTAGTCAGGGGATAATTTAATGATATACGGAATGAGGAGGCGACGGCGTTTGTGCGTGGCGTGGTGACGGCCGTCTAAGCAGAAGCGGCGGGGACGTTATGCACTGTTGTAACGTGTACCGGATGCTCAGACTGGGTTGTGATGAGGGCCGGACGGACTGGAAACTGCTCGAGCCATGCGATGATTTTTGTTTTGCTAGATGGCGTGCAACTTTTTTTTTTCACGGTAAACAGATGAGACAGGGCGATGTACCGAAAATATCACTCTAACCTCCCAGGTTGTGACAAGTGGCGCTCTGTATGTGTGTCACTTGCCGCAATCTGGGAGTTTTTTTTTCTTTCGTAGATTCGTTTATTCAAAACGTTTTATTTCTTAAACCGTGCATCCAAATCTCGAACCGCTTTCACCGTTGAATTTCTCGCGTCGAGATTTTCAAATCTAGATCCCATGTTGATAGGTTTTGATGAACCTTTTTTTTATAAAAAATGGACGAAAAAATCAAACCGGGAGCACGGGTTTTTCCCTTTCCGAAAGGAGCACGCCCATGCCTCTCACGAAATCACAATCGGGCCTCTCTCGAAAGCAAAATTCTGACTCTTGCGAAATAAAAAAAAACGCGTTTTTTTTGTTTATGAGGAGGCACGGCCATGCCTCTCACGAAAGCATAACCGTGCCTCTTGCGGAAGCAAAACCGTGACTTACGCGAAAGAAAAAAAACAGAAAACGCGTTTTTTCGTCTCCGAGAGGAACGGTCATGACTCTCGCGAAAGCAGAACCGTGCCTCTCGCGAAAGCAAAACCGTAACTCTCGTGAAAGAAAAAAAAACAGAAAACGTTTTTTTTTTCGTTTTCGAGAGGCATGGCTGTGACTCTCCCGAAGCACAACCGTGCCTCTCGCGAAAGCA
>NC_041380.1:602082539-602084115 GCF_002162155.2 Triticum dicoccoides | reverse complement strand
CGTGACTCTCGCGAAAGCAAAACCGTGCCTCTTGCGGAAGCAAAACCGTGACTCTCGTGAAAGAAAAAAAAACAGAAAACACGTTTATTTTTTCGTTTCCGAGAGGCACGGCCGTGACTCTCGCGAAGCATAACTGTGCCTCTCGCGGAAGTAAAACCGTGACTCTCATGAAAGAAAAAACGAAAAATGTGTTTTTTTCTTTTCCAAGAGGCATGGCCGTGACTCTCGCAAAAGGAAAAAAACTAAACACGCGGTTTTTTCATTTCCGAGAGGCACGGCCGCGACTCTCGCGAAAGCAAAATCGTGACTCTCGCGAACGAAAAAAAAAATAAAAAACGCGTTTTTTTTCGTTTCCAAGAGGCACGGCCGTGACTCTCGCGAAAGCACAACCGTGCCTCTCACGGAAGCAAAATCGTGACTCTCGCAAAAGAAAAAAAACAAAAATGCGTTTTTTCGTTTCCGAGAGGCATGGTCGTGATTCTCGCGAAAGCACAACCGTGCCTCTCTCGCAAAAGGAAAAAAAAACAAAAACATGTTTTTTTTGTTTTTGAGAGGCACGGTCGTGACTCTCGCGAAAGCAAAACCGTGCCTCTCGCAGAAGCAAACCGTGACTCTTGCGAAAGAAAAAAAAACACGTTTGCTGCGCAAAAAAATTCCAATATTTTTTTGGTCGAAAAGCTAAGGAAGACCGGTGGAAAACCAAAACGTCAAAAAAACTGGAAAAAAAGCCGAAAACACGTGCGGAAAAATAAAAAAACAAAAACCCGGAGGGAGCGCCCAGAGCGCGACACGTGGCGAATGGCTGAGAGCACGCCAAGTGGCGCTGATCGTTGCAAGGATCCCGAAGGAGCGCTCGTTAACTAGTTGCTCTCGCGATGTACTAGCTTGTTAGTGTGGATTTTTTTTCATTTCTGTGTTTTATTCTCGTCGATCCCCCTTTTTTTTAACAGCTAGCGGTGGTTTTTTTTTAAAACATTTTTTTTGCTAAGGCAACTATGAGATTGCCCTAGTGCTCACATGGCGTCTTCCTGCTTCATGCCTACTGTTGGGACACGTGGAGGGATTCTTATTTGCACCGGGCCATGGGGTAGTCGGGTTGTCCAGCCCTTGCTACACAACGAATAGTCTCATAGCATTGCTGAAACTAGTGGAAAGGAAGTGACTGGTGGACCAAGGGATGTTTATGGGCGCACATCGAAATATGACATGCTGGATTTTTCTTCAGAAGATGTGCACGTTGTCCACTCGGTGCTTCATTTTTGGTGACATCAACCCGTTTGTCAAGTTGCAGGACAATGACAATGTCTTCATCGATGGTAGGATGGTGGGGTGATTTCATTTGAAGCCTAACCTTTTCAAGCTAAACGAGATTTTTAGTAATGCGAGGAGATATAGGTGGTCAAATGAAAGGACTGTAGCAACACCCGGAGGAAAAATGCCCATGTTTTCTGCACAAGCTCATGGGAGGAGCTTTAACCGACCTGTCAAATCACGAACATGGACTCGTTGGTGTTAGATCCGTGCTCACTTCTGCTGGATCTTAATAATGACATACGTATTGGCCGGAGGTCCAAGC
>NC_041380.1:602081622-602082529 GCF_002162155.2 Triticum dicoccoides | reverse complement strand
GGGTGGGCGCGGCGTTCGGGTGGTAAATGACGCCACGTGTAGGTCCCGAGGTCATTATATGTGACGGCATGCGTACCGTTTTCATTAGGATTACGTACCAACGGAACAGACACAAACTACCATCCGCGTTGCCGGAAGCTATGCCGCATGTCTCCGTATACTCTTGTGCAATCGGACATCCATACATACGTTGTACGATTGCATTCACTGCCCATCCACACGCGTCAACGACTTGTTGGCTCGCGCTACCAGGACCAGGCGAGCCCGTGTGCTCTATCGCCGCACTCGCTCTGACCGGGCCTATATATTCCTCGCCTCCTAAGCATCACTGGAAAACACAGCTCCTGCAATCATATGTGCTCGCTTCACTCGTCTCCGCCTCTCATTCGCTCAGCATCCACAGCTTCTAGACTTTAGTGTCATCCTTTTCACACCGCCCCTCTCGTTGCCACGGCTTCAAACGTCGTCGCTTCATCCGGAGACCGAAGGAGTAGAGCAGGGGCTGTCCGCGTTGCCTCCGGTACGTGTCCCTCATTGATGATCGATCGTCGTTATTTGGCGGAGCTTTCATGTCGGGGATGTAGTTTTTGTCTTCCGTTTAATTCTTCTTCTGTACTGTATATCGCTACTCCGCAGTCCGTGTGTATCGGTTGCAGTCGCATGGCAAACCGTTTCCACTGATTTCTTTTTTTTTAGACAAGAAGGATGACCCTCGGCCTCTGCATCTGGGAGATGCATGCTGTCACTTTATTGATTATTCTCGAGGACCTTACAAAATATTACAACAATATGCCTGAATCCGCCGTCTTGGCATCATATGCCACTACTCCTATTCATATGATGAAGGGGCGCTAGCTGGGCCAAATATCCAGTCCACTCGCCTAAGCCTATCATCAAAGGGTCAATT
>NC_041380.1:602071520-602081490 GCF_002162155.2 Triticum dicoccoides | reverse complement strand
AAAGCATGTGCTCAACTTTGCCCCTCTTCCATCTGGTGCCACTTCAGAAATACCCCTCCGCGCCGTTTCCGTCCAGTCAAAGTGGTTTGACCATTTTCGGGACAATTTTGGGACAAGTTTGCCCCTACTTACATGTGGGGGGCTGACTGAACAGTTATCTCTCTCGATTTTCTTCTTCCTCTCGACGCTAAGAACAAAGTGTAGGAGGAGGCGGCTGCTCAGGCGATTTCGACAGCTCGGTGCTGGAGAGCTAGGAAAGGAAGATGGCGTCCATGTCCTCGACGGCTCAGTGCTTGGCGACTTCAGCCGCGGAGGACGAGGTTAGTAAAGTCTGCATATTTGGGGATTTCAGATCTAGGGTTTGTGCGGATTTGGGATTTTTTAGCCATGTGCATCCGATTTTGTTTGTAGGTGGATGGTTGCGGCATTGTGCAGTTTAGTTTAGAGCATTTCATTCCCAATCCCATCTTCTGTGCCCTTGAGGAGCGCTCGAAGCGTAGATGCCCAGGGCATGGGCTAGTTCCGGCTCGCCGTGTAGCT
This sequence comes from Triticum dicoccoides, assembly GCF_002162155.2. Taxonomy (NCBI): domain Eukaryota; kingdom Viridiplantae; phylum Streptophyta; class Magnoliopsida; order Poales; family Poaceae; genus Triticum; species Triticum dicoccoides. The sequence goes on along the minus strand of NC_041380.1, from coordinate 602,080,950 downwards.
TGGGGAGGAGCAAGCACTGGTAGACGTTTTTTGGGTTGTCTAGTTGATGTAAGTGCTATATTTCCCTCAATTTGATATATTTTTTTGTCGAATTTATGCTAAGGTTTCAGTTTGACATTTTGAACTATGCTTTTGCAGCTTCCCGATGAATGTGATTGGGTTGTATGGATTGACCCCCCTCATACTGACTATGTTGGGCTTGCTTTTGAGGATTTACATGCTGCCCTTGAACACAGTTGGATCAAAGCAAGCAATCTGGAGAGGAGGGTTGTGGATCTTACCACTAAAAACAAGAAGTTGAAGCAAAAGTTGAAGAAAAAGAATGAGCTGATGGAAACAATGTGCTTTGTCATTGTTCTTGGCATAAGCATTGTGGCTAGTCTTGTTTCTGTGTGGTCAAATTAGGCTATTGAAGTGTTTGCTGTTGTAGGTTATGTTGTTATGTTCTGGAGCCTTTATGTAATGGAGCCTTTATATAATGGTGTGAACTATGAAATTGTAGTAGATGTTCTGGAGCCTTTATGAAATGTCTCTTTATATAATGGTTATGTTGTTAATGTGGTTTAAATCCTGTATGAATGCACATTGAGGTACTTTTGGCTAGTGATGTTTCCATGTGGTAAATATGAGCACAAATATATATCAATCCAGGGGCAAATGTGAGCACACAAATATAGCACAGGGGCAAATCTGAGCACACGAGTGTACCACATGGACAAATAGGAGCACAGAAGTGTAGCACAATGACAAACATGAGCATAGAAGTGTAGCACAGGGCAAATATGAGCACATTACACAGGAGTTCACAACAGTTTGACAACATGCAAAGCAACACACATCAGTTAACACATTACATCTAACATAGCAGTTCATCACTCTAGTTGAACAGAACCAACATTAAGCTGATCACACTAGTTTGGCCCTCTTGCTCCTAGTGTTGGCAGCAGGATTTGCAGCTTTGCTCCTTGTGCTGACAGCAAAGTTGCCGCCTTTCGCCTTCTTCTGTGGTGACCCCCACCTAGTTCCTTTCTCAGCAGCTCCTTTAGTACATTTCTTTGGACTGAGAAGCATGTAAACAATCAAGATGAGTATGAAATAATGAAGTTACACAAAGAATGCATGAACATGTAGTAGAAAACATACCTGACAAGTGCTGTTGGAGAGCTTGGAGCTGGTGCAGAGCTTGGAGCAGTTGGTGGAGAGCTTGGAGCTGGTGGAGAGCTTGGAGTAGTTGGTAGAGAGCTTGTAGCAGATGGTGGAGAGCTTGGAGCAGTTGTAAGAGCATTTTCTGGAGCATTTTCTGGACCCCAATGCTCATCTTCTCCAAATGCAGGATCAATTGTAAGAGCATTTGTAAGAGCATTTTCTAGAGCAGTTGTAAGAGAATTTTCTAGAGCATTTTCTGCACCCCAATGCTCATCTTCTCCAAATGCAGGATCAATTGACTCTTTGCAATGGGTGCCTCTGTGACCAAGTCTGCCACATCTACTGCATTTCTTTAGCCTTCCTCCAAGACCTTTTCCTTCTGCATGTGCCCTTATCCTAGTTTTCCTTGGTCTTCCAGGTGGTCTATTTTGCACTGGTGCACACAGTTTAAACCCAGTATCAACAATGTCCCACTGCTGCTTCCCCTCCATTGCAGGCAAATTCTCTGCATAAGTAAGATTGAATCTATGCACAGAGTAAAATTCATGCACATACTGATCAATCTCACTTGCTGGATCTCTGAGTGAAGTAATGAAGTATAATGCATGAATGCAAGGTTGTCCACTGATTTGCCATTTTCTGCAGCTACAAGTTTGTGCTTGCAGATCAACAGGATACCTCCACTCCCTCTTCTCTTTATCAATTGCAGTCACCTCTGCCTCATGAGTACTTCTCTTAACAATGCTCATATCTAAGGTCTTTGATTTTGCCATTAACTGTTTCATCACTTTTGGGACTATGATATGCCCTCCATAAGTGCCAGCAGAAATGCTTTGCCTTAGATCAAATTTCTCCATTAAGACTTGCCTAATTTTGTCTAGCAGGTCTACAATGTGTAGTCCTTTCCATTTTCTGATTTTGGAATTGAAAGACTCTGCAAGGTTATTGTTCACATAATCTAACTTGCACTTCTCATTGAACAGTGCCCTGGCCCATATCTTGCTGTGATGTTCATCCAGATAATGTTTTACATCTGGCTTGCTATACAACTGCCTGAGATGGTAATTGTGTTTCTTTAAGCTAAATGTTAGGGAACAGGGCCACAAGTTCTCATCAAAAAATTTCCCTTTAAACTTCTTGGTGAAGTTTGCAGCTAAGTGCCTCATGCATTCTCTATGCTCTACTCCAGGGAAAACGTCATCTACAGCTGCCTCTAATCCTTTACATGCATCAGTGTGTATGACTAGACCATCTGGGTGGCCTATCAGGTTTTTCAAGTGCTCAAAGAACCATGTCCAACTCTCCAGGTTCTCTACCTCTAGCACACCATATGCAACTGGAAATATCCAGTTGTTTGCATCTACAGCACAGGCACTGACTAGTTGTCCTTTGAACCTACCATTGAGTGCAGTGGCATCTACTGCCAGATATGGCCTACAACCTTCTAAAAAACCCTTCCAGCATGCCTTAAATGACACAAACACTCTCCTAAAGCACTCTTTAGACCTGCTCTGACCATTCTTTTCAAACTGAACAGTGTGCCTATCAATGTGAACTACACTACCAGGTGATGCTTTCTCTACCTCAGCCTTGAATGTGTACAATAATTGAAAACTGTCAGTCCACTTACCATAGATGTTGTCAATGGCCATCTGCTTACCATAAAATACTCTCATGTATGGCAGCTGCAATCCATACTTCTTCTTCAAGTCAATTTGAAGTTGTGTGACCCTTATATTGGAGTTTTCTCTCACCCAGTTCTTAACTGCATCTGCAATCCATCTGCACTTTGCTGATCTCAACCTTTGTCTTCTTGTCACACTTGGGCATGTGTGAGGATTTCTGTTTACTTTGACTTGCAGTTAAACATTGTAACAAGGATCAGAATCATAAACAACATAACAATCATAAAGAACATGCACAGTTAAATGTTAGTGTACCTGAAATAGTTTGGTGTTTTTCAGAAAGGATGCATGCATCCTCCACTTACACCTTCTATATGCACAATGTACTGTTAGCCTACCAGGCTCACTCTTGTCAATTTTGAATTCACTCTAAGTCTTGATTGCATAAGTGGCTAATGCATTTCTGGACTCTACAACATCAGAGAATATAGTTCCTTCTACAAGAGAAGGATCATCTCTGTTAAAATGCACATCTGGCCTGGCCTCATCAGAACTCTCAGAATAACCCATGTCATTGTCCTCCTCTCTCTCATCTGAATCTGCCTCAGCAAACTCTGGAGGGGAAATGTAATCATCTTGTTGAGCTGCTTCCTTCCCCTTTGGCTTCTTCCCTACTACAAATTCAGGATGCATTAATTCATCCTCATCATCTGTTGGTACATCATCAGGTTGTTCCTCTTCTATGATTGGATTAGCATCTGGTTGCTTGCTATTGCTAGGACCTGGTTCATGCACAACACTACTTTCTGAATTTCTTCTTCCACCTGAACTACCTCTGCCACCTGAATTCCTTCTTGCACCTGAACTACCTCTGCCACCTGAATTCTCTCTTGCACCTGAACTACCTCTGCCACCTGAACTCCCTCTTCCTCTTGTTTGACTGCACCTAGCTTGAGAACTGTGAGCTTGAGATCTAGTTCCTCTCCTCTCAGTCTCTCCTCTAAGCCTTTGTATCACATTAATTTCTAAATCTACTGTCTTAGTTTCAGCATTGGTTGCAAACATAATTCCCAATTCATCATCAGACTGCACTGGCACCCAATTAGTATTTCCCATGTCCCAATACCTAAATTCTACAGCATCATAGAGGCCCCATGGATATTTATCTGAGATTGCAGATCTAAACTTCACAAATGTTGATGTGCAATCAACTACAAGCCGAAAATTAAACCCTGTGCCAGATCCTTTTGTACCAGAAGTGCCTAACACGGCGGTTTCCATCCTATAGTTGAGATAGAAAGCTCTAGCTGGATCCATCCTACGGTAAATGTTGAGAAAAATTAGAGGAAGGCAAAGATAGTGAGCATAGCAATCGTGCAAGTAACCTAATGGATACACTTACCCCGTTGGAACAGTCGGTGTGGTCGCCGCTGTGGTCTGAGAGCTCTCAGCTCTGCCGTTGCCGGCGCCGCTTCCACGAACGGCAACCATCCGCGAAATCCCTCGGTGAAGAGGGGCGGCGGGTCAGATCCAGCCGCCGCACATCTCAATCCCCCACGCTATCCCTCCACGGCGACCGACGGTGAACCAAATCGTGGGCGGGCTAGGGTTAGGGTTCAAGTCGCCAGAGAGAAGAGAAGAGATGAGAGGAGAGGATATCTGTGAGTGAGTGACTCTGTCCGAAGGGCCCCACATGTAAGTACCAGGGGTAAATTGTCCGAAATGTGTCTCCTGCACGGTCAAACCACTTTGACTGGACGGTAAGGGTACGGAGGGGTATTTTTGAAACGACACCAGACGGAAGAGGGGCAAAGTTGAGCACTTGTTTCTTTTAGGGGTAAAGATGAGGGTGGGGCAAGATTAGGGGGAAAATGTAAATGTCCCATCATCAAAAGCCAAAAGCCCCAGCCGAGCCACATACCAGGTCTGAGGCATAAACTGGTCTGATGCACTCACATGTGTCGTCGCCGCCATCTTCCACTGGTCCGTTTTCAGAGCAGATATTGAGGCTTCGACCTTGTCAGGCCACTCTGCTATCGACGCCACCATGACGCCAGATAGCAACCTCCTCCTACGCGAGTCCAGCATCGCGCATCGGGCGCCGAGTCTCCACTGCACCACGCTGCCGAGAACCGACGTCATCAATGTGTAGGATGAAGCACCGCTCTACCAAAAAAGCCGTCCATTGGTCCCTCGAACCCATGTACACCTCTAAGAATAATGCCCCCAAGGAGGAAACGACACCAATGCGCCGCCGTCATCTGATCTACTGATTTAGGGTTTCCCCCGGAGGTAGCGGATAGAGGTCTGGAGCTTCTCCACGGCGATGCCTTCAAGAAGGTAATGACACAAAAGAGTGCCGCCAACGCCGGTCTTGGCATCAAGCCGAGAACTAGGTTTCACCCGAATCCGCTCGAGGAACCTCCATCAAGCATCGTGTGCACGGGACGCCGCCGATCTGAGCCGCCGCACATTGAGCAGGTCGCACCGGCCGGATCAGATCTGTCCGGAGGGCAAACCACACATGGCGCCGACCCAACCACTAGGCCCTCCATGCCGCCACCGCCGAACCGAGGTCAGATGGTCCATCGCCGCCGACCCGGCCGCTGCCGCCGAACGCAGCCAAGGCCGTTGCCCGAAGCAGGGCCAGCCGCCGCACCCGCCACCATCCGCCCTAGGCCGAGGCGGCCACCGCGCCGCCGCCGGAAGGCAGACCCGCCACGCCACCAAGGCTAGATCGGCCGTGCCTCCACACACCACGGGGCTCCGCACCGCCCCCATGGCGCAGGAGAGAGGGAAGGCCCCCGCCACCGCTGTCAGCCCCCGGGCTATAGGCCGGCGGCGTCCTTCGGCGGCGGTGGAGGGAGGGGTAGAAGGACGGGGAGCCCCGGCGGCTAGGGTTGCGTCCCGCCTGAGTCGCCCGAGCGGGGGCGATGCGGGGGGTGCGGGTGTTTCGCCCGAGTCATGATTTCATTTTGCCTTTTCGATTTTAATCTCCCTAACACGCTCATCAGTTATGTCCCCTTCGCCGCCGGCCATAACATGCTCGGCGGTGATGCTGCCCCGTGCCCGAGCATCAACTGAACGGACGAGACTTGGCTGCTCCACACGCGTGTGCCCATCCGTGCTCCTGCGTACGTGGCTTGATTTGATTGGAATAAAATAAGGCCTGACCCCACCCTCTTAAAATCAGAGGGGAGATGATTAGATTAGAAAGGAAAAAGGAAAAAAGACAGCCGTAGGATGAAGTGGGAGCACGGATGGGAGCATGGGGAGGGAGCAGGAAACCCGGATCCCAATTGAAGCACCAACGGAACTAAATCTGGACGCGTCGTTCCTTTATTGGTTTGCAGGGCTTTAGCCATTGCTCATGGAGTCCGCCGCCATCAACGGGGCCCGATGGGTGCTGGGCAAGGCGCTGAGCCCGCTGTCCGGCGGGCTGGTCGAGGCGTGGGCAGCCAGCTCCGGGCTTGGCCTCAACATCGAGGCACTCAAGACGGAGCTCCTCTACGCGTAGGCCATGCTCGACAATGCCCGCGGCCGGGAGATCCATAGCCACGCGTTGGCTGAGCTGCTGCAGAGACTGCGCGCCCTGGCGTACGGTGCAGACGACGTGCTTGACGAGCTCGACTACTTCCGCATTCAGGACAAGCTTCACGGCACCTTCGAGACCGTCCACGAAGACGACCGCGGGTGCGTCCATAACCTTCTCCGCGATACACGATACACAGCCAAAGCTGGAACCAAGCTGCTTGGGTGTGCATCGTGCTGCTCTGCTGCAAGCGGCACTTACAAAGCAGATGAGTCATGCAAATGCGTCAGCCGGCTCGCCTCCCGTACTCGTTCTACCATCCATGCATTCGGTAAACGACTTCTATGCTCTTTTCCTCTATCTGTTCATAAAGAAGATGATAGTGATACTTCTTTTGATGATGATGATGACGATGATAGTAAGCATACCCCTAAAGTACCAATGTTGAAATTTGATAGGGTGGATGTCTCTACAAGAATGAAATGTATCACATATGAATTAAAGCCCCTCTGTGCTAAGGTCTCCACCATTCTTTGCCTAGAACTATCAGGCTCTGTCGTTGCCGAGATACCACTACTAGGGAAAAGCCTAGCAGCAACACGGGTTTTAGGCCTATAAGTAGCGTAGGGCGATGCGCTACTGATAAGGCGCTACAGCTAACGTATAGCAGTAGCGTGCATCCGCCCACGCTACTGCTAAATCGACTTAGTAGTAGCGACTTCCCGGAGGAGCACTACTGGTAATTAGTAGTAGCACGTCTCCCAGCCCGCGCTGCTACTATTATTTCGTATTTTATTTCTTTTTTATTTCATGTTGTATTCGTACACCTTTACACAAGTTTTCATACAACAGGAATTTAGAAATTGTTTTTACATCATAATGAGTTATTACATCATGGGGTGAAAGAACCGTGGACTAGTTTCAAGTGGATGGACATCCACTTGAACCATCCACTTGAAACTAATCCGCGGTTCTTTCACCCAATGATATAATAAATATCATCATCATCATATCATTAACAACTTATCATGATAATACATCATTGTCATATAACACCTCCTCAAGATCATCATTTTCATCAATGAGACATCACATAGCAAATTGGTCACTAGTCGTAATCACAAGTACTCCTCATTATCAACTCTAACACATTGTATCACATAATAAACATATTGTACCTCATAGGACCTACTACATTCTCTTAGGACCTACTATATTCTCTAAGGTAAAATAGCAAAAAACAAGATAGCCCCTGACTCTCCATTATGGTGAATGGAGATTATCCTGTCTCCAATTCTTGCCTTTCGCTTAATGTTACTTCCAAGAACCTCCTTGCGAATGTCCAAACATTTTTTCCATTCTTTGATTAGCATGTGTTCACCGGTTTTAGAAATCCGATATGCACAGGTGAGCTCCTTAGATTCACATGGTTCTATGTTCATAACTGCAAGGTGACCACATTCTGATACATCAGATGAGGCACACAATCCATCGGGATTTCCTGTTAAAAAATATAGTAATAACTTCGTAGTTAGGAATGATGTATTAGTTTTAGAAGTATGCAAAAGATGCACGGATGTCGTAATAGTAAAAAATCTTACCAGGGTATCTCCATAGACGTTACCGTGGTTCAACACGTGCATTAGTGGCACATATTCACCATAATTTGGAGGAGTTCGATAATAGGTATTGTAATTCTCAAGAAAAGTACAATAAGCAATCAAATGACTTTTCTCCTTATAAGTTAATTCGGAGCCATCAGTGTAGTGGGTTTTGTCTACCATCTTCTGCACATTCTTTGAAGATTCAAAATAAGCTGTCAATGGAAATAAGCTGTCAACTATTTTGAAATAAACAATATAAATTAGTTAATAAGTATGTTTGAGAAACTCACATTGCGGTAAAATCGGAAGCGTATCAACAAGGACCCAAATGTCAATATTGTCTTGCTCGATGTCAGGATTACCAAGATCCATGGTGACAATCATACCCTCATAAAAACCATACATTTTGCAAAGTGCTTCCCAATTTTGGCAACCAAAATGGGTTACCCTCTGAGAATTGTATAGATTTACTTCAAAATCGATATCATGATGGGTCCTTAGGTGTATTTTCTTTGTTTCAAAATTTTCATGGTCTTCAAAACCCGTCCTCTCCAAGACATAGCGTCTTGCATGGCATGGGATAAGCTAGTCGAATTGTAAAAGATGAAAATTAGACGTTGAAATAGTTGAAGTCATGCTTAATTACGAAAAAAACACTTGTCGTTGTTGCGTACCGTTTCAACATCGAAGGTCTCCTCGAGCTTAATGTTGAAGCGCCGATCTTCATCCAGCTCAACGAACCTGTCGCACATACCTCGATCATCGTGGCACCAGCTGCACTCCCCCGGAAGACTGTCGTCGTCCGAGTATGACATTTCCTACGTTCATAATTCAAAGATTAAACTTGTACATATTCTAGCACAAGTCATGCCAGAATTCACGGAAAAATCCGGCATGACATTTGCTAAAAAAGGACACATCGAGCGGTTGAAATTTGCCAGAACGGAAATTAATCAACACTCCGGCAAAACATAGGTCACTCGGAGGTGTAACCAAAACATGAAATAATTGCTTAAACTAAAAAAATAACATCAAATATGACATGTTCAACTAGTTCTATTAATTCAACTAGTTCTTACTAAATATAAACTTACTATAAAAAGAAAAAAACTAGTTCTTTCTAAAAATAAAGTAGTTCAACTAGTTATTAATTTACTTACTAAACTAGTTCAACTAAAACTAAACTAGTTCAACTAAAACTAAACTAGTTCTATTAATTCAACTTGTTCTTACTAAATATAAACTTACTATAAATAGAAAGAAACTAGTACATCTACTACTACTAATTAACATCTAACTACTACATCTACTACTAATTAACATTTACTACTTCTAATTATACAACTAGTTTACCATCACTACTACTAATTAATATCCACTACTACTAAAAATCATTATCTATGAACCCTAAATTAACATCTACTACTACTAAAATCATCTACTAACTAAGCAAAGAGAGGGGGGGTGGGGGGCTTACAGAGGGAGAGACGGTGGCGGGGAGGTGTGGTCGAGAGTGGCGGCGG
>NC_041380.1:602034558-602071013 GCF_002162155.2 Triticum dicoccoides | reverse complement strand
GGCGGCGATAGGATCAGTAGGGGAACAGGCCGCGGGGGGTGGGGGGGTGGGGAGGAGGACTTAGCGAAATTTTAAGGCGGGGGGGGGGTGGTTAACTCGAACTAGTAGTAGCGCTCATAAGGAAAACGCGCTATAGCTAACTTATCTATAGCGCGTTTTAGAGATAACGCTATTGCTAATGGAAGCAGTATTTCTTTTGTTTATCCCAATATTAGTAACGCTTTGTCCTGAAAAAATGCTATAAGTCTAAGCAATGTAAAAACATCAAAAATATACATTGGTCATCATTGATCTTTTTGTGTAGAATCTAAATAGTCAACATGAATCCTCACCGTACCTGTATAGGTACATGCGAGGATTCATATTGCAACCACAAATCATACACATATAGTTCAATGAAGACCAAGTGCTCGAGATAGGTTGAGAAGTAACATATTTAAGGTGGTAAACACCTTGTTCGCTTAGCAGTATGGGACTAAACTTAATTAGTTGTGGTGATACTTAGCAGTAGGGAGTTTTGAGGAAAACCGTTGCTACTAAGTTCTTTAGCAGTAGCGCGTTCCTGGGAAGGGCACTACTACTATATCTAGCCTGGAGGCAACACCGTGGCAATTATAGTAGTAGCGCTCATTTCACCTAGAGCGTTACTGCTACTTAGTAATTAGTAGCGCTCTTTTCTGAAGCTCGCTACTGCTAATTAGCAGTAGCGTCTGTTTTTAAACCACGCTGCTGCTAAGATTCTGTGTATAAGGTTTTCCCTAGTAGTGTACGGGCACTAGGTTCTAGCCGTGGCATTAGTAATGTTGCCTCTACAAGTAGATGCATAACCACCTCACAAGCTTTAGAGCCTAGATTGTATGGGAGGGAACCTCAGAAGAATGCCATTGTCGAGCACATTACAAAGCGTGAATGAAAGTGCGTTATATCGACTAGAGGGGGGGGGGTGAATAGGCGATTTTTATGAAAGTCTTCAAAACGTGGAAGTTGTGAAGACAAACGATAGAAATAAACCTATTACCCTGCAGCAGAAGGTAGACTACACTAGGCAAGCCATAGTCAAGTATTCAATAGAGTGAAAGCACAATGACTAATAGCAGCAATGTAGTAAGGATCAGGTAGGAAGATATTATGAAGCCTAACAGAACACACAGTCACTCAGTGAAGGTAAAAGATAGTGCAATCATACAATGACTTTACGAGGAGTAACAGTACGTAAAGAGAAGGGAAGGATGAAACCAGTGACTCGTTGAAGACAATGATGTGTTGGACCAGTTCCAGTTGCTGTGACAACTGTACGTCTGGTTAGGGCGGCTAGGTATTTAAACCTGAGGACACACAGTCCCGGACACCCAGTCCTGAACACGCAGCTCAGGACACCCAGTCCTCACCGTATTCCCCTTGAGCTAAGGTCATACAGACCTCGCCCAATCACTCTGGTAAGTCTTCAAGGTAGACTCCCAAACCTTCACAGACTTCGTTCACCGGCAATCCACAATGTCTCTTGGATGCTCAGAACGCGAAGCCTAACCGGCTGGCGGATTCACAGTCCTCAAGTGTAATAAGTCTTTAGATCACACAGACAAGAAGACTTAAGTGATGCCTAATTCTCTTTGGCTCTGGGTGGTTAGGGCTTTATCCTCGTAAGGAATTCTCTCTCAAAAGCTTTGAGGTGGGTTGCTCTCAAATGACAAAAGCCGTATACTAACTCTGAGCAGCCAACCATTTTTGGTTGTAGGGGGTGGGCTATTTGTAGCCACTAGGCAACCTGACTTGATTTGTCCGAAATGACCCTGGGTCACTAAGGAACTGACACGTGTTTGAACGGTCAGATTTCAAACTCACACGGCAACTTTACTTGGGCTACAAGCAAAGCTGACTTGTCCGACTCTGGACAAGATTCGCTCTCATAGTCTTCACTCGAAGACATAGGTTTTGGTTAAGCATCACTTCAGTCATTCTGAATGGTTCTCTTCTACCCCACTTAACAGTACGGTGGTTCCTATGACTCAACAAAGAAGAAGAAAAAGAACTACGAAATATCTAAATCTTCGAGCTCCATAGGCTTCATGCGATGTCTTCTCTTGTCATGGTCTTCAATGTGAATATCTTCATATACCACCTTTGACATCAATGTCTTCATGCATTTTTAGGGGTCATCTCTGGTAGGTAAATCGAATCAATGAGGGACTTCTACCTGTGTTATCCTGCAATTCTCACAAACACATTAGTCCCTCAACTAGGTTTGTCATCAATACTCCAAAACCAACTAGGGGTGGCACTAGATGCACTTACAATCTCCCCCTTTTTGGTGATTGATGACAAACTAGTTGAAGTTTTCAATGGAGAATATAATATGTGAAATTGTAAAGGATAAGGAATTGTCTTCATAAGTCGCAAGGGCTCCCCCTGAAGATGTGCATATAAGTAGTTTGCTTTTGGAATGGAAATGCACATGGCAGGTTGTGCTTGTGGAGATCCTCTTCAACTTATGATGACAATCCACTATGCATGTGAAGGTATGTGAAGATAATGACATGCATAATGGAAATTGGACGTCTGCAAAATGATCTAAGTGCGGAATTTATCGTCGCACATGCGGAATTTATCATCGCATCACAAAATGGCAAATAGGTAGCAGACGACCATCAAGTTTAAGTGTTACAACTCAAAGAACCAAATGTATCCAAACGAGAGTTGTAAACACGAAGCAAAATATGAAGCACCAGCCCATATGGACCCTCTTGAAGACTATTAAACTCATATGCTTCTCCCTCTTTGTCAGTAAGGACCAAAAAGGTTTGAAGACATAGAGCCTCTACTCGTTCCCATGAAGAGTAGGTGAAGCAGAAGGGTCGTTGGTGGTGTTCGGCGGTGCAGAAGAGCTTGGAGAAGTGTCGAAGCGTGCTGAAGGAGGTGGCGGTGAAGTAGCATCGTCGTCATCCTCGATCACTCTGGCATTTACAGTGGCAGCAGAGGAAGAGAACTCAGAGTCTTCAAGAGATGGAGTTCGTCGCAGCACTGCCTTTCGAGGAGGTGTGGAGTTAAACTTGAAGCGCTCAGAGAAGCCATCCTCTTGAAGATCATCTTCAGTACACATCAGCGTCAGCCCTTTCCATGTGCGTCGAGAGGTTTCATGAGCAACAAAGGCATTCTTGGTGGCAAGATTGCGAATGCGGTTAACATCCACCAAGAGGCTTTGCATTTGATGCTTCAACCAGTCATGATGCCTATCCTGTTTCTGATGAAGAGCCACAAGAAGCTCCCGGTCATTGAGAACACGAGGGCACTTCTTGGGTCGTGGGGCAGTTGTATTGTTAGTGGCTTCAGTGAGAGCAGGATGCGGTGCACGTGTAGTGCCAGCCAAAGGATACACATGAGTGACTGCTTCAACTCCTTCAATGTTCTGAGAAAAACTTTGATGCTCTGCATTCTGAAGACTTAGAGGTTCCTTGGCAGGCTCAGGATAGATGGCTTCAATAGACATATCCACATCAGGCAGAAAAATCCGATGATTGCGAGCAGATGGCTGATATGAGATAGCGGAGTGAAGTTTGATCAGCCGCATTACCCATGGGGCGTAGAACTTCAAGCCAAACAGATCAGAGCCTGATGCAGCAAGTTGGCGAATGAAGAAGTCCTATGCATTGAAGCATTTTCCATGAAGAATATAGAAGACCAAAGTCTTCATTGCACCTTCCAGCTTGGCATGTGGGGAGTGCCCTTTGATGGGCCAGAGAGTTCGCCTTATGATGTGATAAATAGTCCTTGGTAGATACTCTAGGTCTTCAATAAAGAACTCTTTGGGATATGCAGCATCTTGGGGTAATGGCTTCATCATACTGAGCATCTGACTCATGTTAGGTTCAGGCTTCTGAAAGATGCTCTCCACAACTTCACTGTGAAGTTGACAGCCAGATTCGTAGAGATCGCCGGGAGTGGGTAGACCCGTGAGCTCAATGATGTCAAAGGCTTTGGCTTCGTGATGAACGTTTCCTTTTATCCACTCCAGGACCCAAGTTTTCGAATCTCTGTTATACCCGCGGATGTGAAGTGTGGCATAGAATTGGAGCAGCAACTCTTCATTCCAATGCTCTTGGTCAGTGACGAACGACAGCAATCCAACCTCTTTGAAGCAATCCAGAGCTTCTTCCAGACAGGGCAGCCCAGCTATTGCTTCAATGTCAAGACGCTTGTGTGGGAAGATGCGACCTTGATTGTATAGAATGCAGGAGTAATAGCTTCGCTGCGGATAGCTCCAGAACCGATCAGATGATATTCTTTCCCTTGAGTAGGGGTTTCTGGAGCTATTGAAGAATGTGTTGTCTGCTCTGAAGCCATTGATATTGAAGGATCCAGGTGCTGATGCAGGACCTGGGAACCTGGGCAATCTTGGGATTGGCTTCTGTACCTGAGGCCTGTGCTCAACATGATAGTAGAACTGAGGACCGACAGCAGGCGCAGGAACAGAAGCAGTGGGATCAGTGGCTTCGCTGACTTCTGGTGCTTTTGTTGGTGAGGGCTCCACATTAGTGAAAGTGTGTTATATCGACTAGAGGGGGGGGGGGGTGAATAGGCGATTTTTATGAAAGTCTTCAAAATGTGGAAGTTATGAAGACAAACAGTAGAAATAAACCTATTACCCTGTAGCGGAAGGTAGACTACACTAGGCAAGCCATAGTCAAGTATTCAATAGAGTGAAATCACAATGACAAATAGGTGCAATCTACTCCCTCCATAAACTAATATAAGAGCGTTTAGAATACTATTTTAGTATTCTAAACGCTCTTATATTAGTTTACGGAGGGAGTAGTAAGGATCAGGTAAGAAGATATTATGAAGCCAAACAGAACAAGCAGTCACTCAGTGAAGATAAAAGATAGTGCAATCATACAATGACTTCACAAGGAGTAACAATACGTAAAGAGAAGGGAAGGATGAAACCAGTGACTCGTTGAAGACAATGATGTGTTGGACCAGTTCCAGTTGTTGTGACAACTGTACGTCTGGTTAGGGCGGCTAGGTATTTAAACCTGAGGACAGACAGTCCCGGACACCCAGTGCTGAACACGCAGCTTAGGACACCCAATCCTCACCGTATTCCCCTTGAGCTAAGGTCACACAGACCTCGCCCAATCACTCTAGTAAGTCTTCAAGGTAGACTCCCAAACCTTCATAGACTTCGTTCACCGGCGATCCAGAATGTCTCTTGGATGCTCAGAACGCGACGCCTAACCGGCTGGAGGATGCACAGTCCTCAAGTGTAATAAGTCTTCAGATCACACAGACAAGAAGACCTAAGTGATGCCTAATTCTCTTTGGCTCTGGGTGGTTAGGGCTTTATCCTCGCAAGGAATTCTCTCTCAAAGGCTTCGAGGTGGGTTGCTCTCAAACGGCAAAAGCCGTACTCTGAATCTGAGCAGCCAACCATTTATGGTTGTAGGGGGTGGGCTATTTATAGCCAATAGGCAACCCGACCTGATTTGTCCGAAATGACCCTGGGTCACTAAGGAACTGGCACGTGTTCCAACGGTTAGACTTCAAACTCACACGGCAACTTTACTTGGGCTACAAGCAAAGCTGACTTGTCCGACTCTGGACAAGATTCGTTCTCTTAGTCTTCACTCGAAGACATAGGTTATGTTTAAGCATCACTTCAGTCATTTTGACTGGTTCTCTTGGACCCCACTCCACAGTACGATGGTTCCTATGACTCAACACAGAAGAAAAAGAACTGTGAAAGATCTAAGTCTTCGAGCTCCATAGGCTTCATGCGGTGTCTTCTCTTGTCATAGTCTTCAATGTGAATATCTTCATATACCACCTTTGACATCAATGTCTTCATACATTTTTAGGGGTCATCTCTGGTAGGAAAACCGAATCAATGAGGGACTTCTACCTGTGTTATCCTGCAATTCTCACAAACACATTAGTCTCTCAACTAGGTTTGTCATCAATACTCCAAAACCAACTAGGGGCGGCACTAGATGCACTTACAATCTCCCCCTTTTTGGTGATTGATGACAAACTAGTTGAGGTTTTCAATGGGGAATATAATATGTGAAATTGTAAAGGGCTCCCCCTGAAGATGTGCATATAAGTAATTTGCTTTTGGAATGCAAATGCACATGGCAGGTTGTGCTTGTGGAGATCCACTTCAACTTATGATGACAATCCACTATGCATGTGAAGGTATGTGAAGATAATGACATGCATAATGGAAAATGGACGTCTGCAAAATGATCTAAGTGCAGAACTTATCGTCGCACATGCGGAATTTATCATCGCATCACAAGGTGGCAAATAAGTAGCAGACGACCATCGAGTTTAAGTGTTACAACTCAAAGAACCAAATGTATCAAAACGAGAGTTGTAAACACGAAGCAAAATATAAAGCACCCGCCCATATGGACCCATTTGAAGACTATCAAACTCATATGCTTCTCCCCCTTTTGTCAGTAAGGACCAAAAAGGTTCAAAGACATAGAGCATCTACTCGTTCCCATGAAGAATAGGTGAAGCCGCAGGGTCGTTAGTGGTGTTCGGCGGTGCAGAAGAACTTGGAGCAGTGTCGACGCGTGCTGAAGGAGGTGGCGGTGAAGTAGCATCGTCTTCATCCTCGATGACTCTGGCATTTACAGTTGCAGCAGAGGAAGAGAACTCAGAGTCTTCAAGAGATGGAGTTCGTCGCAGCACTGCCCTTCGAGGAGGTGTGGAGTCAAACTTGAAGCGCTGAGAGAAGCCATCCTCTTGAAGATCATCTTCACAACACATCAGCGTCAGCCCTTTCCATGTGCGTCGAGAGGTTTCATGAGCAACAAAGGCATTCTTGGTGGCAAGATTGCGAATGCGATTTAACATCCACCAAGAGGCTTTGCATTTGACGCTTCAGCCAGTCATGATGCCTATCATGTTTCTGATGAAGAGCCACCAGAAGCTCTCGGTCTTTGAGAACACGAGTGCGCTTCTTGGGTCGTTGGGCAATGGTGCTATCAGTGGCTTCAGTGAGAGCAGGATGCGGTGCACGTGTAGTGCCAGCCAAAGGATACACACGAGTTACTACTTCAACGCCTTCAAAGTTCCGAGAAAAACTTTGATGCTCTGCATTCTGAAGACTTGGAGGTTCCTTGGCAGGCTCGGGATAGATGGCTTCAATAGACATATCCACATCTGGCAGAAAGATCCGATGATTGCGAGCAGATGGCTGATATGAGATAGCTGAGTGAAGTTTGATCAGCCGCATTACCCATGGGGCGTAGAACTTCAAGCCAAAAAGATCAGAGCCTGATGTAGCAAGTTGGCGAATGAAGAAGTCCTGTGCATTGAAGCATTTTCCATGAAGAATATAGAAGACCAAAGTCTTCATTGCACCTTCCAGCTTGGCATGTGGAGAGTGCCCTTTGATGGGCCAGAGAGTTCGCCTTATGATGTGATAAATAGTCCTTGGCAGATACTCAAGGTCTTCAATGAACTCCTTGGGATATGCAGCATCTTGGGGCAATGGCTTCATCATACTTGAAAGTGCGTTATATCGACTAGAGGGGGGGTGAATAGGCGATTTTTATGGAAGTCTTCAAAACGTGGAAGTTGTGAAGACAAACAGTAGAGATATGCCTATCACTATGCAGCGGAAGTTAGATTACACTAGGCAAGCCATGGTCAAGTATTCAATAGAGTGAAAGCACAATGACAAGTAGCTGCAGTGTAATAAGGATCAGGTAGGAACAAGTTATGATGCCAAACAAATCATACAGTTACGTTGTGAAGACAAAAGATATAGCAAGCATGCAATGGCTTCACAATGAGTAACAGTAAGTAAAAGGAAGTGAAGATGAAACCAGTGACTCGTTGAAGACAATGATGTTTTGGACCAGTTCCAGTTGCTGTGACAACTGTACGTCTGGTTGGAGCGGCTAGGTATTTAAACCTTAGGACACACAGTCCCGGACACCCAGTCCTGAACACGCAGCTCAGGACACCAAGTCCTCACCGTATTCTCCTTGAGCTAAGGTCACATAGTCCTCGCCCAATCACTCAGGTAAGTCTTCAAGGTAGACTCCCAAACCTTCACAGACTTCGTTCACCGGCAATCCACAATGTCTCTTGGATGCTCAGAACACGACGCCTAACCGTCTGGAGGATGCACAGTCCTCAAGTGTAATAAGTCTTCAGATCACTCAGACAAGAAGACTTAAGTGATGCCCAATTTACTCTGGCTCTGGGTGGTTAGGGCTTTCTCCTCGCTAGGAATTTTCTCTCAAAGGCTTCGAGGTGGGTTGCTTTCAAACGACAAAAGCCGTGCACTGAAATCTGAGCAGCCAACCGCTTATGGTTGTAGGGGGTGGGCTATTTATAGCCACTTGGCAACCCGGCCTGATTTGTCCAAAATGACCCTGGGTCACTAAGGAACTGACACGTGTTCCAACGGTCAGATTTCAAACTCACGCGACAACTTTACTTGGGCTACAAGCAAAGCTGACTTGTCCGGCTCTGGACAAGATTCACTCTCATTGTCTTCACTCGAAGACATAGGTTTTTGGTTTAGGCATCACTTCAGTCATTCTGACTGGTTCTCCTGGACCCCACTTAACAGTACGGTGGTTCCTATGACTCAACACAAAAGAAAAAGAACTACGAAAGATCTAAGTCTTCGAGCTCCATAGGCTTCATATCGTGTCTTCTTTTGTCATAGTCTTCAATGTGAATATCTTCATATACCACCTTTGACTTCAATGTCTTCATACATTTTTAGGGGTCATCTCTGGTAGCAAAACCGAATCAATGAGGGACTTCTACCTGTGTTATCCTGCAATTCTCACAAACACATTAGTCCCTCAACTAGGTTTGTCATCAATACTCCAAAACCAACTAGGGGTGGCACTAGATGCACTTACGATCTCCCCCTTTTTGGTGATTGATGACAAACTAGTTGAAGTTTTCAACGGGGAATATAATCTGTGAAATTGTAAAGAATAAGGAATTGTCTTCATAAGTTGTAAGGGCTCCCCCTGAAGATGTGCATATAAGTTAGTTTGCTTTTGGAATGCAAATGCACATGGCAGGTTATACTTGTGGAGATCCACTTCAGCTTATGATGACAATCCACTATGCATGTGAAAGTATATGAAGATAATGACATGCATAATGGAAAATGGACGTCTGCAGAATGAGGTAAGTGCGGAATTTATCATCGCACATGCGGAATTTATCTTCGCAAAACAGGGTGGCAAACAAGTAGCAGACGACCATCTGGTTTAAGTGTTACAACTCATAAGAACCAAATGTAGCAAAAACGAGAGTTGTAAGCACGAAGCAAAATATAAGGCACCCGCCCATATGAACCCGCTTGAAGACTATCAATATCTCATATGCTTCTCCCCCTTTTGTCAGTAATGACCAAAAAGGTTTGAAGACATAGAGTCTCTACTCGTTCCCATGAGGAGTAGGTGAAGTAGCAGGGTTGTTGGTGTTGGTTGGCGGTGCAGAAGAGCTTGGAGGTGTTGAAGCATATGGCGGTGAAGTAGCATCGTCTTCTTCCTCAATGATTCTGGCAGTGACTGTGGCGGCAGAGGAAGAGAACTCAGAATTTTCAAGGGATGGAGTTCCCAGCAGCACAGCTCTTCGAGGAGGTGTGGAGTCAAACTTGAATCTTTTAGTGAGCCATCCTCTTGAAGATCAGCTTCAGAAAGCATCATCGTTAGCCCTTTCCATGTGCGGCGACAGGTTTCATGTGCAACAAATGCATTCTTGGTGGCAAGATTTCGGATGCGATTTACATCCACCAAGAGGCTTTTCATCTGTCTCTTCAACCAGTCATGATGCCTATCCTGCTTTTGATGAAGGGCCACAAGAAGCTCTCGGTCGTTGAGAACACGAGTGTGCTTCTTGGGTCTTGAAGCAGTTGCACTGTCAGTGGCTTCAGTTGAAGCAGGGTGTGGTGCACGTGTAGTGCCAGCCAAAGGATACACCCTAGAGATGGCTTCAACACCTTCAACATTTTGAGTGAAGCTCTGGTGTTCTGCATTCTGAAGACTCAGAGGTTGCTTGACAGGTTCAGGATAGATGGCTTCAGCAGAGGTATCCACATCAGGCAAGAAGATCCGATGGTTGCGGGCTGAGGGCTGATACGAGATGGCAGAGTGAAGTTTGATCAGCCTCATTACCCAAGGAGCATAGAGCTTTAAACCAAACAGATCTGAGCCTGATGCAGCTAGTTGGCGTATGAAGAAATCCTGTGCGTTGAAGCATTTGCCATGAAGGATACAGAATATCAGAGTCTTCATTGCACCCTCGATCTTGGCATTTGGAGAGTCTCCTTTAATGGGCCAGAGAGTCCGCCGGATGATGTGATAGATGGTCCTGGGCAGGTACTCAAGGTCTTCAACGAAGAACTCTGTGGGATAAGGAGCATCGTGGGGCAATGGCTTCATCATGGAGAGCATCTGACTCATATTCGGTTCAGGCCTCTGAAATATGCTCTCAATAGCTTCAGTGTGTAGCCGACAGCCTTGCTCGAAGAATTCGCCTGGAGTGGGTAGGCCAGTGAGCTCAATGATATCAAATGCATTGGCTTCGTGATGAACGTTGCCGGTCATCCACTCCAGGACCCAAGTCTTCGGATCTCTGTTGTATCCTTTGATGTGCAGTGTGGCATAGAATTGTAGCAGGAGCTCTTCGTTCCAATGCTCTTCGTCAGTGACAAACTGCAGCAGACCCACTTGTTTGAAGCAATCCAACGCTTCCTCTAGATAGGGCAGACCAGCAATAGCTTCAACATCAAGGCGCTTGTGCGGGAAAATGCGACCTTGGTTGTACAGTATGCAAGAGTAGTAGCTGCGCTGAGGATAGCTCCAGAACCTATCTGATGAAATCCTTTCCCTTGAATAGGGGTTCTTGGAGCTATTGAAGAAAGTATTATCTGCCCTGAAGCCATTGATGTTGAAGGAGCCAGGTGCTGATGCAGGACCTGGAAACCTTGGCAGTCTTGGGATTGGCTTCTGGACCTGAGGCCTGTGCTCAACATGATAGTTGAATTGGGAACCGGCAGCAAACTCAGGAACAGAAGCGGTGGGTTCAGTGGCTTCGCTGTCTTCAGAAGCTTTTGCTGGGGAGGGCTCCACATTAGCTTCGTTGTTGGTTGTGGTAGCCTCAAGATTTTCATCCTCCGCTTGACTAGTAGGAGGGTCTGTCACAAGCACGTTCTCCTGGAGAACTTCTTCTTGGTGGAGCAAAGGAGTGGGCTCGTGTGGTACTTCTTCTGCGGCTGATGCAGCCGGAATGTCTTCAGCATAGACTTGAGGCCTTGGACCTTTGCGAAGCCCGCGGAACGCAGACGACGCCTGTGGGGTTGGAGTGGGCTGGGCCTCATAGTCTTCTTCCTCTTGAGGGTGATCCGCCCATGAAGCATCCTGTGAAATTGGCGTCAGTGGACGACCAATGCTGATGAGTTCGCTGTGTTCTAACTGAGGAAGGGCTGCATCATCTTCTACATTGTCACGATGACCAATGTCTTCAGCAGCGATGGATCAGCCGCTGGAATATCTTCAGCTTCAGGAGTCTCTGTGGAAGCAGGCTCATGAACCGTCAGTTGATGTTCTGCGTCAGGGTGAACCATAGAGATGGGTTCAACTATCAAGGGCTCTGTGGGAGCAGCCCGAGCTTTCTTGATCTTTCTCTTTTTCTTGCTGGGGGCAGTAGGAGAGGCTTCAGAGCTTTTCCTCTTCCTGGCTTCAGCCTCAGCAGTTCTTGTCTTCTTGAGCTCTGAAGCTGTTGACCGGCTCTTTGGCTTCGAGCCAGTCGTTGCAGTTGGGAAGACAAGCGGAACTGCTTCCTGCCTTGGTGCCTCTGGTTCAGCTGGAACAGTCTTCTTCTTTTTCTTTGCGGCCATCTTGGGGTCGATGCTAGGACGCCCAAGTACCTTGCGCTTCTCAGCCTCATTGTAGGCTTGCACACATCTGTCAGCCAGAGTCTTCATCCGCTCACGTGAACCCTGAGCTTCTGCACGCTTCTTCAGAAAGTTTTCCTTTAGCTCATGCAACATGATCTTGAAGCTCTTCACTTCTTGCACGCTGAGCTTGGCCATATGCTTCTTGAACTGAGCCTTTTCATGATCAATTTTCTGCTTCAGTTCAACTATGCGCTGGGCAATGACAAGTTCTGAAGCAATAGTGCCTTGGAAGGCGACACTGAGCCAACGGGCAGCTGTAGATCTTCAAAGCTGATGTTTGGTGTGGCAAACCACTCGTCAATGAAGTTGTGGATGATGGCGACATCAAAGAGAGGCAGATTGTTGAAGATTTCTGCTTCTTCATTGCTTTTGATGAGTTGCTCAAGAGCATCATCTCCAAGATCTTCATCACTTGACAGATCAATGGCTTCACTGCGCAGGATGGCAGCAGCTGTGAGTTCTTTGCCAGTGTGAGATAGAGGCATCTTGGCCTTCTGGTGCCTTGAGACGCGTGATAAGTCTTCAGACTGCACATTGTCTTCAGGAGGTGCAGTCGCCAATGGCTTCGCCTTTGAGATTTTTGGTGAAGGGGCTGGCTTTGAAGCTTTTGGCTTCTTCAACTGCTTCGGCTTCGGCACTGCAGGCACTGCAGGCGCTTCATTAGACTCAGTGTCAGCTGCAGGCTCATTCACTGCAGTCCCTTGAACCAAGATGTAGGTGATGAGGCCTTCAAGGTTGGCATACAGACCGATGACATTGGTTTCTGCTTCTCGCGTGCCATCTGCCCTTGGTGCTGAGGGACCAGGGTTGAAGTCTAACCCAAATTTCTTCTTGTTCTGCTTCGCTGAGTTTTGGGCAAACTGGAAGTTGCGCTTGAACAGATTGTCGTCACGACACCAGAGTAGTGACGACGGATGTGCATCATCAGGCTGTGGCCCATGAACCATGCATGGATAGAAGCTTTGGGCAATAGCTTCATCTCTGGACCTGGTACAAGGTTCTTGAATAAGATGTCCCCCCACAGTCTTTTGATGGCACTCTTCTCAGCATACTCTTGGGTTGTGAAGCGGTACTTGAACCATTGTTCTGCCCAATAGCGTCGAATCCATTGGATTCGGGTCTTGCGCTGACCATAATTCTCTTCAGGATCTGTTTTATACATTTCTGCCAGTTCATCAGGCAGATCTTTGGATGTTCCTCCACGTCGCTGTCTGCCCCCCTTCCTTGCTGCTGTTTCTGAAGCCATAAACTTTAACTTGAAAGGCTTCAAGACGTTCAAAGGCTTCAAAGGCTTTTTCTTGCTGGACCAACAGGAACTGGCTTCAGGAGAATTTATGTGATGCTGTAGGAATTCTGCAAATGAATGCAAACTATGAGAACCAAAGGATTCTCCCACGGACATGTACCTGTGACAGCATTAAGGTGCGAGGGAAGGGGAAGAGGTCATATGCATTCTCAGAAGATTTTGAAGATAAATCAGTTTAGAAGACATTGACCTCATCGTGCGAAGACATTCACTCATAGATAAGAAGTTGGTTCCAGATTTGTATGAATCCACAGATCAGTACAAGTGAGGAATCTAACTACCTTTTGAAGCACAAGTGAATATTCTAGGCATGTTATGAGATGTAGTTTGAGAGAGATCTAGTTTGTGTGAGAAGAAACTGCTTGTGGTAGAAAGTGACAGATCAATAGGATCAACGGTGCTGTAAAAAGGCAGTTTTATTTACCACACTGAGAACTGCTAGACGGAGCGAGAGATGAGGCCGAGCAGTTCACTCGTCCGTGCCCTAACTTGGCGACGGAGGAGACCTACAGCGACGGCGGAGAGGACGATGTCCACGGTCGGCGTGAGGACGGCGTCGGAGAGGTTGCGGCAGCGAAGCGCTTCGTCGCCGGCGTCGTCGAGAGCTAGCGGTGGCGCTAGGGTTCGTGCGAGGGTGGAAGAAGAGATAGTTACCGCTGTGAGTGTGTATTTATGGGCACAGGGGCGGCACTGTGCTATTACACAGGTGCCCCTGGCGATTCGCATCTGAGGAACGTGGCCATCATGCGGTATTTTGGGGGCAGTTCCACGTCCCACGCACGCCTGGATTGTCGGGTGGTCGTTCCTACTTCTCCGGATTTCATGTGGATAAATGAGCATTGAAAACGGACTTAAATGTTGTCTCTGTGTCTTCTGCTGACAAGGAAGCAGAGAAGACATTCGACAGTTTCAATAGAATGCATATGACTTGGAGAGATAGAGTTTGAGATAGAAAGCATAGAGAAGTTTGGGGTCCGATCACATTCACTTAGTTCAAAAGATTCAACACGAAGACATAGCTATAAGTGAATGCTGTAGAGGACAGAACACTAGTATATATATATATATATATATATAGTCAACATAGTGAAGATAATCATGAAAATATGTTGAGTTCGAAGCCAAACAAAATGTGAAGACATTGCAAGGTAACGCCATGAGAGAAACACTTCAAAATAGAACGTTTGGTGGTGGCGTTACCCACCGTATAGGAAGTATTAGACCCAGACACGGCGCAGAATTATCATGGCGCTCCGAAGTCAAATTCCACATTAATGTATTCACACTTAGAATGTATGTCTTCATTGATTGAAGATATACTTCACTTTCTGTGTTGCACATCTAAGTCATCAATATGCATAAGGGTTAGGATGTGTGCCTGATCACAGGACATTTGAGGATTCCAGGATATTTAGCTCACACCGTAACTTGCAAAACCTCTTCTCATCCAAGGGCTTGGTGAAGATATCTGCCAATTGCTCTTCAGTGTTGACGTGTATGATATCAATGTCTTCCTTCACAACATGATCTCTGAGAAAGTGATGACGAATTTCAATGTGCTTTGTCTTCGAGTGCAGAACTGGGTTGTTGGCAATCTTGATGGCGCTTTTGTTGTCGCAGTAAAGTGGCACTTGCTTCAGATGAATGCCATAGTCCTTGAGTGTTTGCTTCATCCACAGAAGCTGAGCGCAGCAAGATCCAGCAGCAATGTATTCAGATTCAGCAGTGGAGAGAGATACACAGTTCTGCTTCTTTGAAGACCAACATACAAGTGATCGTCCCAGAAATTGACATGTGCCTGATGTAGACTTGCGATCAACTTTGTCACCAGCATAATCAGCATCCGAGAATCCAACCAAATCAAACTCTGAGCCCTTTGGATACCATAATCCTAGAGTTGGGGTGTGAGCCAAATATCGAAGAATTCGCTTCACAGCTAAGTGATGCGACTCCTTTGGTGCCGCTTGAAATCGAGCACACATGCAAACACTAAGGATAATATCTGGCCCAGATGCACATAAATAAAGTAAAGAACCAATCATGGAGCGGTATACCTTTTGATCGAACTCTTTACCATTGTCGTCAGGACCCAGATGATGTTTGGCTGGCATTGGTGTTGTGAAGCCTTTGCAGTCTTGCATACCAAACTTCTTCAGGCAATCTTTGAGATACTTCTCTTGAGATATGAAGATGCCATTGCGTTGTTGTCGTATTTGAAGACCAAGGAAGAACTTCAGCTCCCCCATCATGGACATCTGATATTGCTCTTGCATCATATATCCAAACTCTTCACTGTACTTCTGATTGGTGCAGCCGAAGATAATGTCATCCACATATATTTGGGACACAAACAGTTCACCATCATATGTCTTCGTGAAAAGAGTGAGATCTAGGGAACCAGGTATGAAGTCTTTGCTCTTCAGGAAGTATTTGAGTGTGTCATACCAGGCCCTAGGGGCTTGTTTGAGGCCATACAGTGCCTTGTTGAGCTTGTATACCATGTTAGGATGTTTTGGATTTTCAAAGCCAGGCGGTTGTGCAACATACACTTCTTCTTCAATCTTGCCATTGAGAAAGGCACTCTTCACATCCATTTGATATAGAAGTATGTTATGATGATTTGCATAGGCCAGTAGTACGCGTATGGCTTCAAGCCTAGCCACAGGAGCAAATGTTTCATCAAAGTCAATGCCTTCCACTTGAGTATATCCTTGAGCAACGAGACGAGCTTTGTTTCTGACAACTTGACCATGCTCATCTTGCTTGTTGCGGTATATCCATTTGGTGCCTATTATGTTGTGCTTCCGTGGATCAGGACGCTTAACCAGTTCCCATACATTATTCAGCTCAAACTGTTGAAGCTCTTCTTGCATAGCTTGAATCCCTTCAGGTTCCATGAAGGCTTCTTCAACTTTCTTGGGTTCTGATATTGAGACGAATGTGAAGTGCCCACAGAAATTTGCTAGCTGAGTTGCCCTTGAACGAGTGAGTGGACCAGGTGCATTGATGCTATCAATTATTCTTTCAATCTGCACTTCATTGGCAATGCGAGGATGTACAGGGCGAAGACTTTGCTCTTGGTGTTCACTGTCGTTGTTGGAAGGAATGTCTTCAGGCTGAGCAATGTCTTCATGTTGATCAGGTGCTGAAATGATAAGTTCTTCTTCAGGATGAGCTTCAGAAGGTATAATCTCTCCAGTTCCCATTAGCTTGATTGATTCACTAGATGGAACTTCATCTAGCACACTTGGCAGCTGTTCTCTTTGTGATCCGTTGGTCTCATCGAACCGCACATCCACTGTTTCAACCACTTTGTAATGAAAGAGATTGAAGACTCTGTAGGAGTGCGAATCCTTTCCATATCCAAGCATAAAACCCTCATGTGCTTTTGGTGCAAATTTTGAGGTGTGATGTGGGTCCTTGATCCAGCACCTTGCGCCAAATACTCTGAAGTAACTGACATTTGGCTTTTTGCCAGTAAGGAGCTCATAATATGTCTTGTTCAGTAACTTGTGAAGATAAACACGATTGATTGTATGACATGCAGTATCAATGGCTTCGGGCCAGAATTTTCTTGGAGTCTTGTATTCATCTAGCATCGTTCTGGCCATCTCAATGAGTGTTCTGTTCTTGCGTTCGACGACGCCATTCTACTGTGGCGTGTACGGAGCTGAGAATTCATGTGTGATGCCCAAGGTATCAAGATATGTATCAAGGCCGGTGTTCTTGAATTCAGTGCCATTGTCACTTCTGATGTGCTTTATCTTGGCGCCGTAATTGTTCATAGCTCGATTGGCGAAGCGTCTGAAGACATCCTGCACTTCAGTCTTGTAAAGGATTATGTGCACCCAAGTATATCTAGAGTAATCATTAACAATGACAAAGCCATAGAGGCAAGCAGTAGTAGTAAAAGTTGAGTAGTGAGTGGGACCAAAAAGGTCCATGTGAAGCAGTTCGAAGGGTCGAGTAGTGGTCATGATTGTCTTCGAGGGATGTTTTGCCCTCGTCATCTTCCCCGCTTCACAGGCACCGCATAAGTGATCTTTCTTGAACTTGACGCCCTTGATGCCTATGACATGTTTCTTCTTCGCAAGAGTGTGGAGGTTCCTCATGCCAGCATGTCCAAGCCTCCGATGCCATAGCCAGCATTCTGAAGCCTTTGCTAGAAGACATACTGCAAGCTGTGGTCCTGCTGAGAAATCTACCACGTACAGATCATCTTTTCGATAACCTTCAAACACTAGAGACTTGTCAGATTCCATTAGTACAAGGCAGCGATATTTTCCAAACATTACGATCATGTTCAAATCGCAAAGCATTGAGACAGACATTAAGTTGAAGCCAAGGGATTCAACAAGCATGACTTTATCCATGTTTTGATCCCTTGAGATTGCAACTCTACCTAGACCCAATACCTTACTTTTACCAGTGTCAGCAAATGTGATGTGGCTCTTGTCGCATGGACGTAAGGTTGAGTCCATAAGAAGGCTTCTTTTGCCAGTCATGTGATTTGTACACCCACTATCAATAATCCATTCTGAAGACTTTGAAGACGCTGGTGTCGTACCCTACAGTGCAGTTTGGGGGATAGGCTTCACGAAGAGAATTGTGAAGCAAAAACATTTGACGAACCAGTGGGTTATGAAAACTTAGATCCAGATTAGGACTAATAGGGAGAGTAGCATGCGATTCAGGAACGAAGTACATAATGATGCCATTCGAGCATTTTATCTTGCGTCCTACAAGATTTTGGTTTTCTGCTGGAGACCTTTCCCTGCAAAAGAGAGTTAAGCTTCTTTAACCACCCACATCTTCAAGGGTGGCTTAGAAGCAATAAGTCTAAAGTGCAGCATCTGAGAATTTTGGCTTGGGAGCCCTAGCAAACAGTCTAGCAGGAGGACAATAGTACTCCTAAGAATAGGCAGAATAGTTCTTGGTCATATGAACATGACGGTTTGATGAACGGCTCTCATATTCATATGCCTGAGTATGGTTTCCCTGCAAAACATTTGCGTTAGTGCGACTCAGGTGAGTCCTCTGTCTGTATGAAGCCTTTGGACTGAGGTTTGTCTTCTTCATGTGAGGTGTCATGAAGACATTAACAGGAAGATTTTCCAGACACTTTTTCGGAACCCAGATCTTCTTCATAGGCGGTCCATTCCTACAGTTAGTACCAATGTACCTGGCAAACACTACACCATTCTGATTTTTAAACAATACATAGTTTGCATCAAAGGATTCATCAATGATAATGGGGTTAGCACAGGTGAAGCCAGATAAATTGGATGGATCTGCTGAAGGTTCCTTTGTAGCAACCCACTTGGTTTTGGGGTACTGCTCAGGTTTCCAGTAAGAGCCATCTGCATTTATTTTCCTTACGAACCCTACACCCTCTTTCCTAGGGTTTCGGTTCAGAATCTGCTTTTTCAGGACATCACATAGCGTCTGATGCCCTTTAAGGCTTTTGTACATCCCTGTTTCAAGCAATGTCTTCAACCTAGCATTCTCATCAGCAATAGTAGTGGTATCCTCAGCAGAGGGGTTAGTTACCACATCAACAGTTGAAGATATTGCAACAGCAGTAGCAGTGGAACATTCAGCAACAGAAGTAGCATTATCACGCTCAATGCATTTAAGACAAGGTGGTTCAAATCCTTCCAGAGCAGAACTGATCTGTTCGACGCGAAGTGACTCGTTTTCCTTTTGAAGATCTTCATGAGCCGCTCTCAATTTCTCAAGTTCTTGCTTCCTTTGAAGATAATCATAGGAAAGCTTTTCATGAGTTGTTGAGAGAGTATCATGATGATCTTCAAGTTCCTGACTTAACGTGAAGATTTTTTTATGTCTTCAATTAAGGATTCAGATCGAGTCATTTCAGCACCCAACAGATCATCGCTTCTGTCTAACAGTTTTTGAATATGTTCCATGGCTTTCTGTTGTTCAGTTGCAATTTTAGCGAGTGTTCTGTAATTGGGTTTTGAATCACAATTAGAGTCATCGTCACTAGATGTTTGATAGTGAGTAGTGCGTTTGTTTACCTTGGCACCGCGTGCCATGAAGCAGTAGGTAGGAGTGGAGTAGTCCTTGTCATTTGCATCGGTGTTGGTGATGAGGTCATTGTCTTCAGTGTTGAAGATGGACTTGGCGACGTATGCTGTAGCCAGACTTGCAATGCCAGAATCAGACTCCACCTCTGCCTCCTCAGAAGCGGACTCCTCCTCTGAATCCATTTCCTTGCCAACAAACGCACGTGCCTTGCCAGATGAGCTCTTCTTGTGTGATGAAGACTTTGAGGAAGACTTGGAAGAAGACTTTGAGTATTTCTTCTTCTTCTTCTTGTCGTCAGAGTCATATTCCTTGCTCTTCTTCTTATTTTTGTTCTCATTGTCCCACTGTGGACACTCAGAGATGAAGTGGCCAAGTTTCTTGCACTTGTGACATGTTTTCTTCTTGTAGTCATGAGCAGAAGCTTCATCATTCCTTAAGCTTGATCGTGAAGACTTTCTGAAGCCTTTCTTCTTGGTGAACTTTTGGAACTTCTTCACAAGCATTGCAAGTTCCCTCCCAATGTCTTCAGGATCATCAGAACTGCTGTCAGATTCTTCTTCAGATGAGGAAACAGCTTTTGCCTCCAAGGCACGAGTTCGCCCATAGTTTGGACCGTAGATATCTCTTTTCTCAGAAAGCTGAAACTCATGTGTGTTGAGCCTCTCAAGTATGTCAGACGGATCGAGTGTCTTGAAATCAGGACGTTCTTGAATCATCAGGGCTAGGATGTCAAACCAACTATCAAGTGATCTCAGCAGCGTCTTGACGATTTCATGTTTGGTGATCTCAGTAGCACTAAGGGCTTGAAGCTCATTTGTGATGTCAGTGAGCCGATCAAATGTGTGCTGGACATTCTCATTGTCATTTTGCTTGAAGCGGTTGAAGAGGTTGCGAAGAACGCTGATTCTCTGATCTCTCTGGGTTGAGATGCCTTCATTGACCTTGGAGAGCCAGTCCTAGACCAGCTTGGATGTCTTCAAAGCACTCACACGGCCATACTGTCCTTTGGTCAGATGACCACAGATGATGTTCTTGGCAGTAGAGTCCAGTTGAACGAATTTCTTGACATCAGCAGCAGTGACACCTTCTCTAGCCTTGGGAACACCGTTCTCGACGACATACCATAGGTCGACGTCAATGGCTTCAAGATGCATACGCATCTTATTCTTCCAGTAGGGATATTCAGTTCCATCGAAGACGGGGCACGCATCGGAGACTTTAATTATCCCTGCAGTCGACATAGCTAAAACTCCAGGTGGTTAAACTGAATCACACAGAACAAGAGAGCACCTTGCTCTGATACCAATTGAAAGTGCGTTATATCGACTAGAGGGGGGGTGAATAGGCGATTTTTATGAAAGTCTTCAAAACGTGGAAGTTGTGAAGACAAACAGTAGAGATATGCCTATCACTATGCAGCGAAAGTTAGATTACACTAGGCAAGCCATGGTCAAGTATTCAATAGAGTGAAAGCACAATGACAAGTAGCTGCAGTGTAATAAGGATCAGGTAGGAACAAGTTATGATGCCAAACAAATCATACAGTTACGTTGTGAAGACAAAAGATATAGCAAGCATGCAATGGCTTCACAATGAGTAACAGTAAGTAAAAGGAAGTGAAGATGAAACCAGTGACTCGTTGAAGACAATGATGTGTTGGACCAGTTCCAGTTGTTGTGACAACTGTACGTCTGGTTGGAGCGGCTAGGTATTTAAACCTTAGGACACACAGTCCCGGACACCCAGTCCTGAACACGCAGCCAAGGACACCAAGTCCTCATGTATCCTCCTTGAGCTATGGTCACATAGTCCTCGCCCAATCACTCAGGTAAGTCTTCAAGGTAGACTCCCAAACCTTCACAGACTTCGTTCACTGGCAATCCATAATGTCTCTTGGATGCTCAGAACGCGACGCCTAACCGTTTGGAGGATGCACAGTCCTCAAGTGTAATAAGTCTTCAGATCACTCAGACAAGAAGACTTAAGTGATGCCCAATTTATTCTAGCTCTGGGTGGTTAGGGCTTTCTCCTCGCTAGGAATTTTCTCTCAAAGGCTTCGAGGTGGGTTGCTCTCAAACGACAAAAGCCGTATACTAACTCTGAGCAGCCAACCACTTATGGTTGTAGGGGGTGGGCTATTTATAGCCACTTGGCAACCCGACCTCATTTGTCCGAAATGACCCTGGGTCACTAAGGAACTGACACGTGTTCCAACGGTCAGATTTCAAACTCACGCGACAACTTTACTTGGGCTACAAGCAAAGCTGACTTGTCCGGCTCTGGACAAGATTCAATCTCATTGTCTTCACTCGAAGACATAGGTTTTTGGTTTAGGCATCACTTTAGTCATTCTGACTAGTTCTCCTGGACCCCACTTAACAGTACGGTGGTTCCTATGACTCAACACAAAAGAAAAAGAACTACGAAAGATCTAAGTCTTCGAGCTCCATAGGCTTCATATCGTGTCTTCTTTTGTCATAGTCTTCAATGTGAATATCTTCATATACCACCTTTGACTTCAATGTCTTCATACATTTTTAGGGGTCATCTCTGGTAGCAAAACCGAATCAATGAGGGACTTCTACCTATGTTATCCTGCAATTCTCACAAACACATTAGTCCCTCAACTAGGTTTGTCGTCAATACTCGAAAACCAATAGGGGTGGCACTAGATGCACTTACAATACTGAGCATCTGACTCATATTAGGTTCAGGCTTCTGAAAGATGCTCTCTACAGCTTCACTGTGAAGTTGACAGCCAGATTCGTAGAGATCGCCAGGAGTGGGTAGACCAGTGAGCTCAATGATGTCAAAGGCTTTGGCTTCGTGATGAACGTTTCCTGTCATCCACTCCAGGACCCAAGTCTTCGGATCTCTCTTATACCCGCGGATGTGAAGTGTGGCATAGAATTGGAGCAGCAACTCTTCATTCCAATGCTCTTGGTCAGTGACGAACGACAGCAATCCAACCTCTTTGAAGCAATCCAGAGCTTCTTCCAGACAGGGCAGACCAGCTATTGCTTCAATGTCAAGACGCTTGTGTGGGAAGATGCGACCTTAATTGTAAAGAATGCAGGAGTAATAGCTTCGCTGCGGATAGCTCCAGAACCGATCAGATGATATTCTTTCCCTTGAGTAGGGGTTCCTGGAGCTATTGAAGAATGTGTTGTCTGCTCTGAAGCCATTGATATTGAAGGATCCAGGTGCTGATGCAGGACCTGGGAACCTGGGCAATCTTGGAATTGTCTTTGTATCTAAGGCCTGTGCTCAACATGATAGTCGAACTGAGGACCGGCAGCAGACGCAGGAACAGAAGCAGCGGGATCAGTGGCTTCGCTGACTTCTGGTGCTTTTGTTGGTAAGGGCTCCACATTTGCTTCATCCATGACAGCGTCAGTGGCTTCAGTGGTGTTGGTGGTGGCAGCCTCAAGATTTTCAACCTCCACTTGACGAGTTGGAGGGTCGGTCACAACCACGTTCTCCTCAAGAACTGCTTCTTGGTGGGACGGGGAGTAGCAGCTTGTGCTACTTCTTCTTCATCGGCTGATGCAGCCGGAATGTCTTCAGCAATTTTAGCTTCAGACGCAAAGACTTGAGGCCTTGGACCTTTGCGAAGCCTGCGCAACGCGGGCGACGCATGTGGAGTTGGTGTTGGATGGGCCTCAGAGTCTTCTTCCTCTTGTGGGCGATCAGCCCATGAAGCATCCTGCGCAATTGGCATCAGTGGACGACCAATGCTGATGAGTTCGCTGTGCGTTAGCACAGGCGATGATACCTGTTGGTGCTCGAGCTGAGGAAGAACTGCATCATCTTCAACATGGTCATGGTGACCAATATCTTCAGCAACGATGGGATCAGCTGCTGGAATGTCTTCAGCTTCATGAGCCCCTGTGAAAGCAGGCTCATGGACAGTCAGTTGGCGCTCTTGAGGTTCAGCGTCAGGATGAACCATGGAGATGGGTTCAACAATCAAGGGCTCTGTGGGAGCAGCCTGTTCTTTCTTGGTCTTCCTCTTCTTCTTGGAGGGGGCAGTAGGAGAGGCTTCAGCATGTTTCCTCTTCCTGGCTTCAGCCTCAGCAGTCCTCATCTTCTTCAGTTCTGAAGCGGTTGACCTGGACTTTGGCTTCGGGCCATCATGCTAGTTGGGAAGACAATGGGATTTGCTTCCTGCCTTGATGCGTCGGGTTCAGCCGTAGCGGGCTTCTTTTTCTTCTTTGCAGCCATCCTGGGGTCGATGCCAGGACGCCCAAGGGCCTTGTGCTTCTCAGCCTCATTGTAGGCTTGCACACATCTGTCAGCCAGAACCTTCATGCGCTCACGAGAACCCTGAGCTTCTGCACGTTTCTTGAGAAAGGCTTCCTTGAGCTCGTGCAGCATAATCTTGAAGTTCTTCACTTCTTGTACGCTGAGCTTGGCCATATGCTTCTTGAACTGAGATTTTTCAAAGTCAATCTTCTGCTTCAGTTCAACAATGCTCTGGGCGATAGCTAACACTGAAGCAATGGCGCCATGGAAGGCGACACTGAGGCCAATGGGAAGTTGCAGATCGTCAAAGCTGATGTTGGGCGTGTCAAACCACTCATCAATGAAGTTGTGGATGATTGTTACATCAAAGAGAGGCGGATCATTGAAGATTTCTGCTTCTTCTTTGCTCTTGATGAGTTGCTCAAGAGCGTCATCTGCAAGATCTTCATCACTTGACAGATCAATGGCATCATTGCGCAGAATGGCAGCAGCTGTCAGCTCTTGGCCGGTGTGTGGCAGAGGTATCTTGACCTTCTGGGGCTTGGAGATGCGTGATAAATCTTCAGACTGCACACTGTCTTCAGGAGGTGCAGTTGCCAGTGGCATCGCCCGTGAGATTTTTGGTGCAGAGGCCGGCTTTGAAGCTTTTGGTTGCTTCGGCTTCTTTGGCTTCGGCGCTGCAGGTGCTTCATCGGATTTAGCGTCATCTGCAGGCTCATTCACGGCTGTCCCTTGAACCACGATGTGTGTGGTGAGTCCTTCAAGATTGTAGAAGGGCCCAAGAAGATTGGGTTCAGCTTCGCGAGTTCCATCGGCACGGGGAGCAGAGGGACCAGGGTTGAAATCTAAACCCAAAGTCTTCTTGTTCTGCTTCGCTGAGTTCTGGGCAAACTGGAAGTTGCGCTTCAACAGATTATCGTCACGACACCATAGCAGAGATGACAGGTCAGCATCCGCAGGTTGTGGTCCATTGACCATGCAGGGATAGAAGCCTCGTTCAATGGCTTCATCTCTGGTCCTGGGTTGAAGATTTTTGTAGAGGATGTCTCCCCATGGTCGCTTGATGGCATTCTTTTCAGCATATTCCTTGGTCACAAATCTGTACTTGAACCACTGTTCTGCCCAATAGCGTCAAATCCATTGGATTCGCGTCTTGCGCTGATTGTAATCCTCTTCAGGATCTGTCTTGTACAGCTCTGAGAGGTCATCGGGCAGATCTCTTGATGTTTCTCCATGACGCTTTCTGCCACCCTTCCTTGCTGATTTCTCTAAAGCCATGAACTTTAAACTGAAAGGCTTCAATACGTTCAAAGGCTTCAAAGGCTTTCGCTTGCTGGACGGACAGGAACTGGCTTCGGGAGAATTTATGTGATACTGTAAGAATTCTGTAAATGAATGCAGACTATGAGAACCAAGGGATTCTCCCACGGACATGTACCTGTGATAGCATTAAGGTGTGAGGGAAGGGGAAGAGGTCATATGCATTCTCAGAAGATTTTGAAGATAAATCAGTTTAGAAGACATTGACCTCATCGTGCGAAGACATTCACTCATAGATAAGGAGTTGGTTCCAGATTTGTACGAATCCAGGGATCAGTACAAGTGAGGAATCTAACTACTTTGTGAAGCATAAGTGAATATACTAGGCATGTTATAAGATGCAGTATGAAAGAGATCCAACTTGTGTGAATGGAAACTGCTTGTGGTAGAAAGTGATAAAGCTATAGGATCAAAGGGGCCGTAAAAAGGAAGTTTTATTTACCACACGAAGAACTGCTAGACGGAGTGGAAGAGGAGGCCGAGCAGTTCGATCTTCCGTGCCCTAACTTGGCGATGGAGGACACCTACGGCGACGACGGAGAGGATGATGTCCGCGGTCGGCGTGAAGACAGCGTCGGAGAGGTTGCGGCAGCGAAGCGCTTCGTCGCTGGCGTCGTCGAGGGCTAGCGGTGGCGCTAGGGTTCGTGCGAGAGTGGAAGAAGAGATAATGACTATGGTGAGGCGTGTATTTACAGGTACAGGGGCGGCACTGCGTTATTACATAGGTGCCCCTAGCGATTCGCATCTAAGGGGTACGTGGCCGTCATGCAGCATATCGGGGGTTGTTCCACGTCCCACGCACGCCTGGATTGTCGGGTGGTCGTTCCCACTTCTCCGGGTTTCAGGTGAAGGAATGATCATTGAATACAGACTTAATGTTTGTCTTTGTATCTTCTGCTGACAAGCACGCAGAGAAGACATTCGACAGTTTCAATAGAATGCATATGATTTGGAGAGATAGAGTTTGAGATAGAAAGCATAGAGAGGTTAGGGTCCGATCACATTCACTTAGTTCAAAAGATTCAACAAGAAGACATAGCTATAAGTGAATTCTGTAGAGGACAGAACACTAGTATATATATATATATATATATATATATATATATATATATATATATATATATATATATATATATATATATATAATCAACATAGTGAAGATAATCATGAAGACATGTTGAGATTGAAGCCAAACCAAATGTGAAGACATAGCAAATGTAACGCCATGAGTGAAACACTTCAAACCGAACATTTGGTGGTGGTGTTACCCACCGTATAGGAAGTATTAGACCCATACACGGCGCAGAATTATCGTGGCGCTCCGAAGTCAAATTCCACATTAATGTATTCACACTTAGAATGTATGTCTTCATTGATTGAAGATATACTTCACTTCATGTGTTGCAGATCTAAGTCATCAATATGCATAAGGGTTAGGATGTGTGCCTGATCACAGGACATTTGAGGATTCCAAGATATTTAGCTCACACCGTAACTTGCAAAACCTCTTCTCATCCAAGGGCTTGGTGAAGATATCTGCCAATTGCTCTTCAGTGTTGACGTGTATGATATCAATGTCTTCCTTCACAACATGATCTCTGAGAAAGTGATGACAAATTTCAATGTGCTTTGTCTTCGAGTGCTGAAATGGGTTGTTGGCAATCTTGATGGCGCTTTCGTTGTCGCAGTAGAGTGGCACTTGCTTCAGATGAATGCCATAGTCCTAGAGAGTTTGCTTCACCCACAGAAGCTGAGCGCAGCAAGATCTAGCAGCAATGTATTCAGATTCAGCAGTGGAGAGAGATACACAGTTCTGCTTCTTTGAAGACCAACATACAAGTGATCGTCCCAGAAAGTGACATGTGCCCGATGTAGACTTGCGATCCACCTTGTCATCAGCATAATCAGCATCCGAGAATCCAACCAGATCAAACTCTGAGCCCTTTGGATACCATAATCCTAGAGTTGGAGTGTGAGCCAAATATAGAAGAATTCGCTTCACAGCTAAGTGATGCGACTCCTTTGGTGCCGCTTGAAATCGAGCACACATGCAAACACTAAGCATAATATCTAGCCTAGATGCACATAGATAAAGCAAAGAACCAATCATGGAGCGGTATACCTTTTGATCAAACTCTTTACCATTGTCGTCAGGACCCAGATGATGCTTGGCTGGCATTGGCGTCGTGAAGCCTTTGCAGTCTTGCATACCGAACTTCTGCAGGCAATCTTTGAGATACTTTGCTTGAGATATGAAGATGCCGTTGCGTTGCTGTCGTATTTGAAGACCGAGGAAGAACTTCAGCTCTCCCATCATGGACATCTGATATTGCTCTTGCATCATATATCCAAACTCTTCACTGTACTTCTGATTGGTGCAGCCGAAGATAATGTCATCCACATATATTTGGCACACAAACAGTTCACCATCATATGTCTTCGTGAAGAGAGTGGGGTCTAGGGAACCATGTATGAAGCCTTTGCTCTTCAGGAAGTATTTGAGTGTGTCATACCAGGCCCGAGGGGCTTGTTTGAGGTCATACAGTGCCTTGTTGAGCTTGTATACCATGTCAGGATGTTTGGGATCTTCAAAGCCAGGCGGTTGTGCAACATACACCTCTTCTTCAATCTTGCCATTGAGAAAGGTGCTCTTCACATCCATTTGATATAGAAGTATGTTATGATGATTTGCATAGGCCAGCAGTATGCGTATGGCTTCAAGTCTAGCCACAGGAGCAAATGTTTCATCGAAGTCAATGCCTTCCACTTGAGTATATCCTTGAGCAACGAGACGGGCTTTGTTTCTGACAACTTGACCATGCTCATCTTGCTTGTTGCGGTATATCCATTAGGTGCCTATTATGTTGTGCTTCCGAGGATCAGGACGCTTAACCAGTTCCCATACATTATTCCGAGGATCAGGAGACCTTTCCCTGCAAAAGAGAGTTAAGCCTTCTTAGCCACCCACACCCTCAAGGGTGGCTTAGAAGCAATAAGTCTAAGTGCAGCGTCTGAGAACTTTGGCTTTGGAGCCCTAGCAAAATGTCTTGCAGGCGGACAAAAGTACTCGTAAGAATAAGCAGAATAGTTCTTGGTCTTATGAACATGGCGGTTCAATGAAACGCACTCATATTCATAGGCCTGAGTATGGTTTCCCTGCAAAACATTTGCGTTAGTGCAACTCAGATGAGTCCTCTGTCTGTATGAAGCCTTTGGGCCGTATGAAGCCTGTGGTCTGGGGTTAGTCTTCTTCATCTGCGGTGTCATGACGACATTCACAAGAAGATTTTCCAAACACCTTTTGGGCACCCAGATCTTCTTCATAGGCGGTCCATTCCTGCAGTTAGTACCAATGTACCTGGCAAACACTTCACCATTCTGATTCTTAAACAGTTTATAGTTTGCATCAAAGGATTCATCAATGACAATGGGGTTAGCACAAGTGAAGCCAGATAGATTGGATGGATCTGCTGAAGGTTCCTTTGCAGCAACCCATGTGGTTTTGGGGTACTTCTCAGGTTTCCTGTAAGAGCCATCAGCATTCATTTTCCTTACGAACCCAACACCCTCTTTCCTAGGGTTTCGGTTGAGGATCTGTCTTTTGAGGACATCACATAGTGTCTGATGCCCTTTGAGACTTTTGTACATCCCTGTTTCAAGCAATGTCTTGAACCTAGCATTCTCATCAGCAATAGCAGTGGTATCCTCAGTAGAGGGGTTAGTTCCCACATCAACAGTTGAAGATATTGCAACAATAGCAGCAGTAGAACATTCAGCAACAGAAGTAGCATTTTCACGCTCAATGCATTTAAGACATGGTGGTTCAAATCCTTCCTGAGCGAAACTGATCTGTTTGGCGCGAAGTGACTCATTTTCTTTTTGAAGATCTTCATGAGCCGTTCTCAATTTCTCAAGATCTTGCTTCCTTTGAAGATAATCATAGGAAAGCTTTTCATGAGTTGTTGAGAGCGTTTCATGACGACTAGGTCTGGAATTTGAGCCGAGTCGAGCCAGCTCGACTCGACTCGCTAGAGCTCGTTTCATTAGTGAGCTTGCTCGGCTCGACTCGTTATTATTAACGAGCTCAAATCCAAGATTGGCTCGGCTCGTATAACTCACGAGCTGGCTCGTTTAGCTTGTTAATCTCGTTAAAGATATGAACATAAAACCCTCAAATATTATAAAAATTATTATGTATATATTAAACATATATATCACTAAACAATAGTAATTTCCTTGTAACGCATGAGTCTCTCCTAGGCGGTTGGTCCTTCAACGGCTGGGCTTTGTGTTGTGCGCCTGGGACATAGGGTGCTGAGTGGTTGATCTTTTGTACCGAGCCTAACGAGTTACACGAGTACTCATGAGATTGGCTCGTTTAACTTGGTCTATAAACGATCTTAAACTAAAACTTGGCTCGACTCGTTATTCTTCGAGTTCGAGTCGATTCGAGCCGAGTCACGAGCTACTTGTTTAGCTCACGAGCTTCGAGCTTTTTTTCCAGACCTAATGAAGACTTTCAAGTTCCTCATACTTAATGTGAAGATTTTTTATGTCTTCAATTAAGGACTCAGATCGAGTCATTTCAGCGCCTAACAGATCATCGCTTTTGTCTAACAGTTTTTGAATATGTTCCATAGCTTTCTGTTGTTCAGTTGCAATTTTAGCAAGTGTTTTGTAGCTGGGTTTTGAACCACAATCAGAGTCATCGTCACTAGAAGTTTGATAGTGAGTAGTGCGTGAGTTTACCTTGGCACCGCGTTCCATGAAGCAGTAGGTAGGAGCAGAGTAGTCCTTGTCATTTGCATCGGTGTCGGTGGTGAAGTCATTGTCTTCAGTGTTGAAGATGGACTTGGCAACGCATGCTGTAGCCAGACTTGCAATGCCAGAATCGGACTCCTCCTCAGACTCCACCTCCGCCTCCTCAGAAGCGGACTCCTCCTCTGAATCCATTTCCTTGCCAACAAACGCACGTGCCTTGCCAGATGAGCTCTTCTTGTGTGATGAAGACTTTGAGGAAGACTTGGAAGAAGACTTTGAGTATTTCTTCTTCTTCTTGTTGCCATAGTCATATTCCTTGCTCTTCTTCTTCTTTCTGTTCTCATTGTCCCACTGCGGACACTCAGAGATGAAGTGGCCAGTTTTCTTGCACTTGTGGCATGTTTTCTTCTTGTAGTCATGAGCAGAAGCTTCATCATTCCTTGAGCTTGATCGTGAAGACTTTCTGAAGCCTTTCTTCTTGGTGAATTTTTGGAACTTCTTCACAAGCGTAGAAAGTTCCTTTCCAATGTCTTCAGGATCATCAGAACTGCTGTCAGATTCTTCTTCAGATGAGGAGACAGCTTTTGCCTTCAAGGCACGAGTTCGCCCATAGTTTGGACCGTAGATATCTCTTTTCTCAGAAAGCTGAAACTCATGTGTATTGAGCCTCTCAAGTATGTCAGACGGATCGAGTGTCTTGAAATCAGGACATTCTTGAATCATCAGGGCTAGGGTGTCAAACGAACTGTCAAGTGATCTCAGTAGTGTCTTGACGACTTCATGCTTGGTGATCTCAGTAGCGCCAAGGACTTGAAGCTCATTCGTGATGTCAGTGAGTCGATCAAATGTGAGCTGTACATTCTCATTGTCATTTCTCTTGAAGCGGTTGAATAGGTTGCGAAGGACACTGATTCTCTGATCTCTCTGGGTTGAGACGCCTTCGTTGACTTTGGAGAGCCAGTCCCAGACTAGCTTAGATGTTTCCAAAGCACTCACGCAGCCATACTGTCCTTTGGTTAGATGACCACAGATGATATTCTTGGCAGTAGAGTCCAGTTGAACGAACTTCTTGACGTCAGCAGCAGTGACACCTTCTCCAGCCTTGGGAGCACCATTCTTGACGTCATACCATAGGTCGACGTCAATGGCTTCAAGATGCATGCGCATCTTATTCTTCCAGTAGGGATATTCAGTTCCATCGAAGACGGGGCACGCAGCGGAGACTTTAATTATCCCTGCAGTCGACATAGCTAAAACTCCAGGTGGTTAAACCGAATCACACAAAACAAGGGAGAACCTTGCTCTGATACCAATTGAAAGTGCGTTATATCGACTAGAGGGGGGTGAATAGGCGATTTTTATGAAAGTCTTCAAAACGTGGAAGTTATGAAGACAAACGATAGAAATAAACCTATTACCCTACAGCGGAAGGTAGACTACACTAGGCAAGCCATAGTCAAGTATTCAATAGAGTGAAAGCACAATGACTAATAGCAGCAATGTAGTAAGGATCAGGTAGGAAGATATTATGAAGCCTAACAGAACACGCAGTCACTCAGTGAAGATAAAAGATAGTGCAATCATACAATGACTTCACAAGGAGTAACAGTACGTAAAGAGAAGGGAAGGATGAAACCAGTGACTCGTTGAAGACAATAATGTGTTGGACCAGTTCCAGTTGCTGTGACAACTGTACGTCTGGTTAGGGCGGCTAGGTATTTAAACTTGAGGACACACAGTCCCGGACACCCAGTCCTGAACACGCAGCTCAGGACACCCAGTCCTCACCGTATTCCCCTTGAGCTAAGGTCACACAGACCTCGCCCAATCACTCTGGTAAGTCTTCAAGGTAGACTCCCAAACCTTCACAGACTTCGTTCACCGGCAATCCACAATGTCTCTTGGATGCTCAGAACGCGACGCCTAACCGGCTGGAGGATTCACAGTCCTCAAGTGTAATAAGTCTTTAGATCACACAGACAAGAAGACTTAAGTGATGCCTAATTCTCTTTGGCTCTGGGTGGTTAGGGCTTTATCCTCGTAAGGAATTCTCTCTCAAAAGCTTCGAGGTGGGTTGCTCTCAAACGACAAAAGCCGTATACTAACTCTGAGAAGCCAACCATTTTTGGTTGTAGGGGGTGGGCTATTTATAGCCACTAGGCTACCCGACCTGATTTGTCTGAAATGACCCTGGGTCACTAAGGAACTGACATGTGTTCCAATGGTTAGATTTCAAACTCACACGGCAACTTTACTTGGGCTACAAGCAAAGCTGACTTGTCCGACTCCGGACAAGATTCGCTCTCATAGTCTTCACTCTAAGACATAGGTTTTGGTTAAGCATCACTTCAATCATTCTGAATGGTTCTCTTGGACCCCACTTAACAGTACGGTGGTTCCTATGACTCAACAAAGAAGAAGAAAAAGAACTACGAAAGATCTAAATCTTCGAGCTCCATAGGCTTCATGCGATGTCTTCTCTTGTCATAGTCTTCAATGTGAATATCTTCATATACCACCTTTGACATCAATGTCTTCATACATTTTTAGGGGTCATCTCTGGTAGGAAAACCGAATCAATGAGGGACTTCTACCTGTGTTATCCTGCAATTCTCATAAACACATTAGTCCCTCAACTAGGTTTGTCGTCAATACTTCAAAACCAACTAGGGGTGGCACTAGATGCACTTACAGTGAATACATTCATCGAGACCTCACCGTCATTCCCATAGTTGGTCCTGGGGGCATAGGAAAAACAACTCTCACTCAGTATATATACAACAGCGAAGAAGTGCAAGCTCATTTCAAAATAAGAGTTTGGATGTGTGTATTTGTTGACTTTAGTGTGTATAAATTGACACAAGAGATTGTGAGCTCTATCCCTTAGGATGAAGACGAACAAAATGACAAAGCAGATAACGAGGTACAAAACTTGGACCAACTTCAGAAATTAATTAAAAGAAGACTGAAAATAGGAGATTTTTACTTATTTTGGACGATATATGGAAATATGGTAATGAAGACGAGTGGAAAATATTTTTAATTCCCGTTCAAAATGGGCAAGGAAATGGTGATACTATTCTAGTCACAACTCGATTCCTTGAGGTAGCTGAAATGGTAAAGAAAGACGATAAAGCATTACAACTAGAGGGTTTGGAGCCGAAAGAATATTGGATCCTTTTTCTAGTATGTGTTTTTGATGAAACTAATGAACGATATAATGATAATAACTTACTTGAAATCGGCGAGAAAATTGTGGAAAAATTGAAGGGTTCTCCTCTTGAAGCAAAAACCGTGGGTAGATTGCTGAGAAAAAATATATCTGTAGATCATTGGACAAGAGTTCTTGAAAGCAAAGAATGGGAATCACAGACTAGCGATCATGATATTATGCCCGCATTAAAGCTTAGCTACGATTACCTCCCTTTTCACCAGCAACAATGCTTTTCCTCGTGTGCACTATTTCTGGAGGATTACATGTTTGACCGTGAGGAGCTAATTCATTTCTGGATAGGACTTGAAATTATACACCCATATCATAGAATCAAAAGAATTGAAGATATAGGGTGTAACAACTTGAATGACTTAGTTAATTCTGGATTGTTTTAAGAAAGAAACAAGCGATTCGTATGAATACTATGTTATGCATGACCTACTACACGATTTAGCATTGAAGGTTTCCTCACAAGAATGTCTACATATATCCTCTTCTAGTCCAAGAGCTGTAGATTTTGTACCATCTGTCTATCACGTGTCCATTAGTATGAGTGATCACGACGATAGTGAGGATGGAGTTGCGAAAGAAAAAATTAGGAAATAATTGGATAAAATAAAGGAGATGTTAAAATTTGAAAACCTGGGCAATCACTACCGGAATCGCCCCCTATGCCGACGGCCAGGGCCGTCGGCATAGGCATGAGTCCCGTCGGGTAGGCCTATGCCGACGGCCCCCATCGGCATAGGGCCGTCGGCAACATATGCGTCGGCACAGCCAGGGAGGCCGTCGGCATAGAAAAGCCATCGGCATATATGATACACCGACGGGGGCCGTACATCTATGCCGACGGCCCTGGCCGTCGGCAACTATCACGCCTAACGGCGGCCGCCGTCAAGTCTGCCCAACGAATGGTCGCCACGTGGCACCACTATGCCGACGGCCTAGCCGTCGGCTTAGTCAAAAACTATGCCGACGGCTCAACCGTCGGCATAGGTGTGCCACGTGGTGACCAGCCGCTACTCTAGGACCAGGGCTATGCCGACGGCTGGGCCGTCGACATAGTTTAAAACTAAGCCGACGGCAAGGCCATCGGCATAGTCCTTCATACAGAGCTCCCAGTAGCTGACACGTGGGCGCCTATGCCGACGGCCTAGCCGTCGGCATAGTTTTTAAACTAAGCCGACGGCTAGGCCGTCGGCATAGGTGCCACGTGTCAGCTACTGGGAGCTCACGCTAGCCCTATGCCGACGGCCTAGCCGTCGGCATAGTTTGCTTTTGCTTTTTTTCTTTCTTTTTTCTGTTTGTTTTCAGATCAAGTCAATTCAAATAGCAGCACATATCAGCAGATATATATGATGGGATAGACATATAAAACACAACGGGATATCATCCGGCACCATCACAACAATATATGCATAAGCATTATCACACACAAGTCTCTAAATGAACATCATCACAACCAACATAAGCATAAGCATATAGAGAAGCACACAAGTCATCTAAATGATCATCACCACACACAAGTCATCTCAAGCATCATCACCACACAAGGATCATCGAGCACCGCGGAGGTCGTCACCGCCAAGACGACCAAAGCCCAGGTCGTCACTGCTAGCGGCAGCGCTACCGCCAAGACCGCCTTCGCCTCCACCTCCGCCTCCGCCTCCGTGGATCGAAGTGGTCGGGCTCCGTGTCTCCGGAGTGCTGCGAAGACCACCGCCAACGGTAGATCCACCTGTTCCCTGGATGTTGAAAAGACATATTCACGGGATATATGACTGTGTTGAAAGGCATGACATGCTTTGGGTTAATAGATTGGGGATGAACTAACCGGCGAGGGGCCAGCGTTCTGTGCCACAAACTCCTCAAAGCTCATCAGCACTGGTTGTGCTGGAGGGCATTGTGCTGGAGGGAAGTGAGGACACCTGCCGGCCGCCATATCCTGAAAAGCCTGCTGCATCTGGCTATCCCTCTTCACTTGGTGTTCATAAAGCCTCTGATGCCACGCCAAGGTCTCCTGGCGTGTGTACTCCATGTAGGCCTACGGTATGACATGATGGAACTCATAAAACTACTAAATGCGGAAAATGAAGTGAGCAATGAAGATAAGAGGGAAAATACTTACAGATTGTTGCTCCTGAAAGAGGGACTATGTACTAGTCACTGGCTGGCTCGTGCGCTGGCTCAGGC
This sequence comes from Triticum dicoccoides, assembly GCF_002162155.2. Lineage (NCBI taxonomy): Eukaryota > Viridiplantae > Streptophyta > Magnoliopsida > Poales > Poaceae > Triticum > Triticum dicoccoides. The sequence goes on along the minus strand of NC_041380.1, from coordinate 602,035,982 downwards.
TCGGGTCGATCCGACGAAGCTATGTGTAGGAGATACTAGGAGTGATCACAACATCGAGAACCGCCTCCCGACCGTGCTCCTTGGGCCCCATCCTCACCACCGCCATGTCGTCCAGAGGCGCCGCAATGGGGTCAGGTGTGTCAGGATGTAACTTCAGATATGCTTCGGAGTAGGCCTTCTTCCCCCCTGCGGTCTTCTTGCCGTAGTACTTGGGCTCGCCAGGCTTGGGGTCCTTCCGCGTATGGGCGATCTCCCACGCCTGCATGTGTGAGAGCGGCCGCTTCAGTTTCTCCTCCTGCACCACCAAACAGAGGTTAGTCATACATAAGAAAGTGATGGTAAATAGAAGAAGAAGAATGTTTAATGGGGTTAGTCATACATTAACTGCCTTGTGGAGATAGTGGTTTCGGTTTCCCTGAGCATGTACTCCCTCTGTCCCTCGGTTAGCCTTATTTTTGGTTCTCATAGCCGCCCAGGCTCCAGCCTCATCACACCAAAGATCCACCAATGCCGCCCAGTACTCGTCTTTTCCATAACACCAATTTGGACACACCTACATAATAAAAGCATAATGGCATGTAGGTGTGTCCAAATTGGTGTTATGGAAGCATAAAGCATAAAGCATAATGTACCACAAGGTAATGAAAGCATAATGAAATCATAATATATGAAAGCATAATGAAAAATCTTTTATACTTACCGCCAAGAACTCGGGCCTCTCCAAGGTGATGCCCATCCTCCGCGCTTCTTCCTTGGTCATCTTCACACCAAGAACGTCGTGGTAGTATGTGGAGATGGCCACATAGCGCACCTCGTACTGCATCTGGCGGGCCTTCTTCTTGCATTGGCGCAACACGATCTGGTCCGCTCTAGCCATGTGCTCCTGAAGAACTCAATAGAATTTCTACAATCATGCATGAAACAAGAATGGAAGAAGCCATGAGTTGAATCATTCATGAAACTAGAATGGACTTGTTCTTCTGAAGAGAACTCACCCAGAAAGTAGTGATCACGACCTTGGCATGGGTCTCATGGTCCGCGTGGCGGGCCGCTTCCCAGTGGTCCCAGCTCGTGGGCAAAACCCGACGGTCCGGCTGCCTGACTGGCTCAGGACAGTACAACCCCGGCCAATATAACTTCAGCAAGACGGTGATGAGGCCGTTGGGAATACGGACCCCTTTAGAATATATCCAGTTGCTGCAAAAGAATGAACTATTAGCATGTGACAAGCAAAATAAATAACAACCAGAATAAGCATGTGACAAGCAAAATAATGAACCACTTACTCTTTTCCCGTGGGCTCAATGAGCCACTTCTACTCCTCAGTAGCAGGAACCTGCTTTGGTAGCTTTGCGTTGCCATGCAGCCACCCCTTCTTGTCAACCCCCTTCTCGTCACCACCATCATCCCCGCCACCACCCTCC
>NC_041380.1:602028870-602034148 GCF_002162155.2 Triticum dicoccoides | reverse complement strand
CCTCCTCCTCCTCCTCCTCCTCCCTAGAGTGTACCTCACTAGAGGAGGGTACCTCACTAGAGGAGGGCCTCGAAGACAACACCCCTAAGTCGGTGAGGGTGCGCTCTTTCTGGCCGCGACCCCCTGTAGTGGCTCTCCCCCCAGCACCTCGTCCTCTAGAGGCTCTCCCCCCGCCCCCTCCTCCTCTAGGGGCACCTCTCCCTCGACCTCCCTGTGAGGAGTCATCGTCAAGTAGCCGAGGGGGAGGATTACGTGCTCGACCACTCCGACTAGGCAGGTCGACGACCTTGCGTAGGAAACCCACGTCGTCGGCCTTCCCATTGCCCATGTTCCACGAACCTGCATTGAAAAGAGAAAAAGCAATTAGTAAATTAATGAAATGAAGGAAAAGGCATGATAATAAACACATTAATAAAAAAGCATAAAAAGGCATATTCCTAAACTATAGAAAAAATACTTGAAACGTACATCTGCTAGAACCCATATGAATCATCACCGTTGTAACCTCTTTCTCGGTCCGTCTCATCATCACTATCAATCATATCATCTTCGTTGTCCGACGGAGGTGGAGGCTCTTCCTCGTCGTCAGCGTCTTCGTTTAACTTTTCTAGCATAAGTATGTCATTTTCATTGACAATGGTCTCACCATCATTCCGTGCATCGTCGACGTTTGGGTCCACATCATCATCACCCAATGGTCTAGCGTCATCTTTTCTAACCACATCATCATCATCATCATCATCATCAGGTTGCTCTCGATAGAACACTCCCTCGTATGTCATGGGGTTAATGTTGTAGTAATCGTCTTCATTCGGGTCTGGTAGCTTACCATGTGGCGACACCTTGAACACAACTTCCCAACCCTTTAGATACACTTTCTGGCATGGGTAAGGCAGATAATATACTTGTGTAGCTTGGGTAGCCGCAATGAAGAGATCGGCTCCGGCATAGACGGTTGATGGTTTAACTTCGACCAAACCAATGGAAGGCGTATGTTTTACCCCCTCCCGCGGATCGAACCATCAGCATTTGAACACAGGCAGACTTAGGGTCTCACGCCCCTGGCGGAATTTAACCTCGTATATATTTTGTACCCTTCCATAGTAGTCTACTGAATTTTGACCAGGGGTGTACACTCCAGTATTTATAGTTTTGGGATCGGGGGGGCTGTTTTGGTGCTCCTATGTATGGAAGCGATACCCATTCATATCATACTTTTTACATGTCATGATGGCAGGGTCAAAACCCATGGAAACCCATCTGAATTCATCATCCATAGATATGTTCAGATCTTTTCCCTACAAGTATAATGGAAATTGTTGGGTGCATTAGTTCGGTTAACTAATAAATGTTGAAGTAGGTATTTAATAGGGGAGTGTGGAAAATTACTTTCTCCACGAAACAAGCAACAAAATTTTTACGTCCAGGGTTTCCATGACGGAGAAGAGTAAGTGCCTCCGCCTCAGTAGGAGGATTCACTCCCGTCCATTCCTCTTGAACGAAATCACTAAAAAAAGATAAGAGGTGTTAGACCGGGACTAAGTGAACATGAAACATGATGATGTGGAAGACATAAAGGAATGGTGTAGTGGTATTACCTCATCCACACTTCCTCAACTTCCTTGATGTTGTGCAAGATATTGAACATGAGGTCCTCCCACTCTTGTCGTGGCATGTTATAAGATTTCGAGGCCCCAGCCCTCCCACCTTGCGCGTTGAATAGATCGAGCATGGGTTGATACTTGGGCTCTTCTATATTGTATCGAGGCACCTTGTTATGCAGATGGGGAACGTGGTCTGGATAGTATGATGTCCTAAGGTCTGACACCTCCTCTAGCATAACTGCCTCAGCTATGGAAGCTTCAATCTTAGCTTTGTTTCCACATTTTCGTCGGAGATGCTTGTTCTGCCTCTCAAGGCCGTACTGCCAGCGATTTTGCATAGGGCCCCCCAACAATACCTCGTTCGCGAGGTGCAGAATGAGATGTGTCATTGGAGTAAAGAAGCCTGGCGGAAAGATCTTCTCTAGCTTGACTATCAACTCCGGTGCCTTCTTATGCAATTTTTCAATCACCTCTTTACTTACTTCTTTAGCACAGAGCGTGCGGAAGAAATGGCTAAGCTCGGCAAGCACTCGCCAGACATGCTCGGGGACATAGCCTCAAACCATCACCGGCATTATCCGCTCAATCCATACATGGTAGTCATGACTCTTCAGGCTGGTCACTTTGCCCGTTGAAAGATTGACTCCCTTACTTATATTCGATGCATAACCATCGGTGAACTTCAAAATTTGTTTCAGCCAGATAAGTACTTCTTTTTTTTCTGGCGGTTTAAGGACAAAGTCAGCATCTGGCTTGAACCAGTTTTTTCGACCGCCTGTGGGAGGCTTCATGTTCAGGCGTGGTCTATCACAAATTCTCTGTTGATCGGCTCTAGCTTTTATGTTATCCTTCGTCTTATCAGGAATGTTGAGGATCGTGTGGAAAAGGGACTCTGCCACATTATTTTCGGTGTGCATCACATCAATATTGTAAGGAAGTTTGAGGTCCTTGAAATAGGGAAGCTGTGAGAAGCGGGTAATGTGCGTCCAGTTGTGCGTCTCACCATATCCCTCGAAGCCTTTGGCTTTGGCTTTGGCTTTGCCTTTGACTTTAGGCTTGAGAGCTTTTAGCTGAGCAAGAACATCTGCCCCCAAAAATGTTGGAATCTCGGTTACTTCATGAACAACCCGGCCTTTCGTGAAGTTCTTCTTGTCTTCCCTGTCTGGATGGTCTGGAGGGAGGAACTGTCGATGCAGGTCAAAGGCTACATACTTGCCACCCTTACTCAGCCAAATCATTCGCAGAGCCTGCATGCACACTGGGCATGGCATCTTACCACTTGTACACCATCCGCAGAATAGAGCATAGCCGGGAAAGTCATGCATGCAATAGTGCAACCAAACTTTCATCAAGAAATTTCTCTGCAGGTCCCGGTCGTATGTCAACCTCGGAAAGTACCAAGAAAGGTGCAAAGCATCCACAAGCGGCTGCATAAACACACCCAATTGCTTCCCCGGGTAGTCAGGCCCCGGAATGATGAGCGACAAGAACATGGTCTTCCGTTGCATTAGGGCACCGGAAGGAAGATTGAACGGAATTACAAACACAGGCCAGCAGCTGTATGGATTGGACGACATACCATATGGATTCAACCCATCACCTGATATGGCTATTCTGACATTTCCAGCCTCGGCTGCTTCCTCGGGGTATTCTTCATCGAATGACTTCCATGCTTCCCCTCCCGATGGATGTATGATTTTTTTGGATTGTACCTTATACCTTCCTTGTGCCACTTCATCATTTTGGCAGACTCCTTCGTGATGAAAAGGCGCTACAGTCTTTTTGTAAAATCAAGATACCGAAGAATCTTAACAGGGATGGTTAGCTGCTTTTTCTCACCATCCTCACCGACCACCTCAATGTACCGAGACGAACCGCACTTCCTACAGTACTTGTCATCCGCATACTCGTGCCTAAACAAAAGGCAATTCTTCGGGCAAACATCTATTTTCTCATAGTCCATAGAGAGTGCCTTCATGATTTTCTTTGTATCGTACATGCTTTTCGGCAGTTCATGACCCTCAGGGAGGCTGTTAGCCCATACTCCCAGGAATGCTTCGAAGCATTTCTGGCTACAGCCGTACTCAGCCTTGACTGCAATCAGTTGCGAGATGGCATCCAGCTGAGATATTTTCGCACCCGCATAAAGAGGTTTCTTCGACGAGGCCAATACCTCCAAGAAGGCCTTTGCGGTTGCCTCCGGCTCCTCCAGTTCATTCTCTGAAGGTGTCGCATTTGCCGTTTCTGCAACAATGACATCATCTAGCATGTCCCTGACCCCGTCGTCCTCATATCCATCGATGTGTTGTCGCATCACCTCCTCTCTACCACGGTCCTGCTCGGCTATGTTTATCGGCGGCCTGTCAACGTTTGTCATATATCCGTGCGTGCGAAGGTGCTCACTCATGTCCATCTGATTTCTAGGTGACGTCTGGCACATCTCACACAGGGGCATGGTGGGATAATTCTCATTGGACGACGGAATATGTCCTTCAAATACACATCGGTTTTCACGATCCACTCTGATGTTACTCGATTCCGACGGATAAAACCACTGTACATCCACTGATTATCTGCCATCCTCTGCTTTTTTGCAACCCACACAACATAATTAAGGATTCACTTAAATTAATGGCATCAAATTTTCAGTTTCTACCGCGTTTAATCCACCTACATCTCTAATAGGTAAAGATGGGTCCTAATCCCACCCAAGGATGTGTAGATTGAGTATGTTCTCCATTCTACCCCGTTCCGAGACAAAATTTCGGCAGCACCTCCCCGCTGTTCTCCAGATACACGTCTCGGCAAATAGCCAGAGAATGTGCTCCGGAGAACAATGGGGAGGCGCCGCCGAAATCCTGTCTCGGGACGGGGTAGAACATGGAGAACATACCCAATCTACACATCCTCGGGCTGTCTGTGGAAAACGCTGGACAATCTGAAAGAGCTGCGGTGATAAATATGCAATTGAATGCATATTTATCCATGGAACCCTTTCGGACGGGAGACGCCTAGGTTACGTCAGTTGACTTGAGAATGAAATCTAGTGATATGAAAAAATGGAGGAGATGGACTTGTAGATCACCCTCGGCTGTAGAGGAAGTAGTCGAACAGCAGAGGGATGCTCAGGGGGACCAACGCGTCGTACAATGGTCACTCCAATGAAATGCGACACCACAAAGCCTGCAAATTCCATCGCGACAAAAAAATAGAACATCACAACTCATAGAACATCACAATATCATCATCATCGTCTAACAATCATCGAATCATAAAAAAACATCATCATCATCTAAAACTTATCGAAGCATAAAAAAACACCATCATCTATCATCAACATCATCATCTACCAATCATCTATCATCTATCATCATCATCATCTACCAATCATCTATCATCTATCATCATCATCATCTCAAAATCATCGAAGCATAAAAATCATCATTATCACTTCTCATCTAACAATCATCATCATCATCTCAAAAAAAAATCCGTATGAACAAGTTATCTATCTAACTACCATCTTTGTGTCTAACTATCTCATTTAGCCCTCTTATCCTCTGCAAAATCATGAAAAAACAAAAAAAAATCTGGGGAGGGAGCCGGACCTAACGGAGAGGAGGTCGAGGCGGCGGCGGGGTGGCTGCATTGGGCGGGGACGAGGTAGGGGCGGG
>NC_041380.1:602027738-602028457 GCF_002162155.2 Triticum dicoccoides | reverse complement strand
GAGGTCGTGGCGGGTGGGTGGAGCGACGGCGCGACGCGGGTGGGTGGGTGGGTGGGGACGGGGCGGGTAGGGCGGAGCGGCGGCGCGGCGCGGGTGGGTGGAGATGGCGGCGGCCGGTGGCGGGGCGACCGGCTAGGGGGGCGTCGACGGTGCGGAGAGGGTGGCGGCGGTTGGGTGTCGAGGAGAGGGAGTTGGATCGGGGTGCGAGGAGAGAAACGAGTGGAGGAGGAGAGCCGGGGTGACGAGGATAAGGTGGCCCTATGCCGACGGCCAGCGAGAGGGCCATCGAGTGGATAAGGGTGGCTCTATGCTGACGGCCAGGCCGTCGGCATAGGGAGGAGGCCTATGCCGACGGCTATGCCGTAGGCAAAGATGGCAACTACTTTTTCTTTAAAAAAAATAGTCCCACCTCGCCGAGGGAAAAGCAATTAGACCTGTTTAAATAGTTCACTACTCCATACGTTATAAGCTCCGATATTTCTGCGGTAACGATGCGGCAGAGGTGGAACGTGTCATCGCCGTCCGTGAGGGGGGCCCATGCCCCGGAGATGCGTCCCGCCTCTTCGGACATGCCACCACACCACCCCGCATGTATGAGAGCCCGGTGCGACGCTCCGGTGGCATTGCTACCCACTTTGGAGCAAAATCCGGGCCAGACCCACAGCAAGATCCCCTCCGTGTAGACCCCACACGTCCGTTTCCCCCCTCCAGGTGCCGAC
>NC_041380.1:601971718-602027549 GCF_002162155.2 Triticum dicoccoides | reverse complement strand
GGCCGTTTGCAACCGCCACAACGCTTCCACACTTGTGAGAGGCCGCCTATGCAAGATTTGGTGGCATGCTAGCCCCCGGAGGCCGCCGGCCACAGCCGTAGACGCGCGAAGGGCAATCCGCATAGAGGGAATTTTTCGGATACTTCTCCATCACCAAAAATTATGAAAAAATACCATCGTTCCTATAGCACATGTGCCCGCATCGTGCAAAAAAACTCATGATTTTATCAGGCTCCGAGTATTTAGTAATATTGACGCCGCATCGTTACCGCAGAACGTCTACTACCATGTCATCGCCGTCCGTGAGGGGGGGCCACGCCCCGGAGACGCGTCCCGCCTCTTCGGACATGCCACCACACCACCCCGCATGTATGAGGGCCCGGTGCGACACTCTGGTGGCATTGCTACCCCCTAGTGCCCCCATCCCGCCTAACCCTGTAGCGTTTGACCACGGGATCTAGCCCATTGACTTTGCAGGGACGGGCTTTGACCAGTGGACCTCCCCACCCGGTTGTGTTAGGTCAGCCGGTAGGAACACTTTGGAGCAACATCCGGGCTAGACCCACAGCAAGATCCCCTCTGTGTAGACCCCACGCGTCCGTTTCCCCCCTCCTGGTGCCGACGGCGGCGCCGTCCGTGTGGGGGGACACACCCCGGACACGCGTGCCGGGCGTTTGCAACCGCCACAACACTTCCAGACTTGTGAGAGGCCGCCTACGCAAGATTTGGCGGCATGCTATGAAGGAAATATGCCCTAGAGGCAATAATAAAGTTATTATTTATTTCCTTATATCATGATAAATGTTTATTATTCATGCTAGAATTGTATTAACCGGAAACATAATACATGTGTGAATACATAGACAAACAGACGTCACTAGTATGCCTCTACTTGACTAGCTCGTTAATCAAAGATGGTTATGTTTCCTAACCAAAGACAAAGGAGTTGTTATTTGATTAACGGGATCACATCATTAGTTGAATGATCTGATTGACATGACCCATTCCATTAGCTTAGCACCCGATCGTTTAGTATGTTGCTATTGCTTTCCTTCATGACTTATACATGTTCCTATGACTATGAGATTATGCAACTCCCGTTTGCTGGAGGAACACTTTGGGTGCTACCAAACGTCACAACGTAACTGGGTGATTATAAAGGAGCATTACAGGTGTCTCCAAAGGTAGATGTTGGGTTGGCGTATTTCGAGATTAGGATTTGTCACTCCGATTGTCGGAGAGGTATCTCTGGGCCCTCTCGGTAATGCTGATCACATAAGCCTTGCAAGCATTACAACTAAGATATTAGTTGTGAGATGATGTATTACGGAACGAGTAAAGAGACTTGCCGGTAACGAGATTGAACTAGGTATTGGATACCGACGATCAAATCTCGGGCAAGTAACATACCGATGACAAAGGGAACAACGTATATTGTTATGTGGTCTGACCGATAAAGATCTTCGTAGAATATGTAGGAGCCAATATGGGCATCCAGGTCCCGCTATTGGTTATTGACCGGAGACGTGTCTCGGTCATGTCTACATTGTTCTCGAACCATAGGGTCCGCACGCTTAAAGTTACGATGACAGTTGTTATGAGTTTTATGCATTTTGATGTACCGAAGTTAGTTCGGAGTCCCGGATGTGATCACGGACATGACGAGGAGTCTCAAAATGGTCGAGACATAAAGATTGATATATTGGACGACTATATTCGGACACCGGAAGTGTTCCGGATGAGTTTCGGATAAAACCGGAGCACCGAGGGGTTACCGGAACCCCCCGGGGGGTTAATGGGCCTCATGGGCCTAATGTGGAGAAGAGGAAGGGGCTGCCAGGGCAGGCCGCGCGCCCCCTCTCCCCCTAGTCCGAATTGGACAAGGAGGGAGGGGCGGCGCCCCCCCTTTCCTTCTCTCCCTCCACCTCTCCTAGTTGGACAAGGAACGGGGAGGGGAGTCCTACTCCCGGTAGGAGTAGGACTCCTCCTGCGCGCCACCTCCTGGCCGGCGGCACCCCCCCTTGGATCCTTTATATACGAGGGCAGGGGGGCACCCTAGAACACACAAGTTGATCCTCGTGATCGTTCCTTAGCCGTGTGTGGTGCCCCCTGCCACCATATTCCACCTCGGTCATATCGTTGTAGTGCTTAGGCGAAGCCCTGCGTCGGTAGAACATCATCATCGTCACCATGCCGTCGCGCTGACGGAACTCATCCCCGAAGCTTTGCTGGATCGGAGCACGGGGAGCGTCATTGAGCTGTACGTGTGCTAAGAACTCGGAGGTGCCGGAGTAACGGTGCTTGGACCGGTCAGATCGAGAATACGTACGACTACTTCCTCTACGTTGTGTCAACGCTTCCGTTGCGATCTACAAGGGTACGTAGACTTCCTCTACGTTGTGTCAATGCTTCTGTTGCGATCTACAAGGGTACGTAGATCATACTCTCCCCTCTCGTTGCTATGCATCACCATGATCTTGCGTGTGCGTAGGAAAATTTTGAAATTACTACGTTCCCCAACAGTGGCATCCGAGCCTAGGTTTTATGGTTTGATGTTATATGCACGAGTACAACACAAGTGAGTTGTGGGCGATATAAGTCATACTGCCTACCAGCATGTCATACTTTGGTTCGGCGGCATTGTTGGACGAGACGACCCGGACCAACATTACGCGTACGCTTACGCGAGACCGGTTCTCCCGACGTGCTTTGCACATAGGTGGCTTGCGGGCGACAGTCTCTCCAACTTTAGTTGAACCGAGTGTGGCTACGCCCGGTCCTTGCGAAGGTTAAAACGGCATCAACTTGACAAACTATCGTTGTGGTTTTGATGCGTAGGTGAGATTGGTTCTTGCTTAAGCCCGTAGCAGCCACGTAAAACTTGCAACAAACAAAGTAGAGGACGTCTAACTTGTTTTTGCAGGGCATGTTGTGATGTGATATGGTCAAGACATGATGCTAAATTTTATTGTATGAGATGATCATGTTTTGTAACCGAGTTATCGGCAACTGGCAGGAGCCATATGGTTGTCGCTTTATTGTATGCAATGCAATCGCGATGTAATGCTTTACTTTATCACTAAGCGGTAGCGATAGTCGTGGAAGCATAAGATTGGCGAGATGACAACGATGCTACGATAGAGATCAAGGTGTCGCGTCGGTGACGATGGTGATCATGACGGTGCTTCGGAGATGGAGATCACAGGCACAAGATGATGATGGCCATATCACATCACTTATATTGATTGCATGTGATGTTTATCTTTTATGCATCTTATCTTGCTTTGATTGACGGTAGCATTATAAGATGATCTCTCACTAAATTATCAAGAAGTGTTCTCCCTGAGTATGCACCGTTGCCAAAGTTCATCGTGCCCAGACACCACGTGATGATCGGGTGTGATAAGCTCTACGTCCATCTATAACGGGTGCAAGCCAGTTTTGCACACGCAGAATACTCGGGTTATACTTGACGAGCCTAGCATATGCAGATATGGCCTCGGAACATGGAGACCAAAAGGTCGAGCGTGAATCATATAGTAGATATGATCAACATAATGATGTTCACCATTGAAGACTAATCCATTTCACGTGATGATCGGTTATGGTTTAGTTGATTTGGATCACGTGATCACTTAGAAGATTAGAGGGATGTCTATCTAAGTGGGAGTTCTTAAGTAATATGATTAATTGAACTTAAATTTATCATGAACTTAGTCCCTGATAGTATCTTGCTTGTTTATGTTGATTGTAGATAGATGGCCCGTGTTGTTGTTCTGTTAAATTTTAATGCGTTCCTTGAGAAAGCAAAGTTGAAAGATGATGGTAGCAATTACACGGACTGGGTCCGTAACTTGAGGATTATCCTCATTGCTGCACAGAAGAATTACGTCCTGCAAGCACCGCTGGGTGCAAGGCCTGCTGCTGGAGCAACACCGGATGTTATGAACGTCTGGCAGAGCAAAGCTGATGACTACTCGATAGTTCAGTGTGCCATGCTTTACGGCTTAGAATCGGGACTTCAACGACGTTTTGAACGTCATGGAGCATATGAGATGTTCCAGGAGTTGAAGTTAATATTTCAAGCAAATGCCCGAATTGAGAGATATGAAGTCTCCAATAAGTTCTACAGCTGCAAGATGGAGGAGAACAGTTCTGTCAGTGAGCATATACTCAAAATGTCTGGGTATAATAATCACTTGATTCAATTGGGGGTTAATCTTCCAGATGATTGCGTCATTGACAGAATTCTCCAATCACTGCCACCAAGCTACAAGAGCTTCGTGATGAACTATAATATGCAAGGGATGAATAAGACTATTCCCGAGCTCTTCGCGATGCTGAAAGCTGCGGAGGTAGAAATCAAAAAGGAGCATCAAGTGTTGATGGTCAACAAGACCACTAGTTTCAAGAAAAAGGGCAAAGGGAAGAAGAAGGGGAACTTCAAGAAGAACGGCAAACAAGTTGCTGCTCAAGAGAAGAAACCCAAGTCTGGACCTAAGCCTGAAACTGAGTGCTTCTACTGCAAGCAGACTGGTCACTGGAAGCGGAACTACCCCAAGTATTTGGCGGATAAGAACGATGGCAAGGTGAACAAAGGTATATGTGATATACATGTTATTGATGTGTACCTTACTAGAGCTCGCAGTAGCACCTGGGTATTTGATACTGGTTCTGTTGCTAATATTTGCAACTCAAAACAGGGACTACGGATTAAGCGAACACTGGCAAAGGACGAGGTGACGATGCGCGTGGGAAATGGTTCCGAAGTCGATGTGATCGCGGTCGGCACACTACCTCTACATCTACCTTCGGGATTAGTATTAGACCTAAATAATTGTTATTTGGTGCCAGCGTTGAGCATGAACATTATATCTGGATCTTGTTTGATGCGAGACGGTTATTCATTTAAATCAGAGAATAATGGTTTTTCTATTTATATGAGTAATATCTTTTATGGTCATGCACCTTTGAAGAGTGGTCTATTTTTGATGAATCTCGATAGTAGTGATACACATATTCATAATGTTGAAGCCAAAAGATGCAGAGTTGATAATGATAGTGCAACTTATTTGTGGCACTGCCGTTTAGGTCATATCGGTATAAAGCGCATGAAGAAACTCCATACTAATGGACTTTTGGAATCACTTGATTATGAATCAATTGGTACTTGTGAACCGTGCCTCATGGGCAAGATGACTAAAACGCCGTTCTCCGGTACTATGGAGAGAGCAACAGATTTATTGGAAATCATACATACAGATGTATGTGGTCCGATGAATGTTGAGGCTCGTGGCGGATATCGTTATTTTCTCACCTTCACAGATGATTTAAGCAGATATGGGTATATCTACTTAATGAAACATAAGTCTGAAACATTTGAAAAGTTCAAAGAATTTTAGAGTGAAGTTGAAAATCATCGTAACAAGAAAATAAAGTTTCTACGATCTGATCATGGAGGAGAATATTTGAGTTACGAGTTTGGTGTACATTTGAAAAATTGTGGAATAGTTTCGCAACTCACGCCACCCTGAATAGCACAGCCTAATGGTATGTCCGAACGTCGTAATCGTACTTTATTAGATATGGTGCGATCTATGATTTCTCTTACAGATTTACCACTATCGTTTTGGGGTTATGCTTTAGAGACGGCCGCATTCACGTTAAATAGGGCACCATCAAAATCCGTTGAGACGACGCCTTATGAACTATGGTTTGGCAAGAAACCAAAGTTGTCCTTTCTTAAAGTTTGGGGCTGCGATGCTTATGTGAAAAAGCTTCAACCTGATAAGCTCGAACCCAAATCGGAGAAATGTGTCTTCATAGGATACCCAAAGGAGACTGTTGGGTACACCTTCTATCACAGCTCCGAAGGCAAGACTTTCGTTGCTAAGAATGGATCCTTTCTAGAGAAGGAGTTTCTCTTGAAAGAAGTGAGTGGGAGGAAAGTAGAACTTGACGAGGTAACTGTACCTGCTCCCTTATTGGAAAGTAGTACATCACAGAAAACTGTTTCAGTGACACCTACACTAGTTAGTGAGGAAGCTAACGTTGGAAATACGCCCTAGAGGCAATAATAAATTAGTTATTATTATATTTCCTTGTTCATGATAAACGTTTATTATCCATGCTAGAATTGTATTGATAGGAAACTTAGATACATGTGTGTATACATAGACAACACCATGTCCCTAGTAAGCCTCTAGTTGACTAGCTCGTTGATCAATAGATGGTTACGGTTTCCTGACCATGGACATTGGATGTCGTTGATAACGGGATCACATCATTAGGAGAATGATGTGATGGACAAGACCCAATCCTAAGCCTAGCACAAAGATCGTGTAGTTCGTATGCTAAAGCTTTTCTAATGTCAAGTATCATTTCCTTAGACCATGAGATTGTGCAACTCCCGGATACCGTAGGAATACTTTGGGTGTTCCAAACGTCACAACGTAACTGGGTGGCTATAAAGGTGCACTACGGGTATCTCCGAAAGTGTCTGTTGGGTTGGCACGAATCGAGACTGGGATTTGTCACTCCGTGTGACGGAGAGGTATCTCTGGGCCCACTCGGTAGGACATCATCATAATGTGCACAATGTGATCAAGGAGTTGATCACGGGATGATGTGTTACGGAACGAGTAATGAAAGCACAAGTGCTCCCTAGGTGGTTTTGATAATTGATGACAACATATCTCTTGTTGGACTAACATTTCTATCCAGCATGTTTCAGGTAAGTTCAACAATGGAGTGGCATGGACTAAAGGTTGTGGGAACTCCTTCAAAATGCCAAGGACAAAGGATTGGCTAAAGCTTCAAGCTCAAGACTCTTCATTTTATATTTTAGTGATCCAAGATCACATTGAGTCTTTAGGAAAAGCCAATACTATCAAGGAGGGATGAGGTGTTGCTTAATGAGCCTCTTGCTTCATGTGCTTAATGATATGCTCCAAAATCCTCAGCTACTTTCCCACTTCCACATATGACCTAAACCCTAAGCCAAACTCGGTCCTACCGATTCTTCCTATCCGGCGCCACCGAGGTTCACTTGTCATTAGCCACTGCCAAACCCTAATCAGTTCGGTCTCACCGATGGGATCTCGGTCTCACCGAGATGGGCTTGCAAACTCTATGTTACCCATTGCAATATTCTCGGTCCCACCGAGATATGCAATCGGTGCCACCGAGTTTGCTTGATCAAATCTTAGTTTCACTTATTACCCAAATCGGTCCCACCGAGTTTGAGTAATCGGTCAAACCGAGTTTTGGATTTACCCTAACCCTAGCACATCGGTCCCACCGAGTTGATCCAGTCGGTCCCACCGAAATCTCTAACGGTCACTAGGTTTACATTTTCGGTCCGACCGAGTTTATTGATTCGGTCCCACCGAGATTGGAAAACTGTGTAACGGTTGGATTTTGTGTGGAGGCTATATATACCCCTCCACCTCCTTCTCATTCAGTGAGAGAGCCATCAGAACACACACACCATTCCAACTCATATGTTCTGAGAGAGAACCACCTACTCATGTGTTGAGACCAAGACATTCCATTCCTACCATATGAATCTTGATCTCTAGCCTTCCCAAGTTGCTTTCCACTCAAACCCTCTTTCCACCAAATCCAAATCCTATGAGAGAGAGTTGAGTGTTGGGGAGACTATCATTTGAAGCACAAGAGCAAGGAGTTCATTACCTACACACCATTTGTTACTTCTTGGAGAGTGGTGTCTCATAGATTGGCTAGGTGTCACTTGGGAGCCTCCGACAAGATTGTGGAGTTGAACCAAGGAGTTTGTAAGGGAAAGGAGATCGCCTACTTCGTGAAGATCTACCGCTAGTGAGGCAAGTCCTATGTGGGCGATGGCCATGGTGGGATAGACAAGGTTGCTTCTTCGTGGACCCTTTGTGGGTGGTTGCTTCTTCGTGGACCCTTCGTGGGTGGAGCCCTGTGTGGACTCGCGCAACCGTTACCCTTGGGTGGAGCCCTGTGTGGACTCGCGCAACCGTTACCCTTCGTGGGTTGAAGTCTGCATCAACGTGGATGTAGGATAGCACGACCTATCCGAACCACGGGAAAAACATCCGTGTCTCCAATTGCGTTTGAATTCTCCAAACCCTTCCCTTTACATTCTTGCAAGTTGCATGCTTTACTTTCCGCTGCCTATATACTCTTTGCATGCTTGCTTGATATGTATTGTGTGTGTTGAAATTGTGCCTAAACTCCACTTAAACCTGAAAAGCTTAAAAATTGCAACTTTAGCATGAAGTGTCTAATCACCCCCCTCTAGACACATCTTCTTCTCGATCCTACAAGTGGTATCAGAGCTTTGGTCTCCATTTCCTTGGTTTAATCACCATTGGAGGAAGATGGATGTGTCTACATTAGGGAGTCTTAGGCATAGAGTGCCTATTCTTGATGGAGAGTACTTTCATGAGTGGAAAAATGAGATGCTTGTAATCTTCAATCAATATCATTTGAACAAGTACATTGCTAGCCCTTGTGCACCCCATATTGATCCCTTGCATCCTACCCTAGATGAAGATATTGACATGATTCGCAATCTTAGAACTATTGAGCTCATCATTAGAGGATTGCCCAAGAATTTGATTGCTAGTTTGCCTACTCAAAATTGCGCCTATACAATACGGAAATTTCTTGAGGAACGGTTTCCCAATCATTCCTTGAAAACTTTGGATGAAATTCTCCATAAATCTATTGCCTTGAGTAAGATGAACTCTAGTGGTCCTAGTTTTGGTAAATGTCTTCTTGAACTTGCCAATCTTAAGCATGCTAAAGGAGATGTTGGAATCATTAATGATATCATATTCAAAGCTATAAGAATTCATAAAAGTAACCACTTTGATCATTTATCTAATGAATTACCCTCTCTAGGAAATGATGAATCACAAGATCATGATGAACATGAATATTACGATGAGGATGACAATGAGTTCGATCTTGATGATGCAATGAGACATTTTGGTCTTATGGCAAATCTTCGGGGATATGAATCAGGAGGAAATGAATGGGTTCTTGATAGTGGATGTACTGATCATATGACCGGAGATGAAGAGATGTTTCGTGAGCTTGCTAAAAATGACGGACCTCGAAAATATGTCACCTTTGGTGATAATTCAAAGGGTAAAGTGGTTGGTCTTGGTAAGGTGGCCATCTCACATGATAGTTCCATTCAAAATGTCATGCTCGTTGAATCTCTTGGCTACAACTTACTTTCAGTATCTAGACTTGCTGATTTCGGTTTGAATGTCCTATTTACCGAGGTAGATTGCCAAGTATTTCGTCGAGACAATCATAAAATGGTCTTTACGGGTATGCGTAGAGGTGATCTTTACATTGTCGATTTCTCTAAAAAGGCACAACCTAAAACTTGCTTTGTTGCTAAATCCTCAAAAGGTTGGTTATGGCATAGACGACTAGGTCACGTTGGCATGACAAACCTTGACAAGCTTATTAAAGGAAATCATATCCTTGGAGTTAACGATGTCATATTTGATAAGGATAGACTTTGCAGTGCTTGTCAAGTAGGTAAATAGGTTGGAGGAAGACATCCCGTGAAGAACATCGTGACCACAAGGAGGCCACTCGAGCTACTTCACATGGATCTTTTTGGTCCCAACGCCTACAAGAGTCTCGGTGGAAATTCTTTTGGTCTAGTTATAGTTGATGATTTTTCAAGATTTACGTGGGTGTTCTTTCTTAATGACAAGTCGCAGGTCCAGAAGATCTTTAGAAACTTCGCTAGGAAAGCCCAAAATCAGTTTGATGTGAAGATCAAGAAGGTTCGGAGTGACAACGGAACGGAGTTCAAGAACGCAAATGTGGACACCTTTCTTGATGAAGAAGGGATTTCACACGAGTTCTCGGCTACGTACACACCTCAACAAAATGGAGTTGTTGAGAGGAAGAACCGGACGCTCATCGAAATGGCAAGAACGATGTTTGATGAATACAAGACGCCAAAGCACTTTTGGGCAGAAGCGGTTGAGACAGCTTGTCACGCAACAAATCGCTTATATCTTCACAAGCTACTCGGCAAGACGGCATACGAGCTCCTCACCGGTAACAAGCCTCAAGTTGGATACTTTCGAGTATTCGGCTCAAAGTGCTACATTCTTGATAAGCATCGTCGATCAAAGTTTGCTCCTAAATCTCATGAAGGTTTTCTACTTGTTTATGGATCAAACTCTCACACTTACCGTCTACAACAATTTCACCCGAAAGGTTGAAGAGACGGTAGATGTGAAGTTTGATGAATCTAATGGCTCGCAAGTAGAGCAATTGCCAATTGATGTAGGAGACAAAGACCCTTCAGAAGCAATTCAAGACTTGTCCATTGGCAAAATTCGTCCAACGGAGGTGAAGGAGAGTACTTCATCCGTCCAAGTGGAAGCTTCTACTTCACGACAAGGTGAACCAAGAATCGACACGGAAGCATCCACAAGTGGGACACATCAAGATGAAGAAAATGAGGAAATACGTCAAGACGAACATCAATAACCTCCTTCTCCACCACGACAAGAGAACGACGACGTCAACAATGAAGAAGGCCAAGAAGAAGAACAAGATGAAGAAGATGTTCAACGAAGACCCAAGCAAAAGCTCTCACGAGTTCGAGCAAGAATTGCCAAAGATCATCCCGTCGAGCAAATTCTAAATGATATACAAACCGGGAGAATCACTCGCTCAAAAAATCGTTTAGCTAACTTTTGTGAAAACTATTCATTCATCTCTAGCATTGAACCAATGAAGGTTGAAGAAGCATTGGAAGATCCAGATTGGATAAACGCTATGCATGAAGAGCTACATAATTTTGAGAGAAACCAAGTTTGGACATTGGTCGAGAAGCCCCACAACAACCACAACATCATTGGTACCAAATGGGTGTTTCACAACAAGCAAGATGAAGATGGACAAGTGGTTCGCAACAAAGCACGTCTCGTCGCCCAAGGGTACACACAAGTCGAAGGTATGGACTATGGTGAGACGTATGCTCCCGTTGCTAGACTTGAGTCCATTCGCATCTTACTTGCCTATGCTAATCACCATAATATCACCTTGTACCAAATGGACATTAAAAGTGCTTTTCTAAATGGTGAAATAGAGGAGGAAGTTTATGTTAAACAACCTCCCGGCTTTATCAATCCCAAGAAACCAAATCATGTTTACAAACTTCACAAAGCTCTTTATGGTCTTAAACAAGCTCCTAGAGCATGGTATAAATGCTTGACCAAGTTCCTTACTACAAGTGGTTTTGAAATTGGTAAAATTGATTCTACTCTTTTTACAAAAAGGGTTAATGGAGAACTATTTGTATGCCAAATTTATGTTGATGATATCATATTTGGTTCAACTAACCCTCTCTTCAGTGAAAAGTTTGGAAAGCTAATGTCAGAGAAGTTTGAGATGTCTATGATGAGTGAACTCAAATTCTTTCTCGGGTTGCAAATCAAGCAAACTAAGGAAGGTACATTTGTATCTCAAACAAAGTACACCAAGGACTTATTCAAGAAGTTCAATATGCAAGAATGCAAAGGTATGTCTACACCCATGCCTACTAGTGGACATAATGATTTGACCAAAGATGGTAAACCTGTTGATCAAAAGGTTTATCGCTCTATGATTGGTTCACTATTATACCTATGTGCTTCACGTCCCGATATTATGCTAAGTGTGTGCACGTGTGCACGATATCAAGCTGCTCCTAAAGATTGTCATCTTAAGGCTGTGAAAAGGATAGTGAGATATTTAATCCATACACCAAATTTTGGCATTTGGTATCCTAAGAGGTCTTCTTTTGATCTTGTTGGCTATTCCGACTCGGATTATGCCGGAGACAAGGTTGATAGAAAGTCCACTTCGGGTACTTGTCAATTTCTTGGTAGATCTCTTGTGTCTTGGTCTTCCGAGAAACAAAACTCGGTATCCTTATCCACCGCCGAAGCTGAATACATTGCCGCTGGTTCATGTTGTGCTCAATTACTTTGGATGACCCAAACTCTTAAAGATTATGGGATTTATGTGAAACATGTTCCACTGCTTTGTGACAATGAAAGTGCTATCAAAATTGGTCATAATCCTGTACAACATTCTCGGACTAAGCATATTGAAGTTCGTCATCATTTCATTCGAGATCATGTTGCTAAGGGTGACATCAATCTTAAGCATGTTCGCACCGATAAGCAATTGGCGGATATATTCACTAAACCACTTGATGAGAAAGTTTTTTGCAGGTTGAGAGGAGAATTGAACATCATTGATGCTTCAAAATTGGAGTAGAAACTCCATTGGATACATGCAAGACATGACCTTATGACTAATCCATGATATATCTCTTATGATAACTATCTTATGTCTTGGATATATTTGCACCTTGCATGTTGTCTAACCCATGTAGGTGCTTGGTTGAATCTAACTCCATGAGATTGAGACTCACTCATATTCTGAGCAATCTCTACATCACCAAGACTCTACATAATAATGGTTGAAGACAAGGAAGCACAAAACCATACAAACATATCCTTTGACAAATTCTATGATTGAGCTTCATGATTGTCATTTTTGGATACACAAGTGCTCTTCCTTGCAAGAACTAACCCATGTAGGTAGATGAACTCAAACTCCAAATGGTGCTCCCAACTCTCGATGAGCTACATTAACCTTGAGCACCCACACAAGTTCAACTACATGAGCAAGAACCACATCGCCACCCAAGGTATGTTATTCCATCTTAGAGAAGCTTTACTCCAAGACATGAGCCAAAGCAACTCAACAAGATGTGAATACATCAAGATGCTTAAACGAAAAATGGTAACCCCATTTTGAGCTTAAACGATGGGTATGACCTATGATCAAGTGTTCTAACTTGACTCCTAAGTCAATATACTCTAACATAGGTGACTATGTCACCGCCCAATTCTAGATGAAGTTCTCTTGTGTTCCTTTCTGAGTTATTGCATTTGTCCCTTGCATATTTGTTTCTTTCTTTTTCAAGCAAAAAAAACTTCATCTAGAAACCTTTTACCCTTTTCTTTTTGATTTTTGTTCTGCATATTTCTGCATCAAATTCATTGCAAATCTTTGTGAGATCTTACTTGACTAGTGAGCTGAGGTGACAAGTGTTTTTCTCTGTGATGAACTCGGTTTCACCGAATAGCCATTTTCGGTCCAACCGAATCCCTTCGGTACTACCGAAACATGCCACTCGGTGCCACCGATTTCGCAACAGGAAAAACAGTTTGCCACATATTCTATATTTCTTCTGATCCAGCTCCACTCAATGAATCTTGTCCTCTACAAGCATCACAGTAATATTCCCTGCTTTGTACTAAATCCCAAGGACCAAACCCATTCGACGGATTCCAGGAACAACCTTCTTGGAAATTGATGTCAAAGGGGGAGAGAGAGATCACATCAAAGCTTATCATCAGGGAGAGAGAGATCACATCAAAAGCTTATCACCTAAGGGGGAGAGAATACTCAAGGATCCCATATATTAAGGGGGAGAGAATACTCAAGGATCCCATATATTAAGGGAGAGAATACTCAAAGATCCCAGATGCTTGATGTTCAAGAGGAGAGATGCCACATGTCTTTTTGGGGGAAAGACATGTTCATATGAACTCATTTGAATTTAGTTCTATTCATATCCTTCAGCTCTGATTTTCTGGTTCCTATCTTCTCCCAATATCCCATGTAAGATTCAGGGGGAGCAAGACACCTAAGGGAAAGAAATCAGTCAAATTCATTGCATATCTTTATTCTTGGGGACATGTTGAATTCTATATGGTACCTTGTACTCACTCTCTACATGTCATCCCAATTTTGGTATTCTTGTGGTTTCTTTTGTTTGCTCTGGCTAGTGGACGTACCTGTGTTATCTAACCTTGTCTGTGCAGGTTCATTCCATCCTAAGCCAACTCAAGACCACAAGGTAAGTATATGCATCAAAATCATGAGTATGAGGAGTTCTTGCTTATGTACATACTGTTTGCAAGAAGGACTCATGAGCATGAAGGTATTTTCCTTAATAATCTTTTGCTCTGATGCATATGGCCAAGATACATGTAACACATTGCCTACTCTGTCATGGTTATGCTCTCACATGCCTCTATATTTCATATTTACATGAGTGCATACATGTAGGGGGAGTCTATGCTCGTTACATGTCCTTCCAAAGCTGTACTTGCTGTTCTTTATGTCTTTATCTAAAGCTTTGATGTATGTTTCCATCAATTACCAAAAAGGGGGAGATTGAAAGCACAAGTGCTCCCTAGGTGGTTTTGATAATTGATGACAACATATCTCTTGTTGGACTAACATTTCTATCCAGCATGTTTCAGGTAAGTTCAACAATGGAGTGGCATGGACTAAAGGTTGTGGGAACTCCTTCAAAATGCCAAGGACAAAGGATTGGCTAAAGCTTCAAGCTCAAGACTCTTCATTTTATATTTTAGTGATCCAAGATCACATTGAGTCTTTAGGAAAAGCCAATACTATCAAGGAGGGATGAGGTGTTGCTTAATGAGCCTCTTGCTTCATGTGCTTAATGATATGCTCCAAAATCCTCAGCTACTTTCCCACTTCCACATATGACCTAAACCCTAAGCCAAACTCGGTCCTACCGATTCTTCCTATCCGGCGCCACCGAGTTTCACTTGTCATTAGCCACTGCCAAACCCTAATCAGTTCGGTCTCACCGATGGGATCTCGGTCTCACCGAGATGGGCTTGCAAACTCTCTATTACCCATTGCAATATTCTCGGTCCCACCGAGATATGCAATCGGTGCCACCGAGTTTGCTTGATCAAATCTCAATTTCACTTATTACCCAAATCGGTCCCACCGAGTTTGAGTAATCGGTCAAACCGAGTTTTGGATTTACCCTAACCCTAGCACATCGGTCCCACCAAGTTGATCCAGTCGGTCCCACCGAAATCTCTAACGGTCACTAGGTTTACATTTTCGGTCCGACCGAGTTTATTTATTCGGTCCCACCGAGATTGGAAAACTGTGTAACGGTTGGATTTTGTGTGGAGGCTATATATACCCCTCCACCTCCTTCTCATTCAGTGAGAGAGCCATCAGAACACACACACCATTCCAACTCATATGTGTTGAGAGAGAACCACCTACTCATGTGCTGAGACCAAGACATTCCATTCCTACCATATGAATCTTGATCTCTAGCCTTCCCAAGTTGCTTTCCACTCAAACCGTCTTTCCACCAAATCCAAATCCTATGAGAGAGAGTTGAGTGTTGGGGAGACTATCATTTGAAGCACAAGAGCAAGGAGTTCATTACCTACACACCATTTGTTACTTCTTGGAGAGTGGTGTCTCCTAGATTGGCTAGGTGTCACTTGGGAGCCTCCGACAAGATTGTGGAGTTGAACCAAGGAGTTTGTAAGGGCAAGGAGATCGCCTACTTCGTGAAGATCTACCGCTAGTGAGGCAAGTCCTGTGTGGGCGATGGCCATGGTGGGATAGACAAGGTTGCTTCTTCGTGGACCCTTTGTGTGTGGTTGCTTCTTCATGGACCCTTCGTGGATGGAGCCCTGTGTGGACTCGCGCAACCGTTACCCTTGGGTGGAGCCCTGTGTGGACTCGCGCAACCGTTACCCTTCGTGGGTTGAAGTCTCCATCAATGTGGATGTAGGATAGCACCACCTATCCGAACCATGGGAAAAACATCCGTGTCTCCAATCGCGTTTGAATTCTCCAAACCCTTCCCTTTACATTCTTGCAAGTTGCATGCTTTACTTTCCGCTGCCTATATACTCTTTGCATGCTTGCTTGATATGTATTGTGTGTGTTGAAATTGTGCCTAAACTCCACTTAAACCTAAAAAGCTTAAAAATTGCAACTTTAGCATGAAGTGTCTAATCACCCCCCTCTAGACACATCTACTTCTCGATCCTACAAGTAAAGAGAATTGCCGGTAACGAGATTGAACAAGGTATCGGGATACCGACGATCGAATCTCGGGCAAGTATCATACCGATAGACAAAGGGAATTGCATACGGGATTGATTGAATCCTCGACATCGTGGTTCATCCGATGAGATCATCGTGGAACATGTGGGAGCCAACATGGGTATCCAGATCCCGCTGTTGGTTATTGACCGGATAACGTCTCGGTCATGTCTGCATGGTTCCCGAACCCGTAGGGTCTACACACTTAAGGTTCGATGACGCTAGGGTTATAAAGGAAGTTTGTATGTGGTTACCGAATGTTTTTCGGAGTCCCGGATGAGATCCCGGACGTCACGGGGAGTTCCGGAATGTTCCGGAGGTAAAGATTTATATATGGGAAGTCAAGTTTTGGTCACCGGAAAAGTTTCAGGGTTTATCGGTAACGTATCGGGACCACCGGGAGGGTCCCGGGGGTCCACCAAGTGGGGCCACCAGCCCCGGAGGCTTGCATGGGCCAAGAGTGGTAAGGGACCAGCCCCTGAGTGGGCTGGTGCGCCTCCCACAAGGCCCAAGGTGCAGCAAAGGAGGAGAAGGGGAAACCCTAGGCTCAGATGGGCCTAAGGCCCACCCTAGGGGGCGCCCCCTCTCCCCTTGGCCGCCCCCCTCAAACCCATCTAGGGCTGCCGCCCCTCTAGGGGTGGGAACCCTAGAGGGGGCGCACCCTCCTCCCTCTCCCCTATATATAGTTGAGGTATTTGGGGCTGCCATCATACGAGTTTGGACCTCTCCATGGCGCAGCCCTGCATATCTCCTTCCTCCTCTCCCGCGGTGCTTGGCGAAGCCCTGCAGGATTGCCATGCTCCTCCACCACCACCACGCCGTTGTGCTGCTGCTGGATGGAGTCTTCCTCAACCTCTCCCTCTCTCCTTGCTGGATCAAGGCATGGGAGACGTCACCGGGTTGTACGTGTGTTGAACGCGGAGGTGCCGTCCGTTCGGCACTAGGATCTCCGGTGATTTGGATCACGACGAGTACGACTCCTTCAACCCTGTTCTCTTGAACGCTTCCGCATAGCGATCTACAAGGGTATGTAGATGCACTCTCCTTTCCTTCGTTGCTGGTTTCTCCATAGATAGATCTTGGTGACACGTAAGAAAATTTTGAATTTCTGCTACGTTCCCCAGCAGTGGTATCAGAGCTAGGTTTATTGCGTAGTTACTATGCACGAGTAGAACACAAAGTAGTTGTGGGCGTCGATTTTGTCAATTTACTTGCCGTTACTAGTCTTATCTTGATTCGGCGGCATCATGGGATGAAGCGGCCCGGACCGACCTTACACGTACTCTTACGTGAGACTGGTTCCACCGATTGACATGCACTAGTTGCATAAGGTGGCTAGCGGGTGTCTGTCTCTCCCACTTTAGTCGGATCGGATTCGATGAAAAGGGTCCTTATGAAGGGTAAATAGCAATTGGCATATCACGTTGTGGTTTTGCGTAGGTAAGAAACATTCTTGCTAGAAACCCATAGAAGCCACGTAAAACATGCAAACAACAATTAGAGGACGTCTAACTTCTTTTTGCAGGGTATGCCATGTGATGTGATATGGCCAAAAGGATGTGATGAATGATATATGTGATGTATGAGATTGATCATGTTCTTGTAATAGGAATCATGACTTGCATGTCGATGAGTATGACAACCGGCAGGAGCCATAGGAGTTGTCTTTATTTATTGTATGACCTGCGTGTCATTGAACAACGCCATGTAATTACTTTACTTTATTGCTAACCGGTAGCCATAGTAGTAGAAGTAATAGTTGGCGAGCAACTTCATGGAGACACAATGATGGAGATCATGATGATGGAGATCATGGTGTCATGCCGGTGACGATGATGATCATAGAGCCTCGAAGATGGAGATCAAAAGGAGCAATATGATATTGGCCATATCATGTCACTTTTGATTGCATGTGATGTTTATCATGTTTATACATCTTATTTGCTTAAGAACGACGGTAGTAAATAAGATGATCCCTCATAATAATTTCAAGAAAGTGTTCCCCCTAACTGTGCATCGTTGCGACAGTTTGTTGTTTCGAAGCACCACGTGATGATCGGGTGTTAGATTCTTATGTTCGAATACAACGGGTGTTGACGAGCCTAGCATGTACAGACATGGCCTCGGAACACATGTGAAACACTTAGGTAAACTTGACGAGCCTAGCATGTACAGACATGGCCTCGGAACACAAGAGACCGAAAGGTCGAGCATGAGTCGTATGGTAGATACGATCAACATGAAGATGTTCACCGATGTTGACTAGTCCGTCTCACGTGATGATCGGACACGGCCTAGTTGACTCGGATCATGTAATCACTCAGATGACTGGAGGGATGTCTATCTGAGTGGGAGTTCATAAGATGAACTTAATTATCGTGAACATAGTCAAAAGGTCTTCGCAAATTATGTCGTAGCTCGCGCTTTAGTTCTACTGTTTAGATATGTTCCTAGAGAAAATTTAGTTGAAAGTTGATAGTAGCAATTATGCGGACTAGGTCCGTAAACTGAGGATTGTCCTCATTGCTTCATAGAAGGCTTATGTCCTTAATGCACCGCTCAGTGTGCTGAACCTGGAACGTCGTCTGTGGATGTTGCGAACATCTGACATACACATTTTGATAACTACGTGATAGTTTAGTTAAATGGTTTAGAATTGAGGCACCGAAGACGTTTTGAAACGTCGCGAAACATATGAGATGTTTCGAGGGCTGAAATTGGGATTTCAGGCTCGTGCCCACGTCAAGAGGTATGAGACCTCCGACGATTTTCTTAGCCTGCAAACTAAGGAGAAAAGCTCAATTGTTGAGCTTGTGCTCAGATTGTCTGAGTACAACAATCATTTGAATCGAGTGGGAGTTGATCTTCCAGATGAGATAGTGATGTTTCTCCGAAGTCATTACCACCAAGCTGCTAGAGCTTCATGATGAACTATAATGTATCAGGGACATATATGATGATCCTTGAGATATTCGCGATGTTTGACACCACGAAAGTAGAAATCAAGAAGGAGCATCAATTGTTGATGGTTGGTGAAACCACTAGTTTCAAGAAGGGAAAGGGCAAAAGGGATGCTTCATGAAACGGCAAATCAGCTGCTGCTCTAGTGAAGAAACCCAAGGTTGAACCCAAACCCGAGACTAAGTGCTTCTGTAATAAGGGGAACAGCCACTGGAGCAGAATTACCCTAGATACTTGGTAGATTAGAAGGCTGGCAAGGTCGATAGAAGTATATTGGATATACATTGTGTTGATGTGTACTTTACTAGTACTCCTAGTAGCACCAGGGTATTAGATACCGGTTCGGTTGCTAAGTGTTAGTAACTTGAAATAAAAGCTACGGAATAAACGGAGACTAGCTAAAGGTGAGATGACAATATGTGTTGGAAGTATTTCCAAGGTTGATCAAATATCGTACGCTCCCTCTACCATCGAGATTGGTGTTTGCGTTGAGCATAGACATGATTGGATTATGTCTATCGCAATACGGTTATTCATTTAAGGAGAATGATGGTTACTCTATTTATTTGAATAATACCTTCAATGGTCTTACACCTAAAATGAATGGTTTATTGAATCTCGATCGTAGTGATACACATGTTCATGCCAAAAGATAGTAATGATAGTACCACCTAATTGTGGCACAGCCACGTAAGTCATATCGGTATAAAACGCATGAAGAAGCTCCATGTTGATGGATCTTTGGGCTCACTCGTTTTTGAAAAGTTTGAGACATGCGAACCATGTCTATTGGTGTATATGCATGAAGAAACTCCATGCAAATGGACCGTTCGGACTCGCTTGATTTTGAATCACTTGAGACATGCAAATCATACCACATGGGCAAGATGACTGAAAGCCTCGTTTTCAGTAAAATGGAACTAGAAAGCAACTTGTTGGAAGTAATACATTTTGATGTATGCAGTCCAATGAGTGCTGAGGCGTGTAGTGGATATCGTTATGTTCTTACTTCATATATGATTTGAGTAGATGTTGAGTATATTTACTTGATGAATCACGAGTCTGAATTATTGAAAGGTTCAAGTAATTTCAGGGTGAAGTCTAAAGATCATCGTGACAAGAGGATAAAATATCTATGATATGATCATAGAGATGAATATCTGAATTACGAGTTTGGCACAGAATTAAGACATTGTGGAAATTATTTCACAACTGATACAGCCTGGAACACCATAGTGTGATGGTGTGTCCGAACATCATAACTGCACCCTATTTGATATGATGCATCCATGATGTCTCTTATCGAATTACCACAATAGTTTATGGGTTAGGCATTAGAGACAACCACATTCACTTTAAATAGAGCACCACGTAATTCCGATGAGATGACACCGTATGAACTATGGTTTAGAGAAACCTAAGCTGTCACTTCTCAAAAGTTTGGGGCTGCGACGCTTATGTGGAAAAGTTTCAGGCTGATAAGCTCGAACCCAAAGCGGATAAATGCATCTTCATAGGACACCCGAAACAGTTGGGTATACCTCCTGTCTCAGATTCGAAAGCAATAAAGGATTGTTTCTAGAATCGGGTCCTTTCTCGAGGAAAAGTTTCTCTCGAAAGAATTGAGTGGGAGGATGGTGGAGACTTGATGAGGTTATTGAACCGTCACTTCAACTAGTGTATAGCAGGGCACAAAGAGTTGTTCCTGTGGCACCTACACCAATTGAAGTGGAAGCTTATGATATTGATCATGAGACTTCGGATCAAGTCACTCCCAAACCTCGTAGGATGACAAGGATGTGTACTACTTTAGAGTGGTACGTAATCCTGTCATGGAAGTCATGTTGCTAGACAACAATGAACCTACGAGCTATGAAGAAGTGATGGTGGGCCCGGATTCCGATAAATGGCTCGAGGCCATAAAATCCGAGAGAGGATCCATGTATGAAGACAAAGTGTAGACTTTGGCAGAACGGCTCGATGGTCGTAAGGCTATTGAGTACAGATGGATTTTAAAAGGAAGACGAACAATGATGGTAAGTATCACCATTAAGAAAGCTCGACTTGTCGTTAAGATGTTTTCCGACAAGTTCAAGGAGTTGACTATGATGAGACTTTCTCACTCGTAGCGATGCTAAGAGTCTGTTGGAATTATATTAGCGATTACTGCATTATTTATGAAATCTTGCAGATAGGATGTCGAAACATTGTTTCCTCGACGATTTTCTTGAGGAAAGGTTGTATATGATACAACCGGAAGGTTTTGTCAATCCTAAAAGATGCTAATAAGTATGCAAAGCTCCAGCAATCCTTCTAAGGACTGGAGTAAGCATCTCGGAGTTGGAATGTATGCTTTGATGAGATGATCAAAGATTTTGGGTTTATACAAAGTTTATGAGAAACTTGTATTTCCAAAGAAGTGAGTGGGAGCACTATAGAATTTCTGATGAATATATGTTGTTGATCAAAAATGACGTAGAATTTCTGGAAAGCATATAGGGTTATTTGAAAGTGTTTTTCAATGGAAAGCCTGGATTAAGCTACTTGAACATTGAGCATCAAGATCTATAAGGATAGATCAAAACGCTTAATGGTACTTTCAAATGAGCACATACCTTTACATGATCTTGAAGGTGTTCAAGATGGATCAGTCAAAGAAGGAGTTCTTGCCTGAGTTGTAAGGTATGAAGTTAAGACTTAAAGCTCGACCACGGCAGAATAGAGAGAAAGGACGAAGGTCGTCCCCTATGCTCAAGACGTAGGCTCTACAGTATGCTATGCTGTGTACCGCACCTGAAATGTGCCTTGCCATGAGTCAGTCAAGGGGTACAAGAGTGATCCAAGAATAGATCACAGGACAGCGGTCAAAGTTATCCTTAGTAACTAGTGGACTAAGGAATTTTCTCGATTATGGAGGTGGTAAAAGAGTTCGTCGTAAAGGGTTACGCCGATGCAAACTTTGACACTAATCCAGATTATTCTGAGTAGTAAACTGGATTCGTATAGTAGAACAGTTATTTGGAATAGCTCCAAATAGAACGTGGTAGCTGCATCTAGGAGATGACATAGAGATTTGTAAAGCACACACGGATCTGAAAGATTCAGACCCGTTGACTATAACATCTCTCACAAGCATAACATGATCAAACCCAGAACTCATTGAGTGTTAATCACATGGTAATGTGAACTAGATTATTGACTCTAGTAAACTCTTTGGGTGTTAGTCACATGGGAATGTGACCTTGAGTGTTAATCACATAGCGATGTGAACTGGATTATTGACTCTAGTGCAAGTGGGAGACTGTTGGAAATATGCCCTAGAGGCAATAATAAATCAGTTATTATTATATTTCCTTGTTCATGATAAACGTTTATTATCCATGCTAGAATTGTATTGATAGGAAACTCAGATACATGTGTGGATACATAGACAACACCATGTCCCTAGTAAGCCTCTAGTTGACTAGCTCGTTGATCAATAGATGGTTACGGTTTCCTGACCATGGACATTGGATGTCGTTGATAACGGGATCACATCATTAGGAGAATGATGTGATGGACAAGATCCAATCCTAAGCCTAGCACAAAGATCTTGTAGTTTGTATGCTAAAGCTTTTCTAATGTCAAGTATCATTTCCTTAGACCATGAGATTGTGCAACTCCCGGATACCGTAGGAATACTTTGGGTGTGCCAAACGTCACAACGTAACTGGGTGGCTATAAAGGTGCACTACAGGTATCTCCGAAACTGTCTGTTGGGTTGGCACGAATCGAGACTGGGATTTGTCACTCCGTGTGACGGAGAGGTATCTCTGGGCCCACTCGGTAGGACATCATCATAATGTGCACAATGTGATCAAGGAGTTGATCACGGGATGATTGTTACGGAACGAGTAAAGAGAATTGCCGGTAACGAGATTGAACAAGCTATCGGGATACCGACGATCGAATTTCGGGCAAGTATCGTACCGATAGACAAAGGGAATTGCATACATGATTGATTGAATCCTCGACATCGTGGTTCATCTGATGAGATCATCGTGGAACATGTGGGAGCCAACATGGGTATCCAGATCCCGCTGTTGGTTATTGACCGGAGAACGTCTCGGTCATGTCTGCATGGTTCCCGAACCCGTAGGGTCTACACACTTAAGGTTCGATGACGCTAGGGTTATAAAGGAAGTTTGTATGTGGTTACCGAATGTTTTTCGGAGTCCCGGATGAGATCCCGGACGTCACGAGGAGTTCCGGAATGGTCCGGAGGTAAAGATTTATATATGGGAAGTCCTGTTTTGGTCACCGGAAAAGTTTTGGGGTTTATCGGTAACGTACCGGGACCACCGGGAGGGTCCCGGGGGTCCACCAAGTGGGGCCACCAGCCCCGGAGGCTTGCATGGGCCAAGAGTGGTAAGGGACCAGCCCCTGAGTGGGCTGGTGCGCCTCCCACAAGGCCCAAGGCGCAGCAAAGGAGGAGAAGGGGAAACCCTAGGCTCAGATGGGCCTAAGGCCCACCCTAGGGGCGCCCCCCTCTCCCCTTGGCCGCCCCCCTCAAACCCATCTAGGGCTGCTGCCCCTCTAGGGGTGGGAACCCTAGAGGGGGCACACCCTCCTCCCTCTCCCCTATATATAGTTGAGGTATTTGGGGCTGCCATCATACGAGTTTGGACCTCTCCATGGCGCAGCCCTGCATATCTCCTTCCTCCTCTCTCGCGGTGCTTGGCAAAGCCCTGCAGGATTGCCATGCTCCTCCACCACCACCACGCCGTTGTGCTGCTGCTGGATGGAGTCTTCCTCAACCTCTCCCTCTCTCCTTGCTGGATCAAGGCATGGGAGACGTCACCGGGCTGTACGTGTGTTGAACGCGGAGGTGCCGTCCGTTCGGCACTAGCATCTCCGGTGTTTTGGATCACGACGAGTACGACTCCTTCAACCCCGTTCTCTTGAACGCTTCCGCATAGCGATCTACAAGGGTATGTAGATGCACTCTCCTTCCCTTCGTTGCTGGTTTCTCCATAGATAGATCTTGGTGACACGTAGGAAAATTTTGAATTTCTGCTACGTTCCCCAACAGCTAATGATGATGATCATGAATCTTTAGATCAAGATACTACTGAACCTCGTAGATCAACCAGAGTGAGATCCGCACCAGAGTGGTACGGTAATCCTGTTCTGGAAATCATGCTACTAGATCATGATGAACCTACGAACTATGAAGAAGCGATGGTGAGCCCAGATTCCGCAAAATGGCTTGAAGCTATGAAATCTGAGATGGGATCCATGTATGAGAACAAAGTATGGACTTTGGTTGACCTGCCCGATGATCGGCAAGCAATTGAGAATAAATGGATCTTCAAAAAGAAGACTGACGCTGACGGTAATATTACTATCTACAAAGCTCGACTTGTCGCAAAAGGTTTTCGACAAGTTCAAGGGGTTGACTATGATGAGACTTTCTCACCCGTAGCGATGCTTAAGTCTGTCCGAATCATGTTAGCAATTGCCGCATTTTATGATTATGAAATTTGGCAGATGGATGTCAAAACTGCATTCCTGAATGGATTTCTGGAAGAAGAGTTGTATATAATGCAACCGGAAGGTTTTGTCGATCCAAAGGGAGCTAACAAAGTGTGCAAGCTCCAGCGATCCATTTATGGACTAGTGCAAGCCTCTCAGAGTTGGAATAAACGCTTTGATAGTGTGATCAAAGCATTTGGGTTTATACAGACTTTTGGAGAAGCCTGTATTTACAAGAAAGTGAGTGGGAGCTCTGTAGCATTTCTGATATTATATGTGGATGACATATTACTGATTGGAAATGATATAGCATTTCTGGATAGCATAAAGGGATACTTGAATAAGAGTTTTTCAATGAAAGACCTCGGTGAAGCTGCTTACATATTAGGCATAAAGATCTATAGAGATAGATCAAGACGCTTAATTGGACTTTCACAAAGCACATACCTTGACAAGATTTTGAAGAAGTTCAAAATGGATCAAGCAAAGAAAGGGTTCTTGCCTGTGTTACAAGGTGTGAAATTGAGTAAGACTCAAAGCCCGACCACTGCAGAAGATAGAGAGAAAATGAAAGATGTTCCCTATGCTTCAGCCATAGGCTCTATCATGTATGCAATGCTGTGTACCAGACCTAATGTGTGCCTTGCTATAAGTCTAGCAGGGAGGTACCAAAGTAATCCAGGAATGGATCACTGGACAACGGTCAAGAACATCCTGAAATACCTGAAAAGGACTAAGGATATGTTTCTCATATATGGAGGTGACAAAGAGCTCATTGTAAAAGGTTACATTGATGCAAGCTTTGACACTGATCCGGACAATTCTAAATCGCAAACCGGAAACGTGTTTATATTAAACGGTGGAGCTGTCAGTTGGTGCAATTCTAAACAAAGTGTCGTGGCGGGATCTACATGTGAAGCGGAGTACATTGCTGCTTCAGAAGCAACAAATGAAGGAGTCTGGATGAAGGAGTTCATATCCGATCTAGGTGTCATACCTAGTGCATCGGGTCCAATGAAAATCTTTTGTGACAATACTGGTGCAATTGCCTTGGCAAAGGAATCCAGATTTCACAAGAGAACCAAGCACATCAAGAGACGCTTCAATTCCATCCGGGATCTAGTCCAGGTGGGAGACATAGAGATTTGCAAGATACATATGGATCTGAATGTGGCAGACCCGTTGACTAAGCCTCTTCCACGAGCAAAACATGATCAGCACCAAGACTCCATGGGTGTTAGAATCATTACTATGTAATCTAGATTATTGACTCTAGTGCAAGTGGGAGACTGAAGGAAATATGCCCTAGAGGCAATAATAAAGTTATTATTTATTTCCTTATATCATGATAAATGTTTATTATTCATGCTAGAATTGTATTAACCGGAAACATAATACATGTGTGAATACATAGACAAACAGAGCGTCACTAGTATGCCTCTACTTGACTAGCTCGTTAATCAAAGATGGTTATGTTTCCTAACCATAGACAAAGGAGTTGTTATTTGATGAATGGGATCACATCATTAGTTGAATGATCTGATTGACATGACCCATTCCATTAGCTTAGCACCCGATCGTTTAGTATGTTGCTATTGCTTTCCTTCATGACGTATACATGTTCCTATGACTATGAGATTATGCAACTCCCGTTTGCAGGAGGAACACATTGGGTGCTACCAAACGTCACAACATAACTGGGTGATTATAAAGGAGCATTACAAGTGTCTCCAAAGGTAGATGTTGGGTTGGCGTATTTCGAGATTAGGATTTGTCACTCCGATTGTCGGAGAGGTATCTCTGGGCCCTCTCGGTAATGCTCATCACATAAGCCTTGCAAGAATTACAACTAAGATGTTAGTTGTGAGATGATGTATTACGGAACGAGTAAAGAGACTTGCCGGTAACGAGATTGAACTAGGTATTGGATACCGACGATCGAATCTCGGGCAAGTAACATACCGATGACAAAGGGAACAACGTATATTGTTATGCGGTCTGACCGATAAAGATCTTCGTAGAATATGTAGGAGCCAATATGGGCATCCAGGTCCCGCTATTGGTTATTGACCGGAGACATGTCTTGGTCATGTCTACATTGTTCTCGAACCGTAGGGTCCGCACGCTTAAAGTTACGATGACAGTTGTTATGAGTTTTATGCATTTTGATGTATCGAAGTTAGTTCGGAGTCCCGGATGTGATCACGGACATGACGAGGAGTCTCGAAATGGTCGAGACATAAAGATTGATATATTGGACGACTATATTCGGACACCGGAAGTGTTCCGGATGAGTTTCGGATAAAACCGGAGCACCGGGGGGTTACCGGAACCCCCTGGGGGGTTAATGGGCCTCATGGGCCTAATGTGGAGAAGAGGAAGGGGCTGCCAGGGCAGGCCGCGCGCCCCCTCTCCCCCTAGTCCGAATTGGACAAGGAGGGAGGGGCGGCGCCCCCCCCCCTTTCCTTCTCTCCCTCCACCTCTCCTAGTTGGACAAGGAACGGGGAGGGGAGTCCTACTCCCGGTAGGAGTAGGACTCCTCCTGCGCGCCACCTCCTGGCCGGCCGCACCCCCCCTTGGATCCTTTATATACGGGGGCAGGGGGGCACCCTAGAACACACAAATTGATCCTCGTGATCGTTCCTTAGCCGTGTGCGGTGCCCCCTGCCACCATATTCCACCTCGGTCATATCATTGTAGTGCTTAGGCGAAGCCCTGCGTGGTAGAACATCATCATCGTCACCACGCCATCGTGCTGACGGAACTCATCCCCGAAGCTTTGCTGGATCGGAGCCCGGGGAGCGTCATCGAGCTGTACGTGTGCTAAGAACTCGGAGGTGCCAGAGTAACGGTGCTTGGATCGGTCGGATCGAGAAGACGTACGACTACTTCCTCTACGTTGTGTCAACGCTTCCGTTGCGATCTACAAGGGTACGTAGATCATACTCTCCCCTCTCGTTGCTATGCATCACCATGATCTTGCGTGTGCGTAGGAAAATTTTGAAATTACTACGTTCCCCAACATGCTAGCCCCCGAGGCCGCCGGCCACAGCCGTAGACGCGCGAAGGGCAATCCGCGTAGAGGGAATTTTTCGGATACTTCTCCATCACCAAAAATTATGGAAAAAATACCATCGTTCCTATAGCACATGTGCCCGCGTCATGCAAAAAAACTCATGATTTTATCGCGCTCCGAGTATTTAGTAATATTGACGCCGCATCGTTATTGCAGAACGTCTACTACCGTGTCATCGCCGTCCGTGAGGGGGGGGCCATGCCCCGGACACGCGTCCCGCCTCTTCGAACATGCCACCACACCACCCCGCATGTATGAGGGCCCGGTGCGACGCTCCGGTGGCATTGCTAACCCCCCAGTGCCCCCGTCCCGCCTAACCCTGTAGCGTTTGACCACGGGATCTAACCCTTTGACTTTGCACGGACGGGCTTTGACCAGTGGACCTCCCCACCCGGTTGTGTTAGGTCAGCCCATAGGAACACTTTGGAGCAACATCCGGGCCAGACCCACAGCAAGATCCCCTCCGTGTAGACCCCACGCGTCCGTTTCCCCCCTCCAAGTGCCGGCGGCGGCGCCGTCCGTGAGGGGGGCACACCCCGGACACGCGTGCCGGGCGTTTGCAACCGCCACAACACTTCCAGACTTGTAAGAGGCCGCCTACGCAAGATTTGGCGGCATTCTAGCCCCCGGAGGCCGCCGGCCATAGCCGTAGACGCGCGAAGGGCAATCCGCGTAGAGGGAATTTTTCGGATACTTCTCCATCACCAAAAATTATGAAAAAATACCATCGTTCCTATAGCACATGTGCCCGTGTTGAGCAAAAAAACTCATGATTTTATCGCGCTCCGAGTATTTAGTAATATTGACGCCGCATCGTTACCGCAGAACGTCTACTACCGTGTCATCGTCGTCCGTGAGGGGGGCCACGCCTCGGAGACGCGTCCCGCCTCTTCGGACATGCCACCACACCACCCCGCATGTATGAGGGCCCGGTGCGACGCTCCGGTGGCATTGCTACCCCCCAGTGCCCCCGTCCCGCCTAACCCTGTAGCGTTTGACCAAGAGATCTAGCCCTTCGACTTTGCATGGACGGGCTTTGACCAATGGACCTCCCCACCCGGTTGTGTTAGGTCAGCCCATAGGAACACTTTGGAGCAACATCTGGGCCAGACCCACAGCAAGATCCCCTCCGTGTAGACCCCACGCGTCCGTTTCCACCCTCCAGGTGCCGGCGGCGGCGCCGTCCGTGAGGGGGGGCACACCCCGGACACGCGTGCCGGGCGTTTGCAACTGCCACAACACTTCCAGACTTGTGAGAGGCCGCCTATGCAAGATTTGGCGGCATGCTAGCCCTCGGAGGCCGCCGGCCACAGCCGTAGACGCGCGAAGGGCAATCCGCGTAGAGGGAATTTTTTGGATACTTCTCCATCACCAAAAATTATGAAAAAATTACCATCGTTCCTATAGCACATGTGCCCGCGTCATGCAAAAAAACTCATGATTTTATCGCGCTCCGAGTATTTAGTAATATTGACGCCACATCGTTACCGCAGAACGTCTACTACCGTGTCATCGTCGTTCGTGAGGGGGGGCCACGCCCCGGAGACGCGTCCCGCCTCTTCGGACATGCCACCACACCACCCCGCATGTATGAGGGCCCGGTGCGACGCTCCGGTGGCATTGCTAACCCCCCAGTGCCCCCGTCCCGCCTAACCCTGTAGCGTTTGACCACGGGATCTAGCCCTTTGACTTTGCATGGACGGGCTTTGACCAGTGGATCTCCCCACCCGGTTGTGTTAGGTCAGCCCATAGGAACACTTTGGAGCAACATCCGGGCCAGACCCACAGCAAGACCCCCTTCGTGTAGACCCCACGCGTCCGTTTCCCCCCTCCAGGTGCCGGCGGCGGCGCTGTCCGTGAGGGGGGCACACCCCGGAGCCCCAAGACGGGCGTCTACGCATGCATGAACACTTTCACATATGCATCGGGACCTGTGCGATGTTTCGGTGACATAGCTACACCCCAAACCCCCCCACCAACCAGAATTCCTTCCGTGTCGACCGTTTCCCCCCTCTGTGACACGGCGATAGCGACGTTCGTAACAGGGGGCAATCGATATACCATCGGGTATGTTTTTTTAGATAAAGCATAATTATCTTATGCAAAAGCAAAAACTAAAATAAAGTAAAAATGACAAAACAAAGTAAAAATAAAAAAATAAAGTAATGCCCACGTATGCCGACGGCAAGGCCGTCGGCATACCTGCGCACACACGGATCGATGACGTGGCAGAGGGGCCTATGCCGACGGCTGTGTCGTAGGCATACCTCTGCCACAGATATGCCGACGGCCGCCGTTACCACCCGTCGGCGTAGGTTTAACGCCGTCAAATGGTCAGCGCTGACCGGGCAGGTGGGCCCGTGCTATGCCGACGGCCTGACCTATGCCGACGGGCCCCGTAGGCGTATCTCGGGCGGTCCCGACGGCCTCGTCTATGCCGACGGCCCCGTCGGCATAGATGGATGTATGCCGACGGCTTTTCTACGCCT
Source organism: Triticum dicoccoides (assembly GCF_002162155.2). Classification (NCBI taxonomy): domain Eukaryota; kingdom Viridiplantae; phylum Streptophyta; class Magnoliopsida; order Poales; family Poaceae; genus Triticum; species Triticum dicoccoides. The sequence goes on along the minus strand of NC_041380.1, from coordinate 601,997,513 downwards.
ACGGCCTATCCTTGGCCGTCGGCATAGGTCCGGCGATGCCGACGGGGGCCGTCGGCATAGATTTGGCCGTCGGCAACCCCAGTTTTTCTGGTAGTGACTTTGATGTTGTTTGGAAACTATGATGCAAGCTTTGTTCTAATATTTAGTGATTTATTCAAAGAAGCAAAATCGTTGCGTGTTGTATATTTGTCCACAATGCACTACCCTGTGGAGTCTCTACTCCACAACTTTTCAAAGCTTGTCCACCTTCGCTACCTACGGCTTGTGCGGGAGTATGATAGTGGTGAAAAGGTACCAAGGAGTGTATCAAGATTTTATCATTTAATGGTGCTAGATATAAGAAGCTGGTATGGTCCTGATAGGCCGCTTGCACATATGACTAACCTTATAAAGTTGCGTCATTTCGTATCTCTTGATTGGTATGTACAGTCGGAAATTTGTAATGTGGGAAAACTACATAGCTTACAGGAACTACTGAGATTTGAAGTTAGCAAACAAACTAATGGTTCCGGATTAAAAGGGTTAGGTCAACTAGAAGAGCTAGGGGCACTGGGCATATATAATCTTGAGAATGCACTAGTAAACGAGGCACATGAGGCAAAAGTACTATACAAAAATCGCTTGCAGAAATTAACACTCAGTTGGGACAAACACCGGTCTAGTAATAATCCCGAGAGTGAAGATAAAGTACTTGAGAGCCTACGGCCACATAGCAATCTTCACGCACTACGCATTGATGGGCATGGGGGCTCTTGCCCTACATGGCTAGGTACAAATCTGTCCACCAAAGGTCTGGCAGCTCTCTGCCTTGACAGCGTAGCTTGGAAACTTCTTCCGCCCCTTGGAGAGTTATATCTGATCGATGAGTCAGGAGAAGAGTATTCTGGTTGCATCACGGGCCCATGCTTTCATAACTTGAAAAGGCTGGAACTCATTGGGCTGCCAAGATTTAGTAGATGGGTAGTTAATGAAGTTTGCCCTCGGTACTTATCAATTATAGAAGTATTAACCGTGAGGGACTGCCCTGAACTAACTGAGTTGCCATTTTCATCTTATACCTGCTACCCTTCGGAAAGAGATTTGAATATGACCTGGTTTCCTAGGCTAAGAGAGATTCGGATTAGAGATTGCCCAAAACTGTCGTCACTGCCTCCTGTTCCTTATAGTCATACTTTGTGCTCTGTTGCATTGTCACGTGTAGGAAAATGTGTGGAGTACTTAACTTACTCAAAAGAGTCATGCTGGTCTTTTTATGCATAATGGGAAAGGATGCTTTGCGTAGCCTAGATGAGACAGTTTTGGCATTTTGTAATTTAAGCCACCTACAAGAGTTGAGAATTGAAAATTGCCCACCTCTGGCCGAGAAACACCTTCAAATTCTGACCTCGTTGACGACCCTCAAAATACATAGATCAAGCATTATGTTCCCGCCATTGGCAAGAAGTGATGCGAGATGGCAGCTTCCAGTTCAAAGACTTGATATATGGAGCTGGAGTGCTAGCGGGAAGGAGCTGACACGTCTACTCTCTCATCTCCCCAACCTCTATTGCTTGGATATACGGACATGTGAGAAGATAACACGGTTGGGCGTGGAGGTCGAGCAGCAGCAAACGGTAGCAGTGGATCAACAACCGGAAATAGAGCAGGAGGTGGAGGAAGAGGAGGTAGTTATGGAACAAGAAGAAGATGACGATGGGCTGCTGCTCTTACCGGCGCATCTCTCCGACTGCCTGGAGGTGGTTCATATCGGATTCTTTAAAGAGCTTACCCTGACTACCAAGAAGAGCGGGACAGGAGGAGGACGTCTGCAAGCCATGCGCTCTCTCAAGAAATTACATATAGCGGATTGTCCCAACTTCCTCTCAGCCTACACGGCCTCGGATGATCTCTCATCCTGTTGCCCTTTCCCATCCTCCTTGCGGGACCTCAAGCTTCAAACTCGTTCATTGCAAGAAACAAAAAGGCTTGAAGGTCGTATGGAGGGCATGGGGGCGGTGGCTCACCTCTCGAACCTCACCTCTCTCAAGAAATTAAGCATTTGTTTGGGAGAGGACTTACGATGCGAGTGTGGCATCTCCTTACCCAGGGCCAGCTCACCACATTACAAGTCACCGGCGGCCCCAGATTCTTTGTTGGCTTGGATCCCGCACAGGCGCTGCAGGTGCAGGGTGAACAAGAGCAGTCTTCCTCCAAACTGCAGCGACTCGAGACGGGCGACATCCCAGGAGTCCTTGCAGCGCCCGTCTGCCGCTTCCTCTCTTCCTCCCTCACCAAATTATCTTTTAACTTCAACGAAGATGTTGAGCCCTTCAGAAAGGAGCAAGAGGAGGCTCTTTCCCTCCTCACGTCCCTCCAGGAGCTCCGATTTGGGTGGTGCGATAAGCTGCGGCGTCTCCCAGCAGGGCTAAACAATCTCACCAACCTCAAGATATTAGTGATCGAGGGGTGTCCAGCCATCCGGTCCCTGCCCAAGAATGGCATCCCCAGCTCGCTGGAAGAGTTGGGCTTCGAGGATTGCACCAGCCTGCGTTGTCTCCCACCAGGGCTGCACAAGCTCACCAACCTCAAGAGATTACGGATCCGTGGGTGTCCACACATCAGGTCGCTGCCAAAGAATGGCCTCCCCAGCTCGCTGCAAGAGTTAGATGTCCGTCCACTCAGTCGTTTCCGAAATGAGGAGCTAACACGTCGGTGCAGGCGGTTAATGGGGACCATCCCAATAATCAGACTATAGACTAATCCAAGGTAACAAGCACTTCCTTGCTTTTCCTGATGACCACACACGCATGACGCATGCTTGGTTTATCTCGTTAAATACTTTACAATCTTATTATTAACAGTATGTGACCGATCTACTGCGGAGGGCTTCTTGGGAGTTGTACATTCTTCTAGCCTTGTAGGACCCTGTCCATCCATCACAATTTGCAGGAGAGGGTCTCCTTTGTGGTGTCTTCTCACCCTGCACATACATCTGGTGAGTACGTCCAAAATGGAACTTCGCACCCACTAAGAAATACTAGTATTTGAGGAAATCATGTACTCCTCATTTAATAGTTACAGATACATAGTTTCTTTGTTTTCCTCCTGGATGAATTATGTGATGTGTTAACCATTTATTTTGGGTTTTTCTGCAGGTTTTTATGCTTTGTGCCTGTCGTGACTCGTGGGGCTTGGTGCTAGCTCTAGTTCTCAGGCTCGCATTCCAATTGATGCTGATGTTACTGGAAGGTTCACACTCCTGCTTAGTAAGTTCCCAATCAACCCTGGTTTTCAGATACTAGGACACTACATGGTTTTTGGTTTTCACATGTCCTTTTTTATACCGATTTTCCTTGCTATGCAGTGTTGGGTATACTTTGTAATCCCAACAGATGTGAATGCTAGTCATGTTACTGGCTTACCTTACCGCTTAGTATGTTTCTGACAACATTGTTAACGATCCATTTTGATCTATAAGTTCCATTGTCTTGCTTACCATTTTGATAGCAAACATTCTGAATTACCTTTCTTAACTTTGGCATTCTCTTTCCTTTGTCCAGCTAGCAAACATTGTATGAAAACGTATATATGTCGTTCCCAGTCCAAGGCAGTGTATCTGAAGACTTCAGAATATCTACATTACGAACACGTAAGGTTATTTTACAAATATGTTCTTAATTTTTCGTATCTTCTTACTTGATTTGGTGGGCTTACCTCCTCACTGTTGTCCACAACTTAGTAGTTCAATTCTTCTTCTATATCAGCAACCTTGGAATTCCTGCCAAAGAAATATATTCTCAGGATCTGAAATCCAGGGTTAATTGATTCTTGCTTTGTTCATAGATTCTAACGTAATAATATTCTCAGGATCGATTTGTGCTTTTCTAGCACATCGTTGATGCAAAGATGCATTATTGACTGCATGCGAAGAAATGACGCTTTTGGACCATACTTCAACAAATTTCATATTTGTCTACGTCTCGGCGATGTGCAAGGTAAGATAAGGACGTACTCATGATTTTACTTTTTATGATTTTCATCAATAATTATGCCCTTTGGTAAGCTATAAATAAAGTTTACTTATTTGCAGGCAAGGAAGATGTATGAATCTGCCATTTGTCTTCAACCAAAAATTCTCAGAGCTGCATTGGCATTGGCTGATTTGCATGCTGGTGAATGCCCGAACAAAGATGTAATTTTTCTACTAGAAAGATATATAACACAATAGTCAATTGATTCTCGACGCTGCGAGTTGGCTCAAGTATATGCAGCAAACTATGTGCTTTAATCTTTGGTGCTTGCATATGGCGAAGGAATCAACAGAAAGACTTCCATTTCCAGAAAAAAAGCATGTGCTTTCCCACAATCAATCTCCCCTAAGGTAATTGCTCTTTCCTATATTGTTGATTTGAAACCCGAAGGCTTTAGGATAAAGTGTAAAAATAAAATTAATGCTAGTTCCTGGAGTCTGATCTGGGTGTCATGTACATAATACAAATTACTAGATTGTCGGGGCCCTCATACTAAAACTATTTTACCAACGCAGGTATGGAAATAGCTGAAGAACAGAATCCAGATATTAAGTTCATGAAAGAATGCTGGGACAAGGAATGGTACAAAAATTTCTCGCTTTATCCAAATGCTAGTTTACCTTGGATCGTGCATATAATTTATTTGGTTCCATTCTAGCCCTCACAGTTTCACACACTGCTTCAATGTAGACTTAGCATTGCCTCTTGAATTAAACAGATTGAAGAAAACATAATTTGGTTATATTGCTTGTTGTTGGATGCTTGACGGAAGCTAGTGAGCTAGTGACCTAGGTTGCTATTTTTTTCGATGTCTCCTAATCAAAACCCCAAGAGTGGAGTGTAATAAGTTGGTGTCACTTTGATTGGTTTAGATTATTATTTTATCCCACCAGAGCCATATACATAACAAAAGGTGAACCATCATTTGTGCAATCTAAATATTTTGTGAGCTTTGTTAACTCTGTATCCATCTAGTCAGAAGCTCTTGAAAGCCAGTCATTCTCTTTCCTGTCCATCAATTGGTACCCTCTTTGACACCTGTCTCTGCAATTCGCACACTGCAATCTTGCATACTTCGTCGGTGCATATATCCACCTTGAATAAGCCACTTCATCCATTTGTGTAGCATCTGGAACTCGATTTGCTTCCAGCGGTCCTTAGTAAAGAGAGCCATCCATTTAGTCGACAACTATTGAAAGCTAGTCATTTCCTTTGTATCCTTTTATTGCCTTCCTCTTTGAGACTTGGCATTGCTATTCATACACTGTGATACTGGATTGTCCATCGGTGTATCCATTCACCTTGTATAAGCCACTTCTTCCTGTTGAGTGTCATTTTTAACCTATCGTGTTGAGTTTGCATACTGGTCTTCTGGAAAATTCACTAAGAGATTTCATTTATGGCGCTCAGCATGAACTGATTTACTCCCCACAGTCCTTTGTAAACAGAGCCATCCATCTAGTCGGCAACTCTAAGAAAATACTTATTAAAAAGAGGAAAAAGAGTGTTGGCAATCTAGATCCACAAGCGAAAAAAAGAAAAAAAAGAAGAGTGCTGGCAATCAAAATTTAAGTGGCTCTGATATTTTGTTAAGTGGGATGAGCCAATTAGTGTACACTTCCATATCCTTGTGCAATCATCAGCTGATTCCTACCCTCCATGTGGCATCCATATATCCCGTAACGGAAGCATCACTATTTCTAGAGATCACTTTGCGTATCTCAGATCATCCTTCTCTGTTTGACATATTTTCCCATCATTCTTCCTGTGACTGGAATGACAAGGCTTCACTGTACTGGTTTCGGATACTTATTTAACTTTGCGATAACTGAATTCAGGTTTGCTTACTCCATATACCCCACCAAACCGCTCATAAGCCTCCACTTAAGCATACATATTTTAGTAGTATGGGTCTTGTCCAACGGCAAGTAAGGAGATCTGGGCCAGGGCCAGCATATATACTTGTGATTGAGAGAGATTCTAAACCATGATGAGTAACTCCACACTATAAAGCTCACTCTTGGGACAAACTTTAGCATTCGTGCTTATCAAAGGAGATCAATACCTGACAGCAGCCTTAGTTTTCCTTGTTCATGCATGGTGCCGAAGTCGAGCAATCTAGTGACTTGTCTTTTAACAACTTAAATGTTGCATGGCTGTGAGGGCATTAGGATGCAACCATGTAAATGTGTGCATTATCTGCTGTAAGCATGCAGGTTTAAGAAGCTAGAGAACAGCCTAAAGACCCTTCTCCATACGATCTTCGTCTGCTCCGCTTCGTCGAATCAAATGCATCTTGCGTCAAAACAGAGGAAGCCACACACTAGTAAAAAACAGGGCTTTGGTCCAGGCCGGATCAGCCCATTAGTCCCGGTTCAGTCTAGAACCGGAACCAATGTGGGCATTGGTCCCGGTTCGTGAGCCCAGGGGGCCGGCCGGGCCACGTGGGCCATTGGTCCCGGTTCATCTGGACCTTTTGGTTCCGGTTGGTGGGATGAACCGGGACCAATGGGCCTCGCTCCTGGCCCACCACCATCGGTCCCGGTTGGTGGCTTGAACCGGGACCAAAGGCTCCCCTTTAGTCCCGGCTCATGTCACCAACCGGGACCAATGAGGTGCCTATATATACCCCCTCGCGCAAGAGCAGAGCATAGTGCTCTGTTTTTTCTGGCCGAGGGGGAGAGGGCTTTGTGGTGCTCTAGCTCACCTTCTATGCACATGAGGTGTTCGATGGAATGCCCGAGCCACACTACTTAAGCTTTCTCCTCTCGAAGCTCGACCTCCAAGCTTCATTTTCCTCGAGATTTGTCTAGATTTAGCGGTCCGTCATGCCCCGTTCCCGTCTTCACCGTCGCCGATCACCCGTGCCGATCTCATCACCGACACCACCGTGGTGAGCCTCTTGTTCTTATCTTCTTTCTGAAAGGAAAAATATTCTTACTTGTATGTTTAGATAGGTACTTGTATCATTTTCTTACATTTATTATTGCATCTTATATAGTGCGATGGTTTTGGTATCCGCCCCCGTCGGCCCTCGTCCTGTCTATGATTCGGATGTGGTATGTATATTATCTTTAAAACTATTGGTTCATTTATTGTTTATGAAAATTATGCCGACCAACGTGACATAGATTTTATTTATCTAGAATGTATGTGAATCAGAAATGCCAACCGACCCTATTGTCGAGAGGTTAAATTTAGTTGAAAAAGAAAACAATTTGTTGAAGGAAAAAATAAAAAAAATTGAGGAGGAGAAGATGATATTGGAGTTGCATGTTGCGGATGTCGTCGATGATCACAAGATCAAGATGGATGCAATGCGCTTGAAGATTAGAAAGATTAGAAAATATGCCATTCATACCGAGGCTTGGTATCATTATGCCGTTGGATCAATTGTTACCTTGGTTGCGATTATGATCACATTTGTTTTCGCATTGAAATGTTTTACATAGTTTCAATGTATGGTTTAATTAATTAGATGCTCTGGAGAGCTATATGTTGTTAGATGAGAACTATGTATGCACTTTGGTTTTAATGTGATGATGAACTTCTATTAATTTGGACACTTAATTATATATAATACACGCAGATGAACCGGCAATGGATGTACGGTGACAGACACATCCGCGAGTACATTAAGGGCGTGCATGAGTTTCTCGATGCGGCTGAGGCAAACAATCAGAATGGTTTTATGTGTTGTCCATGCACTGAATGTGGAAATACGAGGTCTTACTCTAACCGGAAAATCCTTCACTCCCACCTGCTTTACAAGGGTTTCATGCCACACTATAATGTTTGGATGAGGCACGGAGAAATAGGGGTTATGATGGAAGACGGCGAAGAAGAAGAGTACGATGACAACTATGTGCCCCCTGAATACGGTGATGCTGCAACGGGGGGAGCTGGTGAAGATCAAGAGGAACCAGACGATGTGCCCAATGATGCTGCCGCGGGTGAAGCTGCTGAAGATCAAGAGGAACCAGACGATGTGCCCGATGATGATGATCTCCACCGGGTCATTGTCGATGCAAGGACGCAATGCATTAGTCAAAAGGAGAAGCTGAAGTTCGATCGCATGTTAGAAGATCACAAAAAAGGGTTATACCCCAATTGCGAAGATGGCAACACAAAGCTCGGTACCGTACTGGAATTGCTGTAGTGGAAGGCAGATAATGCTGTGGCTGACAAAGGATTTGAGAAGCTACTGAAAATATTGAAGAAGAAGCTTCTAAAGGATAATGAATTGCCCGACAGTACATACGCAGCAAAGAAGGTCGTATGCCCTCTAGGATTAGAGGTGGAGAAGATACATGCATGCCCTAATGAGTGCATCCTCTACCGTGGTGCATACAAGGATCTGAACGCATGCCCGGTATGCGGTGCATTGCGGTATATGATCAGACGAGATGACCCTGGTGATGTTGACGGCGAGCCCCCCAGGAAGAGGGTTCCTGCGAAGGTGATGTGGTATGCTCCTATAATACCACGGTTGAAACGTCTGTTCAAAAACGAAGAGCATGCCAAGTTGATGCGATGGCACAGTGAGAACCAAAAGAAAGATGGGAAGTTGAGAGCACCCGCTGACGGGTCGCAGTGGAGAAAAATCGAGAGAAAGTACTGGGATGAGTTTGCAAAGGACCCAAGGAATGTATGGTTTGCTTTAAGCGCGGATGGCATTAATCCTTTCGGGGAGCAGAGCAGCAATCACAGCACCTGGCCCGTGACTCTATGTATGTATAACCTTCCTCCTTGGATGTGCATGAAGCGGAAGTTCATTATGATGTCAGTTCTCATCCAAGGCCCTAAGCAACCCGGCAACGAAATTGATGTGTACCTAAGGCCAGTCGTTGAAGAACTTTTACAGCCGTGGAATGGAAACGGTGTACGTATGTGGGATGAGCACAGACAGGAGGAATTTAACCTTAAGGCGTTGCTGTTCGTGACCATCAACGATTGGCCCGCTCTCAGTAACCTTTCAGGACAGACAATTAAAGGATACCACGCATGCACGCACTGTTTAGATGACACTGAAAGTATATACCTGGACAAATGCAGGAAGAATGTGTACCTGGGCCATTGTCGATTTCTTCCGACCAACCATCAATGTCGAAAGAAAGGCAAGCATTTCAAAGGTGAGACAGATCACCGGAAGAAGCCCGCCATGCGCACCGGTGATCACGTGCTTTCTATGGTCAATGATTTACACTACGTAATCTTTGGAAAGGGTCCCGGTGTACTAGCTGTTCCGAATGACGCTGAGGGACACGCATCCATGTGGAAGAAGAAATCTATATTTTGGGACCTACCCTACTGGAAAGACCTAGAGGTCCGCTCCTCAATCGACGTGATGCACGTGACGAAGAACCTTTGCATGAACCTGCTAGGCTTCTTGGGCGTGTATGGGAAGACAAAGATACACCCGAGGCATGAGAGGACCTGCAACGTTTGCACGAAAAAGACGGCATGCCTCCGAAGCAGTATAAAGGTCCTGCCAGCTACGCTCTTACGAAAGAAGAGAAAGAAATCTTCTTTGAATGCCTGCTCAGTATGAAGGTCACGACTGGCTTCTCGTCGAATATAAAGGGAATAATAAATATGCCAGAGAAAAAGTTTCAGAACCTAAAGTCTCATGACTGCCACATGATTATGACGCAACTGCTTCCGGTTGCATTGAGGGGGCTTCTACCAGAAAACGTCCGATTAGCCATTGTGAAGCTATGTGCATTCCTCAATGCAATCTCTCAGAAGGTGATCGATCCAGAAATCGTACCAAGGCTAAGGAGTGATGTGGCACAATGTCTTGTCAGTTTCGAGCTGGTGTTCCCACCATCGTTCTTCAATATCATGACGCACGTCCTAGTTCATCTAGTCGACGAGATTGTCATCCTGGGGCCCGTATTTCTACACAATATGTTCCCCTTTGAGAGGTTCATGGGAGTCCTAAAGAAATATGTCCGTAACCGCGCTAGGCCAGAAGGAAGCATCTCCATGGGCCATCAAACAGAGGATGTTATCGGCTTTTGTGTTGACTTCATTCCTGGCCTTAACAAGATAGGTCTCCCTAAATCGCGGTATGAGGGGAGACTGACTGGAAAAGGCACTCTTGGAAGAGACTCAATAATATGCAGGGACGGATATTCTTGGTCTCAAGAACACTACACAGTTCTACAGAACTCTACCTTGGTGACCCCGTATGTCAATGAACACAAGAACAGTCTGCGCTCCAAAGACCCGGAGCAGTGCGATGACTCGATTACATGTGAACACATCAGGACTTTCAGTAGTTGGTTGGAAACACATCTTAGAGGTGACAACACTGTTTGTGATGAGTTGTACTTGTTGTCCAGGGGACCATCTTTGACTGTATTGACTTACAAAGGATACGAGATAAATGGGAATACATTTTACACGATCGCCCAAGATCAAAAGAGCACCAACCAAAACAGCGTTGTCTGTCACATCCCTAGAATTGCTTGTAGTTAGTTGCATTTGTGAGACTCCATGCATCATGTTTAAATTCATTTTGAAATATGAAATGGGGATGATAAACCCTAGCACCAGAATAACTCAAATAGGTTCAACCTCAAAATATTTTCAATGAACACAAAATGCCTTTGGAAAAGTTCATCATTTTTGAATTGGTCCAGAACCTCTGCCAAAAATGGTGCACATTTTTCTAGGTCAATCTGGATTTTTGAATTAATCCATAAAGTATTTGGATTGGGGCATTAATTGCTATAAATATTATTAAATGCTCCAACAATTCTGAAAATAACTAAGGGCCTCTGAGATAATTCAGTAATTGCCCATGATTAATTTCAGGATTTATAGAAGTGATTTGGTGTTTTTACTAAATCATAAACAAACTTGCAAATTAGAAAACAGAACAAATTAGAAATTAGAGAGAGAACTTACCTGTCAGCCCACTTACCTGGCCAGCTGGCAGCCCGGTAAGACAGCCCAGCCCACCAGGGGAAGAGGCGTCTTCCACCTCGCGCCAGTCGGATGCAGGGCGCGTGCTCGCCACCTGCAGGCCACGCGCAAGCCACCTCCTGCCTGCTTACCGCCTCCCGGACGTTGCTATGGACGCCACGCACCCCCCTGACCCCTCGCTCACTCTCTTCCATCCTCATCCCCGCCTCTGTCGCCTCTCTCTTCGAACCCGAGAGCCACTCATCGCCGCCGTCCGCTGCCACCACGGCCACAGCCATCCCCTCACCTCTCCGACGCGGCCCCGAGCTCCGTCGTGCCTCCCTCGTCCTCCACTTCATCTCACACGACCTCGGGAGCCCCTCATCGCCGACATCTTCGTCGTCATCAAGCTTCGGCACCGACGACCGCCGCTGTCGATTCGCTTGCTCCAGTCCCTCCCTGGCCTCGTCGTTGCCTCTATCGGATTCGCCGTGAGCCCCTGCCTCTTTCCCCTCTCCCCCCGTGCTCGCCCATGCCTTCTAGCCCCCCTGGCCATCGGAGCCGACAGCTGCTCGCCACCGGCCATGTCTCCACCGCGACTACGACCGCGCAAGCATGCGTCCGAACCCACCGCTGCACTCAGAGCGCTCCCAGAAGCCGAGCACACCCACCAGATCTTCATGCCGTGCTCCGTAGCCCCGGTTCGGTGTACGCCCGAATTCCGGTGGCCGCAAGAGAGCTCGCCGTCGTTGACTCCGTCCACCCCCACTCGAACCACGGCCACCCGCAGATGCGCCTCGCTCCCCTCTTTCAAACGCGCCCTTCCGCGCGTCAAATGGTGGCCTGTAGGCGAAACCCGAGCAACTCCAGTGCGCCTCCGCCGCGTTTGGGTCGCCGTCGGCGGAACTCCGGTGAGGGTGACATGGCAGATTACTTAGGGCTAATGACGCACTTAGTCGACACCTAGTGACACTGACAGCAGGGCCCCACCGACTAATTAAACTTAGATTAGTTCTGTTTAGTATTAAGTAATCATAGTGGCCCCACGAGTCAGCTTTGACCAAGCTGACGTGGCCGTTGACCGGGCCCACACGTCAGCGACCCTAACCAGCACTCTGACACTGACCAGTGGGTCCCACTGGTCAGGTTTGACCTGGACCGTGCCCTGTTGACCCGCTGGCGTCATGACGATGTCATGCTGATGCAGTAATTAATTTCTGTTTTACAACAATTCAGAAATTCCAGAAAATGCCCAAAACTTCTAAAAATCATAGAAAATCAACCGTAACTCCAAATGAAATAAATTATATATGAAAAATTATCAGAAAAATTCAAGGAATCTGTTTATGGCATTTTCATGCATGTTTGAACAATGTTTGTCCTCTGTTTTAGACAAAACAAATAAATGGCATTTAACTAATCATATATGGAGTTTGAATTTGAATCTTGTATTCAAACCAACTCCATTTAACATGTTACTAGTTGCATTAGCTCAAACCACAACATATTGACATGTCATGATCATGCCTCATATTGTGCATTGCATTGATTGTGTTTCTTTCTCTGTTGTCGGTGTTGTCCCCTCTTGATAGACGTTGTTTCGACGTTGTGATCATTGACACTGATGAAGACTCAATGCTATCTTCAGAAGTGCCAGGCAAGCAAAACCCCCTTGTTCATTTCGATACAATCCCACTCTCTCGCTCCTGCTCTCTTTTACTGCATTTGGACAACACGTTTCCTCTGTTACTTGCTATGGTAGTTGAACCCCTTATCCTCTGCATGACCTGTCATTGCCACAGTAAATAGATGAAACCCACTAGCATGAGTAGGAGTTCTTTGAGCCCGGATGTGCCTACTCATTCATGTTTGTTTGTCATGCCTGCTACTGCTTAGAGTTGAGTCAGTTCTGATTCATCGGGGATGAATCAGAGATGTGTGAACATGTCCTATTGTGTGTGAGCTAAGTGTGTGAACACGATTTGGTAAAGGTAGCGGTGAGAGGCCATGTAGGAGTACATGGTGGGTTGTCTCATTGAAGCCGTCCTTAGGAACTGAGTTCTGTGTTTGTGATCCATGAAATAGTTACTACCACGCATTGGGCCCGAAACCAATGGACCCTCTCGGCTTCTTGATCGCCCTTGTCCTCTGTCCAGGAGTTGCAACTAGCTTCTGGTGTTTATAGGATATGTGTTGGCGGCCGTGCGTAGCGCTGACCCTAGGGGTGGGCTATGATGCGGTAGATACACCGTGGCACGGTGTACCGGGCGCCCGTTTGGTGTCTCGGGAACCCTGTTCACATCGTTCGGGGCCGTATGTGGAAACCTCGGCCGGACTCCCTGCGGATGGAACTTGGATAGGCGATAAACCTGGACTAGAGACTTGAGTGTTTAGGTAGGCCGTGGCCGACACCCTCGTTGGGCTTCCGCTTGAAGGTTGCCGAGTACATGTCGTGTAAACGGCGGTAAGTGGTGAGAGCGTGTGTGAAGAAGTACACCCCTGCAGGGTTAACATCATCTATTCGAATAGCCGTGTCCGTGGTAATGGACTTCTGGGTTGCCTATAACAGTTCATAGACAAGTGAAAGTGGATACTCTAAAACTCGCAAGATAAGTGTGAGTGCTATGGATGGCCTTCTCGTAGGGAGACGGGAGCGGATCCATAGTGGTGTATTGAATGGTGAATATGTGGACTCGTGTGCGCCACCTCAAAAGAGTTGCTTGCAGTCGTAGTTCAGATTAGCCACTGAGTCAAAGCTGGCTTGCTACAGTTAAACTCCACCACCCCCCTTGTTGATACCGATGCCTATGTAGCTAGTTCTGATGTAAGTCTTGCTGAGTACCTTTGTACTCACGTTTGCTTAATTTATGTTTTGCAGAGAGACTTCTGTCTCGCTAGTAGTTCTGCCTGGACTTCGACGTTTAGCTTGATACCTCAGCTACGATCTTGTGCCCTCGGCAGGATCTGGTAGATAGTCAGGCTTCTTAGCCTTTTCCATTTGTAGATGTCTGTACTCAGACATGTTAAGCTTCCGCATGTGTTTTGGTTTGTATGCTTTGAATGTTGGGTCATGAGACCCATGTCTGTATTTCTCGCTCCTCGGAGCCTAATGAATAAATACTTGAGTCTTAGAGTTATGTTGTGATGCCATGTTGTATTTACACATATCGAGCATATTGTGTGTATGATTGAAATGCTTGGTATGTGTGGGATCCGACAATCTAGTTGTTTATCCTTGGCGGTCTCTCGTATGGGGAAATGTAGTCTAGTGCTTCCATGAGTCATAGTAGTCCGCTACAGCCCGGTTCACCGGAGTCCTGCTAGCCCAGCACTACTGCTCAGGACACTTGACTGGCCGGCATGTGTTTCACTTCGTTCCTGTGTCTGTCCCTTCGGGGAAATGTCACGCGGTGACATCCGGAGTCCTGCCTAGCCTGCTACAGCCCGGGTTACCGGAGTCCTGTTAGCCCAGTGCTACAGCCCGGATTCACACGCTGTTGGCCGACATGCTCGAAGTTGATTCATGTATGCCTGTCCCCATGGGTCAGTGCCGCTTTGGGTTCACGACTAGCCATGTCGGCCCGGGTTCTTTGTCATATGGATGCTAGCGACACTATCATATACGTGAGCCAAAAGGCACAAACGGTCCCGGGCCAGGTAAGGTGGCACCCGTGGGAATACCGTGCGTGAGGCCGCAAAGTGATATGATGTGTTACATGCTAGATCGGTGTGACTTAGGATCGGGGTGCTGACAGCGTTGGTATCAGAGCCTAACTGCCTGTAGGTTTACCAAGCCAACTGGTCGATGTTGAGTCTAGAAATGCTTTAGTTATATGTAAGGGAATTGATTGTGGAAGGGAACATAAGGTTCTTTTTACTCCTTTACCCTATGCCCTTCTGATCTGAGTCAACCTCTTCTTTTCTACGGGGATTAAGAATTCGGCCTTCTCATCTATCTATCAGGATGACGTGTTACTAAACCGTAGTTGCCTAGGATTGTTGAGTTCAAGCCTCAGTTCAGTTCCTACTACTTCCATATGTTCATAGCTGGCACCAGAACCTTGGTATGATGTTGTTAAGTGGTTATGCCACCATTTTTGCAGATTGTCTCAAATCTTTTTGAGCAATTACAGCCGGTATGCTGCCCGAGTCATCCCAGGTCTCTAAATAGTCTGATGCATTTACAAATCCTTTCTTTCCATTTCTGATATCCTTTTGGGTCAGATTAACCACACTAATGGTGAGTTGAGGCACTCTGTTGCCTCGGCATATAGGTTCGAGCTAGTATTATGACCCTAGGTGTCTTAGAGGATCACCTGGTAATCTAGCCATGTCTTGTGTTCCCAGTGTGATAATTCTGGCCATCGTTCTCGAAAGCATCCCGTGATGCCATTTAGTTAGTAGGTATTCTACTCCTGGGTTCTTGAACCCGAGATTCACCCTACTTACTTCATGCTGATAGTGTTGTTAGTTCCTTTAGAATATTAGTAACCTTTGCGATAGTCCTCGAGCTCCATGGTATTTCCTTCTTCCAAATACCATGAACTGCTTATGGCAGAAGTTCTTTTGAACTAAAAGATCACAACCAAAGTGCTCTTGAGGAGTTCTCCATTCTAAATTGTGACTCTGCCAGTTCTACCTTTCTGCATGGGTTATCCGGAAGAAATATGTTGAACTCGTTCGACATACTAATCTATGCATTCACAACTCAGAAAGTTATATGTTCCTTTGAGTTGCCCCCCTTCCATTATATTCCGACCTTCATCCATCAGTTGATAGTCAAGAGTATGTGAGCATTCGTTCATCGGTGCTTATCGTTCTTGTGGTCCGTCAAGCCATTCTAGTTCAGAATGACTAGGAGAACCAAGCCCCAGTACCTCATCCATTTCTAGGATTGGGTCAAAGCAGTTGTATTCCGCAGATCATATGCCAATCCAGCTTTTGCTCTGTTCTACCTTGGAGTGTTACCATCTTTATGTCAAGAATGTCATGAGAATTGCACCACCTCTTATGAATTCTTGACGCAGTGATACTTCTCGCTATCATTATTCATTCCTCGGTCCCGTGTTGTTGCAACCGGAATGCCGACAAGTGAACCATGATGTGTGAAATTTATATTCCTAGCAACTGTGTTGCTTGGTAGTTAATGGACAATATTCTCATCTTAGTGTGATGGTTATTAAATCATCATCCTAAAATTGATCGTGCTACCTAGTCTTTATTTCTGGTGCACTCTTCGATCAATGAGTGAGGATTATTCAACCCCTTGCTTATTTGATCAAATCGTCTTGCCTTGAACAGCAAGATTGTTCTCGAGCTTAGTAACATATTGGTGGTTCGTGATTTTCCGAAGATCTTCTCGGAAGTATTACTTGGTTGTCACCTGACCGCTATGTTTAGTTCGTGATCAAGTTGGTTTTCTTTCAAACCACCCCTTCTCCAAGAATCCGCGTTGGATATCCCTGAGCTGGTTGGTTAAGCTAAACAACAACTTGGAGAGTTGGAAGATAAAAGCTTGTTTGACTTAGTTCATGTTAAGGGATATCTTTTTGTGTGTGTGTGTGTGTTGAAGAAAGATGATATCTCCATCGATTGGTCCTCGTGATCAGTTGTTGGATCTATTGTCTTGTCAAAACTTTGACTTGAGTATGGGCTATTGTCGAGTCAAATCAGAACCAACGATGTTCGTAGTGTTGTCTTACTCGTGGTTGATCCCTCGAGAATACACCATTACATCCTTTGGTCTGACCAATGCTATCACCGTGTTCACATGATGGTGGAAGTCCAGTGATATGGAAATTCCGATGAGTTGTTATTGAGCCCATCAGCAACATTTTGTCTCCTCCATGATTCGTGTTGAACATCCAGCTAGTGTTGGAAATTTTGTAAGCATTATCTTCGTGATCCGTTCATGAAGCCTATGCTTGGATGAAAGGAGTGACTTCCTCTGATTCACGTCCATTAGATGTAAGTTGTCGCCGTGAATTCAAGAAAGCTTGTTTTTGTTTCCTCTAGAATCATCCCAAGTCAGTCATGCACGTGCGAAGTACTCTATGGTCTGATAGACTGATCATCTTCATTCCATACATATCCCTAGCACACCAAGCCATTGATTGACTTGTTCAGGGAGAAGAAGTTCTCCATAAGAGCTAATCATATGACTTATGCAAGGACTTCGATATCCTTGATGATGGTTCCCAACTAGGACTCGGCAGTGTTTCATTGTAAGACTACTATGTGATCATGCTTGTCTGGGACAACATGTTCACATGTGTTTAGCAGAACCAGCTCATGTTTTGGAGCTTACTACCGTAGTTCATTTCCCCGAGAATCTCGCAACGTCGTCTCGTCGATTTGTGTTGCAACCCTTCATTTTCCTTTCTAGACTCGATGAGTCTGGAATATCCTGACACCAACCAGATCTGAATCTCAGGAAGATATGATGGTTGGAGCATTTTCCAAGAACTATAATATTGGTCCCTCGATAACTGGTAAGTGAATGTCGTGGCCAACACATCCAGCCGGAAGACCTATAATTGTATTATCTCGATTGAAGAAAGTTGGCCACCTCCCCATGAAGAATTCGTAGGATTTACCTCCGTAGTTAATCCTTATGGATTCTTGTGCTCCCGAAGTCCGACCTTTACTTGATGTCCTAGATACCAAACCGTATCAATAAATGGGTTATCCTAGCACATCAAGGAGAACATTAGAAGCAGAGTGCTAAATGTCTCTCGGTCGATCATCCAGATTTTGTTTCCTTGGCCTCGCTAAGGTGAAATCTGAGAAAGTGTTATCTTCCTTTGCATCCGCATTATCCATCACCATTCATCATGGTGGTATGTTGTGTTGCCAGGATCCTTGACATGGATATTGGTAAAACCTTGATGAGTATGGAAATGCTCAAGTTCTTGAGAGCATGCTCAGGCACTAGGTTCTGATGTTGTCGTTAACTGGAATGTGCCTCCGTTCTCTCAGTTGTTCGATAGCCATCCAATTGGTGGAATCACCTTTGCCGGTGAACCTTCTCCCTAGTTACTAGAATCATTCCCAACATTTGCATTTTGTTCCCAGCTTGCACCGCCATTGTGTCATCCTACTACGGACTACCCTTCTCAGTAATTACTGATCAGGATCAACTTCAAAGTGGTCCTACCACGGGTTCCATCCATCTCCGATGATAAGCAAAAATCATCCATTGCGTTGTCTTCAACAAGGTAGTCCACATTATCCATCCTAGTCCAAGTATGCCATCTCCTCAAGCTACCTCAAACGATCAATTGTAAATTTCCTTAAGCTGGTATGAAGAGTTTCAATAATTTATGGATCAAAAGTAATTCTTTTTGCCACTTAAGGGAATAATTCTTCGAGTCACCTTCCTCGAGGTGCCCCGTTTTGGTATCATGGCAATTTCCCTCGCTACTTTGAAACCCTCGTCAAATTGTTTCTTCTATCGCTCCTGATGCAAGTTTTGCCTCTCAGCTCCAGAGATGTTCCTATGTCTTACTCCATGAGTTGATCCTGAGTTGTTCGATCTTCGAGAAGATCGATCCTTCTAGAGTTTTCCCTTCCCTGTCGTCATCATGTTGGATGGAGTTCTCGGAGCAAGACGACGAGACAAAGATGGTGATTGAATCAACACCTTTATGAAGTGCAACCTGGATCGTGAAGATTATGTTAGTTTGTGTTCCCCTTTCATCTTACCCTACACTTGAATCTCGGGGCGAGATTCTTGTTTAGTGGGGGTGAGCTGTCACAGCCCTAGAATTGCTTATAGTTAGTTGCATCTGTGAGACTCCATGCATCATGTTTAAATTCATTTTGAAATATGAAATGGGGATGATAAACCCTAGCACCAGAATAAATCAAATAGGTTCAACCTCAAAATATTTTCAATGAACCCAAAATGCCTTTGGAAAAGTTCATCATTTTCGAATTGGTCCAGAACCTCTGCCAAAAATGGTGCACATTTTTCTAGGTCAATCTGGATTTTTGAATTAATCCATAAAGTATTTGGATTGGGGCATTAATTGCTATAAATATTATCAAATGCTCCAACAATTCTGAAAATAACTAAGGGCCTATGAGATAATTCAGTAATTGCCCATGATTAATTTCAGGATTTATAGAAGTGATTTGGTGTTTATACTAAATCAGAAACAAACTTGCAAATTAGAAAACAGAACAAATTAGAAATTAGAGAGAGAACTTACCTGGCAGCCCACTTACCTGGCCAGCTGGCGGCCCGGTAAGATAGCCCAGCCCACCAGGGGCAGAGGCGTCTTCCACCTCGCGCCAGTCGGACGCAGGGCGCGTGCTCGCCGCCTGCAGGCCACGCGCAGGCCACCTCCTGCCTGCTTACCGCCTCCCGGACGTCGCTATGGATGCCACGCACCCCCCTGACCCCTCGCTCACTCTCTTCCATCCTCATCCCCGCCTCTGTCGCCTCTCTCTTCGAACCCGAGAGCCACTCATCGCCGCCGTCCGCTGCCACCATGGCCACAGCCATCCCCTCACCTCTCCGACGCGGCCCCGAGCTCCGTCGTGCCTCCCTCGTCCTCCACTTCGTCTCACACGACCTCGGGAGCCCCTCATCACCGGCATCTTCGTCGTCATCAAGCTTCGGCACCGACGACCACCGCCGTCGATTCGCTTGCTCCAGTCCCTCCCCGGCCTCGCTGTTGCCTCTACCGGATTCGCCGTGAGCCCCTTCCTCTTTCCCCTCTCCCCCCGTGCTCGCCCATGCCTTCTAGCCCCCTGGCCATCGGAGCCCACAGCTCCTCGCCACCGGCCATGTCGCCACCGCGACTACGACCGCGCAAGCATGCGTCCGAACCCACCGCTGCACTCAGAGCGCTCCCAGAAGCCGAGCACACCCACCAGATCTTCATGCCGTGCTCCGTAGCCCTGGTTCGGTGTACGCCCGAATTCCGGCGGCCGCAAGAGAGCTCGCCGTCGTTGACTCCATCCACCCCCACTCGAACCACGACCACCCACAGATGCACCTCGCTCCCCTCTTTCAAACGCGCCCTTCCGCGCGTCAAATGGTGGCCTGTAAGCGAAACCCGAGCCACTCCGGTGCGCCTCCGCCGCGTTTGGGTCGCCGTCGGCGGAACTCCGGCGAGGGTGACATGGCAGATTACTTAGGGCTAATGACGCACTTAGTCAACACCTAGTGACACTGACAGCAGGGCCCCACCGACTAATTAAACTTAGATTAGTTTTGTTTAGTATTAACTAATCAAAGTGGCCCCACGAGTCAGCTTTGACCAAGCTGATGTGGCCGTTGACCGGGCCCACACGTCAGCGACCCTAACCAGCACTCTGACTCTGACTAGTGGGTCCCACTGGTCAGGTTTGACCTGGACCGTGACCTGTTGACCTGCTGACGTCATGACGATGTCATGCTGATGCAGTAATTAATTTCTGTTTTTAAACAATTCAGAAATTCCAGAAAATGCCCAAAACTTCTAAAAATCATAGAAAATCAACCGTAACTCCAAATGAAATAAATTATATATGAAAAATTATCAGAAAAATTCAAGGAATCTGTTTATGGCATTTTCATGCATGTTTGAACAATGTTTGTCCTCTGTTTTAGACAAAACATATAAATGGCATTTAACTAATCATATATGGAGTTTGAATTTGAATCTTGTATTCAAACCAACTCCATTTAACATGTTACTAGTTGCATTAGCTCAAACCACAGCATATTGACATGTCATGATCATGCCTCATATTGTGCATTGCATTGATTGTGTTTCTTTCTCTGTTGTCGGTGTTGTCCCCTCTCGATAGACGTTGTTTCGACGTTGTGATCATTGACACTGATGAAGACTCAATGCTATCTTCAGAAGTGCCAGGCAAGCAAAACCCCCTTGTTCATTTCGATACAATCCCACTCTCTCGCTCCTGCTCTCTTTTACTGCATTAGGACAACACGTTTCCTCTGTTACTTGCTACGGTAGTTGAACCCCTTATCCTCTGCATGACCTGTCATTGCCACAGTAAATAGATGAAACCCACTAGCATGAGTAGGAGTTGTTTGAGCCCGGATGTGCCTACTCATTCATGTTTGTTTGTCATGCCTGCTACTGCTTAGAGTTGAGTCAGTTCTGATTCATCGGGGATGAATCGGAGATGTGTGAACATGTCCTATTGTGTGTGAGCTAAGTGTGTGAACACGATTTGGTAAAGGTAGCGGTGAGAGGCCATGTAGGAGTACATGGTGGGTTGTCTCATTGAAGCCGTCCTTAGGAACTGAGTTCTGTGTTTGTGATCCATGAAACAGTTACTACCACGCATTGGGCCCGAAACCAATGGACCCTCTCGGCTTCTTGATCACCCTTGTCCTCTGTCCAGGAGTTGCAACTAGCTTCTGGTGTTTATAGGATATGTGTTGGCGGTCGTGCGTAGCGCTGACCCTAGGTGTGGGCTATGATGCGGTAGATACACCGTGGCACGGTGTACCGGGCGCCCGTTTGGTGTCTCGGGAACCCTGTTCACATCGTTCGGGACCGTATGTGGAAACCTCGGCCGGACTCCCTGCGGATGGAACCTGGATAGGCGATAAACCTGGACTAGAGACTTGAGTGTTTAGGTAGGCCGTGGCCGACACCCTCGTTGGGCTTCCGCTTGAAGGTTGCCGAGTACATGTCGTGTAAACGACGGTAAGTGGTGAGAGAGTGTGTGAAGAAGTACACCCCTCCAGGGTTAACATCATCTATTCGAATAGCTGTGTCCGCGGTAATGGACTTCTGGGTTGCCTATAACAGTTCATAGACAAGTGAAAGTGGATACTCTAAAACTCGCAAGATAAGTGTGAGTGCTATGGATGGCCTTCTCGTAGGGAGACGGGAGCGGATCCATAGTGGTGTATTGAATGGTGAATATGTGGACTCGTGTGCGCCACCTCAAAATAGTTGCTTGCAGTCATAGTTCAGATTAGCCACTTAGTCAAAGCTGGCTTGCTGCAGTTAAACTCCACCACCCCCCTTGTTGATACCGATGCATATGTAGCTAGTTCTGATGTAAGTCTTGCTGAGTACCTTTGTACTCATGTTTGCTTAATTTATGTTTTGCAGAGAGACTTCAGTCTCGCTAGTATTTCTGTGTGGACTTCGACGTTTAGCTTGATACCTCAGCTACGATCTTGTGCCCTCGGCAGGATCTGGTAGATAGTCAGGCTTCTTAGCCTTTTCCATTTGTAGATGTCTGTACTCAGACATGTTAAGCTTCCGCATGTGTTTTGGTTTGTATGCTTTGAATGTTGGGTCATGAGACCCATGTCTGTATTTCTCGCTCCTCGGAGCCTAATGAATAAATACTTGAGTCTTAGAGTTATGTTGTGATGCCATGTTGTATTTACACATATCGAGCATATTGTATGTATGATTGAAATGCTTGGTATGTGTGGGATCTGACAATCTAGTTGTTTATCCTTGGCAGTCTCTCGTATAGGGAAATGTAGTCTAGTGCTTCCATGAGTCATAGTAGTCCGCTACAGCCCGGTTCACCGGAGTCCTGCTAGCCCAGCACTACTGCTCAGGACACTTGACTGGCCGGCATGTGTTTCACTTCGTTCCTGTGTCTGTCCCTTCAGGGAAATGTCACGCGGTGACATCCGGAGTCCTACCTAGCCTGCTATAGCCCGGGTTACCAGAGTCCTGTTAGCCCAGTGCTACAGCCCGGATTCACAAGTTGTTGGCCGACATGCTCGAAGTTGATTCATGTATGCCTGTCCCCATGGGTTAGTGCCGCTTTGGGTTCACGACTAGCCATGTCGGCCCGGGTTCTTTGTCATATGGATGCTAGCGACACTATCATATACGTGAGCCAAAAGGCGCAAACGGTCCCGGGCCAGGTAAGGTGGCACCCGTGGGAATACCGTGCGTGAGGCCGCAAAGTGATATGATGTGTTACATGCTAGATCGGTGTGACTTAGGATCGGGGTGCTGACAGTGTCCGCTTTGATGCAGCAATCGAGAGCGGATAGGATACATATTATGGTTACATAGTGGACATATGGGAACTTGACTACGGACCTAATTTTAAGGTCCCTTTGTTTAAGTGCAAATGGGTCAATATGTTAGGCGGCGGGGTACAGATAGACCCACACTACGGAATGACAATAGTGGATCTGAAAAATCTTGGGTACACTGACGAACCGTTCGTCCTAGCCAATGATGTGGCACAGGTTATCTATGTGGAGGACATGTCTACCAAACCGAGAAAAAGAAAAGATAAGGAAGCGAATACATCATACGATGAGCCAAAGCGCCACATAGTTCTTTCAGGAAAAAGGGACATCCTGGGAGTGGACGGCAAGACAGACATGTCTGAAGATTATGAAAAGTTTCATGAAATTCCTCCCTTCAATGTCAAGGCTGACCCAAGCATCCTGATAAACAATGAAGATTATCCATGGTTACGGCGCAATAAGCAAATGACATAAGCAAAGAAAAAGTGAAGACTTTCTCCCGCAACTATTATGATGATACCAAGCCAAATTTGTAACAGAAGAACATGCTACCATTGTCCGTTTTGTACATGCACATGCTATGTGGTTGAAATTATGATACCATCCCAACTTTCAACTTTTTCAGAGTTCATTTGAAATGCTTTCATGTCTTATGGTTCAAGGTTTTATGTGTTGAGGCAAATGGATCAATATGTCAGGAGGCGGGGTACAGGTAGACCCACAGTACGGTATGACAACAGTGGATCTAAACAATCTTGGATACACACACGAACCATTCGTCCTAGCCAATGATGTGGCGCAGTTATTGTCCGAAACTTTGATACTTCGAAAGTGATTGTCCATTTTGTACACGAAGTGCATCAAGTTTTTGTCGTAACCCTCTCTACTTTTTGGAACATGCTATGTGGGTGAAATAATGATACCATGCCAACTTTCAACCTTTTCAGAGTTCATTTTAAATGCTTTCCAATTTCAGGGTCATTTAGCTCAAAGAATGAATTAATAGCAAACAGAATGAACTACAAAACTTTTATGAAAATAAAAACAATCAATTAAAATATTATGTTATGATCAACTAAAATAAAACTATAATATTCTTCAATAGAAAAAAGAATATAATTTTTGTGACCTAAAATCAAACTATAAGTATTTAATTGTAAGTATAAATAAAAAATAAATAGCAAAAAAGAAAAAAAATTCTATTTTTATAGTAAAGTTGTTCATAAACTAGTGATTCACACAAATTTTAAAAAATACAAATTTAAACTATTCAAAATTTTAAAACTAATGGCACTAACAGAAAGTTTATAATTTTTGTGACCTAAAATCAAAAAGAAATCACTAAAAAACTAAAAGTATTTAGTTGTAAGTATAAATAAAAAATAAATAGAAAAAAAATCTATTTTTATAGTAAAGTTATTCATAAACTAGTGATTCACACAAATTTTTAAAAATTCAAATTTAAACTATTCAAAATTTAAAACTAATGGCACTAACAGAAAGTTTATAATTTTTGTGACCTAAAAGCAAAAAGAAATCACTAAAAAACTGCAAGTATTTAGTTTTAAGTAGAAATAAAAAAATAAAAAACCAAAAAAATGTAGAAATAAAAAAGAGAAAACCAAAAAAATGCCACCTACTGGGCCTCCACGGCCTGAATACGACTAGAAACCCTACATGGGCTAGGATTCAGGCCCGCAGAAGGCCCAATAGGCCGACAAGCAGTAGCAAGTTTAGGCCCGAAAGCCTGCATAAGAGAGGAGCTCGAATGGGGAGGCACACCAGCGCTTATAAACAAGTGCCGGCGCCCTTCAGCTAGCGATGTGGGACTAAACTTTTGGGCGCGGGGCAGCACAAGGCCATTGGTCCCGGTTGGTGGCACCAACCGGGACTAAAGGGGGCATTGGTCACGGTTCGTGGCACCAACCGGGACCAATGCCCCCCTTTAGTCCCGATTGGTGCCACCAACCGGGACCAAAGGCCACCACTTTCCCGCCCTTTGGGCTGTTGAAAATTGGCCTTTGGTCCCGGTTGGTGGCACGAACTGGGACCATAGGTAGGCATTCGTCCCGGTTCGTGGCACGAACCGGGACCAAAGGTGTGGCTATATAAGCCCACACTTGCAAAAATTTGGCCAACTTCTCCCATTCCCCTTCGCCGACGCCGTCAGGCTCCTCCTCCTCGTCGTCACCGTCGCCGTGCCCTGCCCCATCCCCGCGCGCTTGCCGTCGCCACACCCTTCCCCATCGCCGTGCGCTCGCCATCGCCGTCGCCGCGCCCTGCCCTGTCGACGCGCCCTGCCCTGTCGCCGCACCCTGCCCCGTCGCCACCCTCGATCTCGCGCCGCCCTGAGCTCGCGCCGCCCTCGTGCTCGCCGTCGTCCCCGGGCTCGCGTGGTGAGCCCCTGCCTCTTCCCCTTTCCTTCTCATCGCCCTCCCCGCACGCACACGTTAGCGCCGTCGCTGCCCTGTCCCACCGCCATGTCCCGCCGCCGCTGTCGTCGCCCATACCAGAGGGCATGTATGGATTTTGTTGTCGCTGTCTCGCTGCTATCGTCACCGCTGTCCCGCCGCCGCAGAGTATTTTGTTCGTATATGGATATGATGATTTTGTTCATATATGCATATGATGTATGCATATTGTTTTTCTAAATATATGGATGTATGTTGATGTATGGAATATCCAGTGATATATGTATGTGGATGTATTGTTTTTTCATATATATGATGATTTTTTTGTTCATAGATGATAGATGATCAAATGATGTTTTTTTCGTTCATAAATGATCATATGATTTTTTTTTAGGTTATTTTCATTTGTAGAAATTTTTGATGTATCTAGGAATAAGGAAAAAGAAGAAGAAGAAAAAGTTATATTAAGGGGGTTGAGG
>NC_041380.1:601956106-601971133 GCF_002162155.2 Triticum dicoccoides | reverse complement strand
AAAGAGGAGAAGAAAGAATAGAGGAGAAGAAGAGGAAGAAGAAGAATAAAAAGAGGAGAAGAAAGAATAGAGGAGAAGAAGTTCTTCTCCTCTATTCTTTCTTCTCTTCTTTTTTCTTCTTCTTCTTCCTCTTCTTTTTTTATCGGGAACGAGGGTCGTCGAGGGGTCGAAGGGGGGGGGACGGCGAACATTCATGAGAGAGGCGGGGAAGAGGGAGAAGAAGAGGAGAGGAAGAAGAGGAAAAAAAGAAGAGGAAGAAGAAGAATAAAAAGAGGAGAAGAAAGAATAGAGGAGAAGAAGTTCTTCTCCTCTATTCTTTCTTCTCTTCTTTTTTCTTCTTCTTTTTTTTATCGGGAACGAGGGCATGTCGAGAGTGTCATCGAGCGGTCAAGGGTCGGGAAACTAGGGCTTACCCGAAGAAGGAGAAGAAGAGAAGAGGAGAAAAAAACGAAAAGGAAAAAAGAGGAAGAAGAAGAAGAAGAAAAAAAGAGGAGAAGAAGAAGGAATAGAGGAGAAGACTTTGTCAGTTCTTCTTCTCCCCTAGCTATTCCTTTCTTCTTCTCCTCTTTCTTCTTCTTCTTCTTCTTCTTCTTCTTCTTCTTAATTTTTATCGAGGGTTCGAGGGTTCGAGGGGTCGAAGATTGCCGAGAGGTCGAGAGAGGTTTCCTAGTGTCAAAGTATTGAAGAAATCCATGCCTTCATCATTAGCCGGAAGTAACCAGGGCATGTTGGTACGAAGTTCTGCAAAGTTGTTCTGGAATGGAGTCCCGGATAGAATAATCCGCCTTTTGGTACAAATTTAGCAAAGGCCTTCCAAATAGCGATATTCGGAAGGCTCTTGCTGAACTTTGTACCAAAAAGTGAATTATCCTATCTGGGACTCCGTTCCAGAACAACTTTGAAGAGCTTCGTACCATCATGCACATGTTACTTTCGCCTAATGATGAAGACATGGTTTTGTTGAATCCTTTGACACTAGGCAACCTCCCGACCCCTCGGCGATCCTCTCGAACATGAGAGGAAGAAGAGGGTTGTCTAGGGGTCGAGGGTTCTAGGGTCGTCGAGGGTTCGAGGGGTCGAGGATCGCCGAGGGGTTGAGAGAGGTTTCCTAGTGTCAAAGTATTGAAGAAATCCATGCCTTCATCATTAGCCGGAAGTAACTAGGGCATGTTGGTACGAAGTTCTGCAAAGTTGTTCTGGAATGGAGTCCCGGATAGAATAATCTGCCTTTTGGTACGAATTCAGCAAAGGCCTTCCAAATAGCGATATTCGGAAGGCTTTTGCTGAACTTTGTACCAAAAAGCGAATTATCCTATCTGGGACTCTGTTCCAGAACAACTTTGAAGAGCTTCGTACCATCATGCACATGTTACTTTCGCCTAATGATGAAGACATGGTTTTGTTGAATCCTTTGACACTAGGCAACCTCCCGACCCCTCGGCGATCCTCTCGAACATGAGAGGAAGAAGAGGATAAAAAAAGAAGAGGAAGAAGAAAAAAAAGAGGAGAAGAAAGAATAGAGGAGTTCTTCTCCTCTATTCTTTCTTCTCCTCTTTTTTTTCTTCTTCTTCCTCTTTTTTTTATCGGGAACGAGGGTCGTCGAGGGACGTAGATGTAGTGTCGTCATTGTCAATATATACCCCCTCCCGATAGCTTACTATGATTAGGTAGCTAGTTCTACGTTTGGCACTAATATATCCATCTGTCATGTTTGAATAATAATTGCCATGTTGAAATATTTGTCGAAACTATGGACACCGCCCTAGACGAAGCAAAAGAAGCGTTGTTGAGGGACATAATCGCAGAAGGAAGTGATGCCATCTCGTTGTTTCTCAATGAAACCGATGGTCTGGAAGGAGAGGGTGAACAAGCTGGCTACGGTGACCTAATGCCGGTGCAAGAAGAAGAACATGAGGACGGCTCCGGTGACCCAATGCCGGTGCAAGAAGGAGACCGTGATGACGGCTCCGGTGACCGAACCGAGTCCGGCCAGGTATATATATTAGTTAAGTCTGTGCTGACTAGCTGATTGATGCATTCATTGTTTTGGTATGTACACATATTAAGTCTTTGTTCTTTTTTCTAGCCCTCCGGATCGAGCACAACTTTGGTAAAGAGGTGAGGCCCGAAGAAAAAGTTGAGCTCGAATGAAAAGTTTGAGATCATAGCAATCGCGCCCGACGGCCAACCGATTGAACCCCTCAGGACAAAGAGCGCATTTGTTGCTCGGTGTGGGGTTCTGCTTAGGGACAAGATCCCGATAAGCATCCATCAATGGTTTAAGCCGGCTACAGAAGACCCTGAGGTGTCTTATGTCAATGATATGCAGAAAAATGATCTTTGGACTGAGCTGAAGTCAAATTTCACCCTACCGCCAGAGGATAATCCAGAGAACCCAGTTAAAGAGAAATTAATCAAGCCTTTTGCTCTTAAGAGGATGGCAGAACTATTCAGGAGGTGGAAGAAAGAGCTGAATAAGTTTGTCGAAAATAATGAGACACCAAAATTCAAGGGCAGATATGAGAAGATCAGAGATCACTGGCCCGCATTTGTGGCCCACAAGACATCGGAAAAGAGTAAGAAGATGTCGGTGACAAACAAGCAAAATGTTGTGAAGAAGAAGCTTCACCATCGCACGAGGTCAGGTGGCTACCTCGTAGCCCGGCCTAAGTGGTCCAAGACTGAGAATGATCTGGTTGATAAAGGGATCGAACCAGAGACAATTAACTGGCCAGACCGTTGCCGGACTTGGTTCTTCGGGGCTGGCGGAACCTTGGACCCTGTAACAGGGAAGTGCATTTCGACGAACGATCAAATGGACATACCAGTCAGGAAGCTTAAGCAGTATATCAAAGCAGCGCAGGAAGGGACATTCTTTCTAGACAGAGAGAGCGACGAGCTCACAATGGCCCTCGGGAATCCTGAGCACCCTGGACGGACACGAGGCACGCCAGGCTCCATTCCGTGGGAGGTTGGGTTTCCGGACGCAGGCGGTTACAAATCCCATGAGAGGAGGAAAAAAGTGCAGCAGACCCAAATGCAGGCGCTGCAAGCAAGGGTAGACGCGATAGAGGAACGAGAAGCAAATCGCAACAAACGTACTACCGAAGCCTCCCCCGAAGCTACCCCGCCATCTCAGCGCAGAAGCAGCATGGCTTCCACCGAGCTGCTTCAGCTGGAGCATGCCTTGACGGCTCCTGCCAGCTATCCCGTGGATGCTATCACGGAGTCTCAAAATTGCCACCTTATGACGCAATGGATGAATTTGAAGGTCAAGGCGGCTGTTGGCTCTGTTTATCCTACTGAACCCGGCACAACTTTTCACTGCCGGCCGATTCCAGAAGGATATGCTGTTGGAAATATGCCCTAGAGGCAATAATAAAAGCATTATTATTATATTTCCTTGTTCATGATAATTGTCTTTATTCATGCTATAATTGTGTTATCCGGAAATCGTAATACATGTGTGAATAATAGACACCACCATGTCCCTAGTAAGCCTCTAGTTGACTAGCTCGTTGATCAACAGATAGTCATGGTTTCCTGATTATGGACATTGGATGTCATTGATAACGAGATCACATCATTAGGAGAATGATGTGATGGACAAGACCCAATCCTAAACATAGCACAAGATCGTATAGTTCGTTTGCTAGAGTTTTCCAATGTCAAGTATCCTTTCCTTAGACCATAAGATCGTGTAACTCCCGGATACCGTACGAGTGCTTTGGGTGTACCAAACTTCACA
Organism: Triticum dicoccoides; assembly: GCF_002162155.2. Classification (NCBI taxonomy): domain Eukaryota; kingdom Viridiplantae; phylum Streptophyta; class Magnoliopsida; order Poales; family Poaceae; genus Triticum; species Triticum dicoccoides. The sequence goes on along the minus strand of NC_041380.1, from coordinate 601,967,385 downwards.
ACGTAACTGGGTGACTATAAAGGTATGATACGGGTATCTCCAAAAGTGTCTGTTGGGTTGACACGGATCAAGACTGGGATTTGTCACTCCGTATGACGGAGAGGTATCACTGGGCCCACTCGGTAATGCATCATCGCTATGAGCTCAAAGTGACCAAGTGTCTGGTCACGGGATCATGCATTACGGTACGAGTAAAGTGACTTTCCAGTAACAATATTGAACAAGGTATTGGGATACCGACGATCGAATCTCGGGCAAGTAACACACCGATTGACAAAGGGAATTGTATACGAGGTTGCGTGAATCCTCGACATCGTGGTTCATCCGATGAGATCATCGTGGAGCATGTGGGAGCCAACATGGGTATCCAGATCCCGCTGTTGGTTATTGACCGGAGAGCAGTCTCGGTCATGTCTACATGTCTCCCGAACCCGTAGGGTCTACACACTTAAGGTTCGGTGACGCTAGGGTTGTAAAGATATGTATATGCAGTAAACCGAATGTTGTTCGGAGTCCCGGATGAGATCCCGGACGTCACGAGGAGTTTCGGAATGATCCGGAGGTAAAGAATTGTATATAGGAAGTGCTGTTTCGGCCATCGGGACAAGTTTCGGGGTCACCGGTATTGTACCGGGACCACCGGAAGGGTCCCGGGGGTCCACCGGGTAGGGCCACCCATCCCGGAGGGCCCCATGGGCCAAAGTGGGGAGGGGAACCAGCCCATAGTGGGCTGGTGCGCCCCCCTAGGCCCACCCCATGCGCCTAGGGTTGAAACCCTAGGGGTGGGGGGGCGCCCCACCTTGGCTTGGGGGCCACTCCAGCCCTGGCCGCCGCCCCCTAGGAGATCCCATCTCCTAGGGCCGGCGCCCCCCCTAGGGGAGCCTATATAAAGGGGGGGAGGGAGGGGGCAGCAACCCCTTGAGCCTTGGCGCCTCCCTCTCCCCTGCAACACCTCTCTCTCGCGTAGTATACGGCGAAGCCCTGCTGCTGTGACGCCCTGCATCCACCACCACGCCGTTGTGCTGCTGGATCTTCATCAACCTCTCCTTTCCCCTTGTTGGATCAAGAAGGAGGAGACGTTACGCTAACCATACGTGTGTTGAACGTGGAGGTCCAGTCCGTTCGGCGCTAGGATCTCCGGTGATTCGGATCACGTCGTGTACGACTACCTCATCCCCGTTCTTTGAACGCTTCCACTCGCGATCTACAAAGGTATGTAGATGCATCCGATTACTCGTTGCTAGATGAACTCATAGATGGATCTTGGTGAAACCGTAGGAAAATTTTTGTTTTCTGCAACGTTCCCCAACAGTGGCATCATGAGCTAGGTCTATGCGTAGTTCTTCTTGCGCGAGTAGAACACAATTTGTTGTGGGCGTAGATGTTGTCAACTTTCTTTCCGCTACTAGTCTTATCTTGCTTCAACGGTATTGTGGGATGAAGCGGCCCGGACCAACCTTACACGTACGCTTACATGAGACCGGTTCCACCGACTAACATGCACAAGTTGCATAAGGTGGCTGGTGGGTGTCTGTCTCTCCCACTTTAGTTGGAGCGGATTTGATGAAAAGGGTCCTTATGAAGGGTAAATAGAAGTTGAAAAATCACGTTGTGGCTTTCACGTAGGTAAGAAAACGTTCTTGCTAGAACCCTATTTCAGCCACGTAAAACTTGCAACAACAATTAGAGGACGTCTAACTTGTTTTTGCAGCAAGTGCTTTGTGATATGATATGGCCAAAGTTGTGATGAATGATGAATGATATATATGTGATGTATGAGATGTTCATGCTATTGTAATAGGAATCACGACTTGCATGTCGATGAGTATGACAACCGGCAGGAGCCATAGGAGTTGTCTTTCTTTTTTGTATGACCTACGTGTCATTGAGAAACGCCATGTAAATTACTTTACTTTATTGCTAAATGCGTTAGCCATAGTAGTAGAAGTAATAGTTGGCGAGCAACTTCATGGAGACACGATGATGGAGATCATGGTGTCATGCCGGTGACAAGGTGATCATGGAGCCCCAAGATGGAGATCAAAGGAGCTATGTGATATTGGCCATATCATGTCACTATTATTATTTGATTGCATGTGATGTTTATCATGTTTTGCATCTTGTTTACTTAGAACTACAATAGTAAATAAGATGATCCCTCATAACAATTTCAAGAAAGTGTTCCCCCTAACTGTGCACCGTTGCGACAGTTCGTTGTTTCGAAGCACCACGTGATGATCGGGTGTGATAGATTCTAACATTCACATACAACGGGTGTAAGACAGATTTACACATGCAAACACTTAGGTTGACTTGACGAGCCTAGCATGTGTACAGACATGGCCTCGGAACACAGAAGACCGAAAGGTCGAGCATGAGTCGTATAGAAGATACGATCAACATGAAGATGTTCACCGACGTTGACTAGTCCGTCTCACGTGATGATCGGACATGGCCTAGTTAACTCGGATCATGTTATACTTAGATGACTGGAGGAATGTCTATCTAAGTGGGAGTTCATTGAATAATTTGATTAGATGAACTTAATTATCATGAACTTAGTCTAAAATCTTTACAATATGTCATGTAGATCAAATGGCCAACGTAGTCCTCAACTTCAACGCGTTCCTAGAGAAAACCAAGCTGAAAGACGATGGCAGCAACTATACGGACTGGGTCCGGAACCTGAGGATCATCCTCATAGCTGCTAAGAAAGATTATGTCCTACAAGCACCGCTAGGTGACCCGCCTGTCCCACAGAACCAAGATGTTATGAACGCTTGGCAGACACGTGCTGATGACTACTCCCTCGTTCAGTGCAGCATGCTTTATAGCTTAGAGCCGGGGCTCCAAAAGCGTTTTGAGGGACATGGAGCATATGAGATGTTCGAATAGCTGAAAATGGTTTTTCAAGCTCATGCCCGGATCGAGAGATATGAAGTCTCCGACAAGTTCTTCAGCTGTAAGATGGAGGAAAATAGTTCTGTCAGTGAGCACATACTCACTATGTCTGGGTTACATAACCGCTTGACTCAGCTGGGAGTTAATCTCCCGGATGACGCGGTCATTGAAAGAATCCTCCAGTCGCTTCCACCAAGCTACAAGAGCTTTGTGATGAACTTCAATATGCAGGGGATGGAAAAGACCATTCCTGAAGTATTTGCAATGCTGAAATCAGTAGAGGTAGAAGTCAAGAAGGAACATCAAGTGTTGATGGTGAATAAAACCACTAAGTTCAAGAAAGGCAAGGGTAAAAAGAACTTCAAGAAGGACGGCAAGGGAGTTGCCGCGCCCGGTAAGCAAGCTGCCGGGAAGAAGCCAAAGAATGGACCCAAGCCCAAGACTGAGTGCTTTTATTGCAAGGGAAGTGGTCACTGGAAGCGGAACTGCCCCAAATACTTAGTGGACAAGAAGGCCAGCAAAACAAAAGGTATATGTGATATACATGTAATTGATGTGTACCTTACCAGTACTCATAGTAGCTCTTGGGTATTTGATACCGGTGCAGTTGCTCACATTCGTAACTCAAAGCAGGAGCTTCGGAATAAGCGGAGACTGGCGAAGGACGAGGTGACGATGCGCGTCAGGAATGGTTCCAAGGTCGATGTGATCGCCGTCGGCACGCTACCTCTACATTTACCTTCGGGGTTAGTTTTAAACCTTAATAATTGTTATTTAGTGCCAGCTTTGAGCATGAACATTGTATCGGGATCTCGTTTAATTAGAGATGGCTACTCATTTAAATCCGAGAATAATGGTTGTTCTATTTATATGAGAGATATGTTTTATGGTCATGCTCCGATGGTGAATGGTTTATTCTTAATGAATCTCGAGCGTAATGCTACACATATTCATAGTGTGAGTACCAAAAGATGTAAGGTTGATAATGATAGTCCCACATACTTGTGGCACTGTCGCCTTGGTCACATAGGTGTCAAACGCATGAAGAAGCTCCATGCAGATGGACTTTTAGACTCTCTTGATTTCGAATCATTTGACACGTGCGAACCATGCCTCATGGGTAAAATGACCAAGACTCCGTTCTCAGGGACAATGGAGCGAGCAACCAACTTATTGGAAATCATACATACTGATGTGTGCGGTCCAATGAGTGTTGAGGCTCGCGGTGGCTATCGTTATGTTCTCACCCTCACTAATGACTTGAGTAGATATGGGTATATCTATTTGATGAAACACAAGTCTGAAACCTTTGAAAAGTTCAAGGAATTTCAGAGTGAGGTTGAGAATCAACGTGACAGGAAAATCAAGTCTCTACGATCAGATCGTGGAGGAGAATACTTGAGTCGCGAATTTGGCACACACTTAAGAAAATGTGGAATAGTTTCACAACTCACGCCGCCTGGAACACCTCAGCGTAATGGTGTGTCCGAACATCGTAATCGCACTCTATTAGATATGGTGCGATCTATGATGTCTCTTACCGATTTACCGCTATCTCTTTGGGGCTATGCTTTAGAGACTGCCGCATTCACTTTAAATAGGGCTCCGTCGAAATCCGTTGAGACGACACCGTTTGAATTATGGTTTGGGAAGAAACCTAAGCTGTCGTTTCTAAAAGTTTGGGGATGCGATGCTTATGTCAAGAAACTTCAACCTGAAAAGCTCGAACCCAAGTCGGAAAAATGCGTCTTCATAGGATACCCTAAAGAAACTGTTGGGTATACCTTCTACCTCAGATCCAAAGGCAAGATCTTTTTTGCCAAGAATGGATCCTTTCTAGAGAAGGAGTTTCTCTCAAAAGAAGTAAGTGGGAGGAAAGTAGAACTTGATGAAGTATTACCTCTTGAACTGGAAAAGGGCGCAACTCAAGAAAATGTTCCTGAGGTGCCTGCACCGACTAGAGAGGAAGTTATTGATGATGATCAATATACTTTTGATCAAGCTCCTACTGAAATTCGAAGGTCCACAAGGACACGTTCCGCACCAGAGTGGTACGGCAACCCTGTCTTGGAAATCATGTTGTTAGACAACGGTGAACCTTCGAACTATGAAGAAGCGATGGCGGGCCCGGATTCCGACAAATGGCTAGAAGCCATGAAATCCGAGATAGGATCCATGTATGAAAACGCAGTATGGACTTTGACTGACTTGCCCATTGAGCGGCGAGCCATAGAAAATAAATGGATCTTTAAGAAGAAGACAGACGCGGATGGTAATGTGACCATCTATAAAGCTCGGCTTGTCGCTAAGGGTTATCGACAAGTTCAAGGGGTTGACTACGATGAGACTTTCTCACCGGTAGCGAAGCTAAAGTCCGTCCGAATCATGTTAGCAATTGCCGCATTCTACGATTATGAGATATGGCAAATGGACGTCAAAACGGCATTCCTTAATGGTTTCCTTAAGGAAGAATTGTATATGATGCAGCCGGAAGGTTTTGTCGATCCTAAGAATGCTGACAAGGTGTGCAAGCTCCAACACTCGATTTATGGGCTGGTGCAAGCATCTCGGAGTTGGAACATTCGCTTTGATGAGATGATCAAAGCGTTTGGGTTTACACAGACTTATGGAGAAGCCTGCGTTTACAAGAAAGTGAGTGGGAGCTCTGTAGCATTTCTCATATTATATGTAGATGACATACTTTTGATGGGAAATAATATAGAACTCTTGGACAGCATTAAGGCCTACTTGAATAAGAGTTTTTCAATGAAGGACCTTGGAGAAGCTGCTTATATATTAGGCATCAAGATCTATAGAGATAGATCGAGACGCCTCATAGGTCTTTCACGAAGCACATACCTTGATAAGATATTGAAGAAGTTCAATATGGATCAGTCTAAGAAGGGGTTCTTACCTGTGTTACAAGGTGTGAAATTGAGCTCAGCTCAATGTCCGACCACGGCAGAAGATATAGAAGAGATGAGTGTCATCCCCTATGCCTCAGCCATAGGTTCTATTATGTATGCCATGCTGTGTACCAGACTTGATGTAAACCTTGCCGTAAGTTTGGTAGGAAGGTACCAAAGTAATCCCGGCAAGGAACACTGGACAGCGGTCAAGAATATCCTGAAGTACCTAAAAAGGACTAAGGAAATGTTTCTCGTTTATGGAGGTGACGAAGAGCTCGTCGTAAAGGGTTACGTCGACGCTAGCTTCGACACAGATCTGGATGACTCTAAGTCACAAACCGGATACGTGTATATTTTGAATGGTGGGGCAGTAAGCTGGTGCAGTTGCAAGCAGAGCATCGTGGCGGGATCTACATGTGAAGCGGAGTACATGGCAGCCTCAGAGGCAGCACATGAAGCAATTTGGGTGAAGGAGTTCATCACCGACCTAGGAGTCATACCCAATGCGTCGGGGCCGATCAAGCTCTTCTGTGACAACACTGGAGCTATTGCACTTGCCAAGGAGCCCAGATTTCACAAGAAGACAAGGCACATCAAGCGTCGTTTCAACTCCATTCGTGAAAATGTTCAAGATGGAGACATAGAGATTTGTAAAGTACATACGGACTTGAATGTAGAAGATCCGTTGACTAAACCTCTCCCTAGAGCAAAACATGATCAACACCAGAATTCCATGGGTGTTCGATTCATCACAATGTAATTGGATTATTGACTCTAGTGCAAGTGGGAGACTGTTGGAAATATGCCCTAGAGGCAATAATAAAAGCATTATTATTATATTTCCTTGTTCATGATAATTGTCTTTATTCATGCTATAATTGTGTTATCCGGAAATCGTAATACATGTGTGAATAATAGACACCACCATGTCCCTAGTAAGCCTCTAGTTGACTAGCTCGTTGATCAACAGATAGTCATGGTTTCCTGACTATGGACATTGGATGTCATTGATAACGAGATCACATCATTAGGAGAATGATGTGATGGACAAGACCCAATCCTAAGCATAGCACAAGATCATGTAGTTCGTTTGCTAAGAGCTTTTCTAATGTCAAGTATCGTTTCCTTAGACCATGAGATTGTGCAACTCCCGGATACCGTAGATATGCTTTGGGTGTACCAAACGTCACAACGTAACTGGGTGGCTATAAAGGTGCACTACAGGTATCTCCGAAAGTGTCTGTTGGGTTGGCACGAATCGAGACTGGGATTTGTCACTCCGTATGCCGGAGAGGTATCTCTGGGCCCACTCGGTAATGCATCATCATAATGAGCTCAATGTGACTAAGGAGTTAGTCGCGGGATCATGCGTTACGTAACGAGTAAAGAGACTTGCCGGTAACGAGATTGAACGAGGTATGGGGATACCGAGAACACATCATTAGGAGAATGATGTGATGGACAAGACCCAATCCTAAACATAGCACAAGATCGTATAGTTCGTTTGCTAGAGTTTTCCAATGTCAAGTATCCTTTCCTTAGACCATAAGATCGTGTAACTCCCGGATACCGTAGGAGTGCTTTGGGTGTACCAAATGTCACAACGTAACTGGGTGACTATAAAGGTATGCTACGGGTATCTCCAAAAGTGTCTGTTGGGTTGACACGGATCAAGACTGGGATTTGTCACTCCGTATGACGGAGAGGTATCACTGGGCCCACTCGGTAATGCATCATCACTATGAGCTCAAAGTGACCAAGTGTCTAGTCACGGGATCATGCATTACGGTACGAGTAAAGTGACTTGCCGGTAACGAGATTGAACAAGGTATTGGGATACCGACGATCAAATCTCGGGCAAGTAACATACCGATTGACAAAGGGAATTGTATACGGGGTTGCGTGAATCCTCGACATCGTGGTTCATCCGATGAGATCATCGTGGAGCATGTGGGAGCCAACATGGGTATCCAGATCCTGTTGTTGGTTATTGACCGGAGAGCAGTCTCGGTCATGTCTACATGTCTCCCGAACCCGTAGGGTCTACACACTTAAGGTTCGGTGACGCTAGGGTTGTAAAGATATGTATATGCATTAACCCGAATGTTGTTCGGAGTCCCGTATGAGATCCCGGATGTCACGAGGAGTTTCGGAATGGTCCGGAGGTAAAGAATTATATATAGGAAGTGCTGTTTCGGCCATCGGGACAAGTTTCGGGGTCACCGGTATTGTACCGGGACCACCGGAAGGGTCCCGGGGGTCCACCGGGTCGGGCCACCCATCTCGGAGGGCCCCATGGGCCAAAGTGGGGAGGGGAACCAGCCCATAGTGGGCTGGTGCGCCCCCCTAGGCCCACCCCATGCGCCTAGGGTTGAAACCCTAGGGGTGGGGGGCGCCCCACCTTGGCTTGGGGGCCACTCCAGCCCTGGCCGCCGCCCCCCTAGGAGATCCCATCTCCTAGGGCTGCCCCCCTAGGGGAGCCTATATAAAGGGGGGGGGAGGGGGCAGCAACCCCTTGAGCCTTGGCGCCTCCCTCTCCCCTGCATCATCTCTCTCTCTCTCTCGCGTAGTATACGGCGAAGCCCTGCTGCTGTGATGCCCTGCATCCACCACCACGCCGTCGTGCTGCTGGATCTTCATCAACCTCTCCTTGCGCCTTGTTGGATCAAGAAGGAGGAGATGTTACGCTAACCGTACGTGTTTTGAACGCGGAGGTGCCGTCCGTTCGGCGCTAGGATCTCCGGTGATTTGGATCACGTCGTGTACGACTACCTCATTCCCGTTCTTTGAACGCTTCCGCTCGCGATCTACAAAGGTATGTAGATGCATCCGATTACTCGTTGCTAGATGAACTCATAGATGGATCTTGGTGAAACCGTAGGAAAATTTTTGTTTTCTGCAACGTTCCCCAACATATGCTAGGGTGATGGTGGATGAAATAACGGAGGGATTTGAGGACCTCCAGCTTGACCACCCTACCGGTGAAGGGGAGACTTGGCTGGGGTCTGCTCTGAAGACTCCATGCCTATGGGGGAAGGAGCTCATCAACCTTCTGAACTGGACGCCTCCGCCTCCTCCTCCTCCTCCGGCGAGTCAGGGCACTCCGCCTCCTCCACCGGCTCCTCCTCCGGCGAGTGACGATCAGGGCCCTCGGCCGACTCCTTCTCCGGCGCGTGGCGGCACTCCGCCTCCTTCTCCGCCTGGGCCGACGCGCCCGAGCAGCCAACCTCCTCCTTCTCCGCCTCGTCAGCAAGGGCGGAAGAGACCTGCCGTCGCTCCAGCTGCTCCGGCGCGTCATAGTCCTTCTCCTCCGCCTCGTAAGCAAGTAAAGAAGACAACCGCTCCGTCTGCTCGGTCGGCGTCTAGCAGTACAACCAGAGGTGGGAGGACATACAGATTCGGTCCTTCTCTGAAGACTCCAGAGAAGTTACCATACGAGAGGACCCCGGAGGAGAACGCGAAGATCGCGCGAACCGAAGTGGATGACTGGTTTCAAGGGTTGAAAGCAAAGAGACATCCACCTCCGGAGGAGAAGGTAGATCCGGTGAAAGTGAAGCGCACTCTGGCTGCCTTGGCAAAACCACCCAAGTCTCCGCCGAAAGGCAACTATGAGCGCATTATTGCAAATACATGGGCCGAAGCGGAGCGGTCGGGAAGTACAGTCAGTGATCAAAGGCTGAAAGAATGACGAGCAGCTGGGAAAAAAATTGCCCAGCTCGGCGAACAAGCGAAGCAATCGTGCCCCCCCCCCTCAAGGTGCCTAGCGACATCGTCGATCCGAGGATGGTGCCCGGTTATGGCAATGTTGACGATTACCTGCCCGACGATGTACATTATGATCCCATGGAGGTGCAGACACAGATACGAGTACGGGAAGCCTCTCGTCAAAGATGAAAAATCTTTAACAACGATGATGCGAAGATTACATGATTGGTACTTGAAAATCTGCAGAGAGTCTGGGGGGAGGAGTACTTTGTATGCGAGAGTTAAACCGGAGCATGACCTCGTTAGAATTGAACTGTTGCCTATTCCATTTGAGGAGTTCTATCAGTTTTTCAATCAATTGGCCCTCGATAAAACAACGATCACCTGCTACTGTTTGTAAGTACTACTACTTCTGTCATTAAGTCTCTCTATATAGCTCATCTCTTTCATTGCATGTATTTATAATTATCCTTACTATATTATGCAGATGAAGATCGCCGAATTGAAGAAAAGACAAATCGGTGATATTGGGTTCGTTAACACATATCTCATAGATGCAACTGAGGTTGAACATCGTCCCGGAGATACCGAGGCCAACTTGCTACGATCATTCAAAAAAAAATAAAAACAAAGATATAATACTCTTTCCTTACAACTTCAAGTGAGTGTTACTATCTTGTGCATATTCGGTTTCCCTTATATATTAGTCCATGTTATAGTAATGTAATTGATGAGTTATGCATGCGTGTGCAGTTTCCACTATATTCTCCTAGAGATTAGGCTTGAGCAGGGAGTAGTAACCGTCTTGGACTCTAAACGAAAAGATCCCAAGGAGTATGCGGACATGACTGAAATCCTCAAGAAGTAATTTAAATCGATCATTATCCACCATATCAGCAACTTTGTTCATTTCCTGATATCAAGTAATTGTTTTCTTTGTCCGGCAGGGTTTGGAGAAAATTCACCAAAAAAGTTCCGGGACTACCGAAGGAGCTGGAATTTAGACACCCGAAAGTAAGTACTATAGTAGCATGTTTCGCGCATCTCCTAGTGATTCAAGCGCTAGTTTCATCAATACCATTTAGCATTCTTGCTTATCAGTTTGATTAACCTCTATTTCTTGTTAAGTGGTTGTGGCAGGAACAAGGGAATGATTTCTGTGGATACTACGTCTGCGAGTCCATCCGCCACACGACCTGTGAGCGGGGCGGGTACTCTGACGAACAATATGAAGTACGTAAATAACAACATTCACAATTTTATTTTATTACCATCATTTGTATTGAGTTTCATTCATTCATATATATATGTATTGACCCCCTTCTTCAAATTAGATGTTTCGGAAGAGGGATTAACTCCTAGAACCAACTCGCATGCGAGCAATTCAAGAGGAATTGGCGCCATTCTTTCTTGACCAAGTGATCGCTGAAGACGGAGAATACTATGCGGACCATGAGTCCGTATGATTATATTTGTAAGAGATAATTATTGTATATATGTAGCCGGTAATGTCGGATAGATATAAGAGAACTTGTTGTTTGACCAATCTCTCGGAGAAGGAGAGGTGGTCGATATCACTTCTCTCTGTATGCATATATGTTCATGACGATCTTCTGTTTCCTTCGTTTGCTTACTAGCTAACTAGCGTGTCTAGTCCTCTCTATACGTATGTATAGTACGTAGTGTCGACCAAGCATGGACGTAAGAGAGGACACTTCTCTCTATTAATTATAGCTAGCTAACACAATATATGAAACACCTAAA